>NW_017729031.1:10026669-10043945 GCF_001723915.1 Gavialis gangeticus | reverse complement strand
CCCCCCCCCCCGCTCTGGGGCTGAGGTCAATGCACCCCAAATGCTATGCTCTCTCTGGTGCCAAGGTCCCCATGCTACCGTGGAGCCTCTGTGAAGCCTCCTCTAACCCCTAATAGCTTCACCCGGTCCTCCGGTGACAACAGCAAACACAAAAACACAGAGCCCCTGGGCTATAACATAAAAAGCTAAACCGTCCAGCCAAACAACATTCAATCCCTACCGGGAAATACTCCAACCCATAGCATCAATCAGGGGATGCTCATACAGTCAAGCTTCTCCCCTCTGTCTATACTAGCCGAGCTCACCCTCCCTTGGCTGCCAGAGAGGAACTACCCTCCTGCCCTCACACCAGGGGCTTAAGAAGGGCCAGGCCCTGCCCCTTCCTGTCAGCTGGCTCCCCAGCGGTTGTCCTAGCAACCAGCACCAGTGACTCTGGCTGCCCTGGTAACTGGCAGCTGAGCCTCCCCCTACTTGCCACTAGGGGCCTCTCCCGAGCTTTTTCTGCTCTCAGGCGCAGGGTACCTGAGTGCTCTGCAATACCATGCTTTACACAATCCAATCTGTGGATGATTTCTTGTTCCACAATTTCATGTTCAAGTTTGTTTTTAAAGTTTTATTTTTAAGAATACCTGCTTTGAGGTCAGTGATGGAAACTCCAGGGAAGTTAAAGTGTTCTGTCATGTGCTTTTTTGTATTCTAGAACAATTGCATTCTACAATCCATTCATAACATCTGAGGAAGTAGACTGTTGCCTACCAAATCTTATATCTCGGAGCCAGTTAGTCTTTATGAAGCCACCCTGCCTTGCCTTCTACCTGACTTTAGACTAATGCAGCTAGCTATCTCTGTCTCACCAAGGTCAATGGACTGATGTAAAAATAGGAGAATCCAGCACAATACAGTTTTGTGGCCTTTCCTGAAGGGTAAGGAAACAGTTTTTTTCTCAAAAAAGAATATATAAAACTCACTCCACCTAAGAGCAACTATGCATTTTATTGTAAACAATGCAAGCGCTTAGTGCTTTTTAATCAAGGCCCTCCACCTAGCTCTCAAATTAAAAATAAAACAAAATTATTCAGAGTTTATATAAAAAAAGAACATCCACTCACACAGTAGCATAAAGTTTTTTTTAACAAAAGGCCAGGTACAACAAGGAAAAACAAGGTACAAACCAAAAAGATAGTAACTTCTGGTGAGGCTTCAGACAGAGGCCAGCTTTTAGGGATTATATATATTACATAAATCCAGACACACTCTGGGGCCACTCAGGAAAAAAAGATATTATGTCAATTTTATTTTCTTTAGAAGTGAGCACTTCATTTCTCATTTTGCCCCTAGAATCTGTAGATCAAGAATACTTGTACATGAGTGGTTCTTTATCTAAAAAGATCATATATAAAGCACAAAAGAAATGTTAATTGAAATAGTTTTCTTTAGGGCTTTTAAAAAACACACTCCCAAGGTCCCTTCCAGCAGGGGTAAAGAAAAACATGTTCTGCCTCCAAAAGCATGAAAGCTCTCAAATCTCCTGGTCTCAGGATTTGTTGTAAAGGGAAAGCAAACAAAGCCCTAAAATACAGGTATTCATAATTTAAGCCAAACAAGACACACTTCTCAAAGCAGACTGTCTCTCCCAGTGATTGTCCCCAGCCAGTTTCTTGACCTTATCTTCTTTTATGCTCCACACTGGTTCTCTCGAAGGCCAATTGGTTTCATCTGATTCTGCTCCAGGGCCTTTCACTTTGTCCAGTAATAAAGAAACTTGCTTTGAACTCTAGTAGTTCATGACTAAGCATATTGATTCTCATGGGCATCAGTTGAGCTATTAAACTGCCACAGTAAAAATACTTCCGGAGTGAACTTAGCACCAGAACAGCATATCAAATGCTCATCAGTAGAATGCCTAAAGTTTTCTTTCTGCCTCTGAGATCAGTCAATCTTTTACCATTAACTTCAGCAGTAACAGAATCAGAGCCTGTGTCTTAATTTAAAAAATGAAACTGAGAGTAGAAGACCTGACACAGTCAATGTTTTCCTTGTTCACAAGGGTTCTTGATGGACTTGACTGGAGTCATTCTCTGCATACATAAATATAGAGAATTTAAATATAAAGCCAGACATAAGGAAATTTTTCTCATGTTAGTTACAATAATATACTAAATTTATCTTAGCTTCCATCCAAAGGATTCCAAAATGCTGTGTATGTGTAAAATGTGTAAATCAGTACTTTCTCCGCTACTGAAAAGAAACCACCTGCCTGTAAAGTGGAATAAACTGTTTTAAACTAGCAGAAAATAATGCAGCTGTTGAATTAATTCTGAACCTGTAACAAATTTATATTTGGAAAAATATTTATTTAAAAAATGTTTGTTTCATGATGCCTAAGTATACTTGATCCTGTTTTAGTGCAAGAGGTTGGACTAGATGATCTCTTAAGTTCCCATGCAGGCTTTTTCTTGGGCAACAAGAAAAGGTTGTCTGCTGGCATTCAGAAATTCATTCCCAAAGCAAAGACCAGCCACTTCCCAGCATGAACAGAACATCTTCTAAAACTCACAGTTCTTTCCTGTGGCTAATGCCACCCTAAGTAGCACAATCTATGTAAACACCCCAAAACTTTCTTTTTCAATACTCTGATACATGAAGTGATACCTCTACACATCTCCTGTTGAGTATTTTATCTTTAAATGTTTGGATTTCTTCCTGCACCTAGAGTAACGTTTTTACTCTGGTATTGTAATGGGATATTACTTTCCAAACTAGAAGATAATTTTGCTAAGTTTTCCAGTCACAGAGATGGCCTTCTTTTCCTGAGGTCCCTCATTCCCTTGAGCAACGCATTCTCAGTTGCCTAGGGCAAAGTTTGCAAATAGATTCCCAAACAAGGGTCTCTGGACAAGGTATACTTATGCCCAGGCCTATATAAGTCATAGCACAGTGCTTTTCCAACCACCTGGCAAGTTTCCCAACGCAATTCCTGAATCTCAAGAGCTGTTGCAGGGATGTATGGTCTGCCCTGACCACACACTTCCTTCAATATGTATTGTGCTAAACATGCTCTACACAGTTAGTAACTGCTAGGAATTCCTTTGGTGTGCTCTTCTCTGAAGAAGTTAACATTTTGCTTAATGAATGTGAGCCAGTGAGAGAGCCCATGCCAAAACCAGAGGCAGCTACCCTAGACCCGCAACCCCAAAGGACCCGGCTGAAACCCTTCATACCCAGGTGTTTCTGGAGGGAAGAAGCGGGGAACTTGAACCGCAGTATAAAGAGGAGCCCAGAGCAGGCAGGAGGGGAGAGCGCAGGACCGGAAGCAAAGGAGCTGGGCTGAACATTGGAGGAATCTGTGAGAGCCATGCGGAGGGCTGGCAGGAGGCTCCTGCAGAGAGGGAATGCCTCGGAGGAGCTCTAGAGGAAGGTACGGTGGAGTGGCAGGGTCAGGAACTGCCTGAGATCTCCTTGGCAGCCGGCAGAGCCCTACGGAGAAAAGATACTGTAAAGACTCTAATAGAGGGGCACTATTGAAGCCTGGTACTGTAATGACCCTAAAACGGGTACAAGTTAAAATTATAAATGATGACCTCAATGAGATGAGGGTACTGTGGTGACCCTAACAGAAGGTGCAAGAGGCGCAATCATAAGAACATGAACAGGAGAAGGAGAGAATAGTCGCACTGATGTTTTGTTTCTTTAATGCCAAAAGACGGTCGACAATCCTCCAGGACAGGAGGTGTGGATTCCTTTTGTTTTTTTGTTGAGGTAAAGGCCCCAGGGAGGAGCCCAGCAGCTGAATGCAAACCCGAGGACGCTTCGACTACAGGTGGACTGGGTGAGGGTATAGGAGTGGTGGAGCCCTCAGCATCATAGGACAGCGGATGAAGACCAGGCGGAACTGCACATCCAGGTACTGAACATACTCCTATAAACACCAAAGACGTGGCAGGAGAGAACATGGGTGTGTGGATCTCTGTCTAAGACTCATCCCTCACTTCAGCTGGCGGGCTGAGATCCTATGGAAATACACATCTAGGTCAGCTATCTGTATGTGTGTATAGTTCTCTGGAGGAGGAAAAAACAAAAGAAAAGGTCACAAGGACTCTTGGGAGGGCGAGCTACCAAGCTGGCCACTTGACACTGAACCACTATCCATTCCAGATCTCAGTGTCTTTGTGTCAATTCTGCCCTCCCATACATAAGGAGTAACATCCATGTATAACATGGAAAACATTTTGAAACATAGGTAAGCCAAGACAGTAGTTACAAGACTCTGAGAATGTTAAATTATATTCTGTTGTACACAGATATGTTTTCTCTTTCTAACTTGATCTACCCAGTGATTTTGCTATACTGGCAAACTTATTAATAAACCATTTGTAATAGGTATAGCACCCGTCAAAACGCTTCGTGTGTGTGTGTCTGGGGAACTGGCTGCTTCTGAACAGCTTCAATTTTATTTTTCTTGGTGGGAATTCCTCTGTCATTGATTATGTATCCAAACAGAAAGACATTGTTTTGGAACAAGTTACATTTCTCAGTCAACTAGTATAGGCAACCATAAGGTTATTATCGCAGATCAATTGTAAATGTATCTGTTCTTGTTCATAAGAATTAAAGTTCACAGGATTTTATCTACACTTCACAAACAAGCTTATGCCATGTTTATACTACTCATCTACCAATTGTATGACCTCCACTGAAAAACAAGCCCTGTCCATTTTCTTCTGCTCTGTACGTACCCATGTCCAACAATTAGCAGAATAAATGGTTTACAATGAACAGTTCAGGAAAAGATGCACTGCCGTCTTCATTAGAATCGCCAAAGTGGTTGATGCACTGAATAAACCAAAATCCATCATTTTTTAATTGCCAGAGACTTGTCCTGTTGTGAAACCAATCTTTTACCCACTCTTCGGATCCACTTCCACTTGCTGTTACCTGCTTCTGAAATCTAAAATGGACAACCAGATTGAGCTTGGAACACCATTCATGATATCCTCTTTTCGATGTAATGGATAAGTTTCCTGTAAAGTGATTTAATTTAGTTCACACAGAATCTGCTGCTACAATCCTTTTTATCAGCCAGCTATGCATGAGACCAAAGGACTAGTTGAAGGCTCAGTTACAGCTTCTGGATACGTTTCCTCAATGCCATTTAATGTCTTTTTCCCCTGTTGCAACTGATAGGTAGTGAGGTGGCAGTTTAATGGGCTACTTTCCTGCAGGATCAGTATTTTTTGGATGAGTGCTCTACAGCTTCTATTTTTGTTGAATCAGAGGAACAACTCCTGCTTCCAAACCCAGTTTTTTTTAACCATCATATTGCCCCTCATGTAAAAGACCACCACAGTGCTAAAGTCAAATATAAATTCCGGAAGTTCACCTTCTTCTCTAAGTGGGGTATTTATTATTATCTGTTTGTCAGAAACACTGAGCAAACAAACAGGGTTCCTTCAGATCTACCAGAACTTTTGTACCGATGATTTTCCCTTTGCTCTGGTTTTCAGAAAATGTTTCAATCCCTCCCATCTTCTACCTCTAGAGAAAGGACATCTTTTTCACTGCAAAGCATTTGCCTACAATTCATTTGCTTCACCCAAGCCAGGTCTTTAATTTTGGAATTTACTGGGTACCTTTTAAACCCAAACAAATTGTTCGTTTGTTCATTATTTGGCTTTCCAGACCTCTTGCTTGAATTCCAGAAGTTTAATTTTCAACTGACCTTTCCCAGTTTTGGACAAATGTACTTCCCACAATCATTTTTTTTTTTTTCCTTTTGAGAGCAGTTATATAAGAGGAATCAAAACTGAATTTATTCCCTAGCTTCTTTAGCATGTCTGGTCTAACATTTAAGCCAGTATCCACTATTCCCAGCCATTTTACAGATCTTAGCAGACATTCAACAGCCAAACCCTCATTATCAAAACAAAAATTGTAGAACTGATCCTTGTACCGGAACCTTGCCCCTTCCGGTTGGCATCCATCCATTTTCCCAGGCATTTATTTGAGTTATGATACAGAACTGAGCCAAATGTTTCCAGAGAGTTTTCTTTAAAAAAAATAATGGGCTTTTCACTGAGAAGAGAGCACCAGGTATCACATGAATTACCAAAGCAGATGGCTGCCTGAAGCAAGACCTCCAGGGGAGAGACTGAACAATTCATAACTGTTTCTGAACCCTGATTCTCTTCACTCCCAGGCTAAGCACACACATTACACATAAACTGGTATAAATGACTGGAAACCAGTTTAAGTCTGCAACAGAATAGATGTTCACTGCACAAAGACTGGTTTCAAAACGGCTGAATTCAGTTTAAGACAGACCCAGATGGATGTAGTATCAGAGTTAACTGATTTAGTAGGGGTGTGCAAAATGGGAGGTATTCAACTCGCATTCAACCTGAATTGGGGGACAGTGATTTGATTTTTTTATTCGGATCACTGTCCTGATTCAATTTGGCTGAATCCAAATCTGAAGATTCAACGCTGATTCAGAGAATCAGCGATTCGTCCATAGACACAACTTTAAATGTTTTTCCTACATACCTCAAGATACCAGGCGGCTCATCAATGCTGAGATGGTGGGGAGGATGAAGCATCCCACAGGAACCCGGGGTGCCCCCCCCCCATCCCCCGGCTTGGCAATCAGCTGCAGGGAGACCCCCAGACTCATGCGGCACTAGTTGCTGAGCCAAGGGGTGGGAGAGTGGGTTCCCCATGTGCTCCATGGCAGACCCGGAAGTGGAGCGGAAGTGCTTCTGGTTCACTTCCAGGTCCACCACTGAGCGCGCTGGGGACCGCCCCCTCCCCCCCCCCGTGCTCCTGTGGGACACTCCATCTACCCCACCATCTCAGTGTTCACAAGCCACCTGGTACCTTGAGGTATGTAGAAAAAACATTTAAAGCTGTGTCTATGTCCAAATCATCGAATCTTTCTGAATCAATTCAGAGGATTCTGATTTGATTTGGAGAGATTAAAGGGTCTCTTGATTTGATTCAGATTCAGAGCCTCGGCCGTTGAATCAGGCTGAATCTCTGCCGAATTGAATCAGCCACCGAAGCTTCAAGCAGCCCTATGATTTAGGTTAATTCAGTCTATTGAACTTCTGTCCCAGATCCCTTTCCAACTCAAGTTACGTCACAGTCCCCCAGCATCCCTTGCCGTGTGCTGTGCTGTCTGCTCTGGCCAAGCTGGGCTGGTCCCACCCCAGCTGTCTGCTCCCTGGCCTGTTTCCTGCCTGTGCCTCTCCACCTGGTAGGGGCAAGGGGTGGGGGAACAGAGCCTCCACCCCAGGCTCCCTCAAGCTGGGGTCTCCACCACAGGTCAGGGGAGGAAAGCCCCTGAGGCCCCTGCTCTGCCAGGCTGCAAATACCCCAGTTGTACCCCCTGGCCATATCTCCATTACTTAGCTACTTAGTCCATTCCCTCCACTGCCCCCTTTCCCCTCGTGGCTGAGAAGTGGGGAGCTGGTGAGGGGACAGGGCTGGAGTGATCACAGCCCAGTGGAGCTGGGAGGTGTGGCAGCACCCCTGCCTTGTGGCTTTGGCTAGTGCATGCATCTGCCTGCCTTGGCCAGGGGAAGATAGAACATTTGTTCTGCTCATTAATGGTCCAATTTACCCAGCTTAGAGAAACCTGTGTAAATTGAATCAATTCTGCCTCAGGCTTTTTGACTATCTATACTTAGCCCCAAAAAGTATTTCCTTTGTTTGTAGAATGTGTGCCCCATGTAAGATGATCAATTTGAAAAGCTGTTTCCCTAGAAGAAACTTGCTGGAAGATCCTCATTCAGAGGGGACTGCAGGGGAGACAGAACAGGCCTACTGATATGCCTTTCTGGAACATATGCCAAAGCCTACCAATTGAGCTATAAGCCCCCATTGGTGATGTGGGCCACTAAGGGCATGTCACTGGTTGCTTGAGACAACTCAAGGACAAACCAGGGATGGTAGGGAAACAGAAAAGGCAGAGCAGGGAAAGAGGAAGACAAAACATCCCCTCTGACTAGAGAGGACTTTAGTGAGTTAATATCAGGAATCAGAGCTTTAAAATCCTTTGTGGAGGCACAGTTTGAAAAAATCAGAGAGAGGTAGCAGAAGTTGGGGGCAGGGTCACAGGCCTGGAAATAAAGATGGAGGGAAACCTGTAATCAGCAATTAATCTTCAAAACAAGATTAAGATTATAAAGAAAAAAGAAAAGGAGTTTGGAGAGAAAATTGGAATCACAGAAAATTGTGAGAGAAGATATAACATACAAATAGGACAACCCCCAGAAAGTGTGGGATCCAGCAGAGTATGTAAAGCAGGTATTCCACTCTTTCCTGCAGCTGAAAACAAAGGCAACAGTCCTTGTAGACAGAGCACACACAGAGCTTCCTACACTCCCCCAAATTCAAACAAATCAAGAACCATCATATTACATTTGCTCTATTTTGAACAAAAGCTGCAGATTCTGAAGAAGGTTAGAAAGATTTCTGATCTTACTTTGGAAGGATACAAAATACAAGTGTTTCAAGACTTGTTACAGGCAATATTAAAGAGAAAGAAGGAAACAAATGAAATCATAGCACCTTTCAGAGAAGCAAACATAAGATACAGAAGGGGGTTTTCCTTTTAAATGTATACATCAAAAACAGTAGGTCTTAAAATCCTTGAGAAAATAAACATATTGGAAAGTACCCTGGAATCTCAGCCTGAGACTGACAGTGAGAAGCAACACCATGATATTGAATGGTAAATCGTTAAGCCTGGGAGAAAGAAGATACCAAAATACAAGCACAAGGAGACTGGCAAAAGTCACAAAACTACAGTTAATATAAAAATATGAGGGAGAAGAAAAGAAAAAATGGGAGGGGCAATATCACAAGTGGGGAAGAAAAAGATTATAAACAGCAATGTTGAGAACTGAAATACTTCGGAAAATGAGGAAGCCATATTCTAAGGTTAAAAGTAAAGCAGGTTGGGAAAGGGTATAAATATAGTGTAACATGGGAAGAGACTGACAGGAGGCCTGAAACATGGCTCTGCACAATGCCTTCCAAAAAACAGCATCTGATGAACTATAGTAGGCTCCCATGACTCCCGTATGGTAGTAGTCAATAACTTCCCAGGAAAGAGTTCACTACTTAGGTGTGGAGGGTTTAAATATTCCTTTCGATGTGAGTTAGGGTGAATCCCCACATTTTAAGAAAGGGATAACTGGTTAGAAAATAAGTGTTTGTGGATCCATATAAGAAGAAAATCAGACTGGGTAAATAATGGGGGAGGGAGCAGGGGCTTTAGTAAACAGTTAATCTTAGGGCAAAAATGTTTTGTTTCTATATTAGCCTGAACCGAAGAAAAGGAGTATGTATTAACAATGTAGAATACATAAAAACTGTAGAAAATGTATAAAAGAAAGAAAGATAAAAAGAGAAGGTACATCTAATCTCTTTCCTCTTAGCCTCTGTGCATTATAAATAGAAGGGGAAATTATTGTAAATGTTCAGTCTTCCCCAAGGCCTCTGTCTGGCCCAATTCCACACACAGTTAGCTAGTTTTCACTTTGATCTGTGACCCACTGATTGTCTTCTCAAGATAATTACTCTGCTCGTTAAATCCTTTTTTATGTCTTCTCTGCTAGCAAGTTCCAAGTTGGCCAAATATTTCCTGGCCTTCCTTAATTCTTGGAAAACCATCTGGCTTATGATCTCAGACTGCAGATTACCTTGCTAGCTAGCCCATTTGACCATTTTAGACTGAAAGTATTTGCAGCTGAATGTATCAATTAGTTCAGACCCTTTATATGGCTCTCTGCAAATTGCCTCTCAGACCTATCTGGAAGTTTACAGGTGCTTAATTTTCAGGCTGCTTTATTTCTTTTTTGGAACCTGAAGTTCATGTCTTAAATGTTGTTTTTGGTCTTGTTGTTATTTCTTCTGCAAAATCTCCAGATTTAGTCACGTGGTGTTTTATTAGGATCTTAGGAAAGTAAGGCTGGAAGGGACCCCACAAGGTCTAGTCCAGTACTTACTCTCTTTTGATTCAAGACATATGCCAGATCACAATTTCTCTAGAAAGTAGGGGCCAGAATATATTCTACCTATTGTGTAAGTGGACCTGGATGCCTACATTGGATTCTACTCCACCTTGCCTGAGTGCTTGAAAAACAATTTGCAAAAGGGTACATGGGTCCTCCTTCTCTTGGTTGTAAGGGAAGGATGACAGTGTGTTACGAAAGTAGATGCCTTAATGGATTTTCAGGACTTGATCAAGAAGGAATCAAATTGAATTTAGGCACCTACGTGCACTTAGACACCTAAGAAGTGGAACAGAATCTGGCCCTAGGTCCTTCTAGAGACAACAGAGCTGCTCCTTTTGAATAGCGTGGTTAGCCAATTTTCAGGGTCTTGCAGGTTATTTCCGTTAGAAGTAAAACCTGTTGATGAGTCAGGTATTTCTTTGATGCAATCCTGTTTGTTTACAAAGAATGTACATAAAGTTCTGTTTCCTTGTCATTCTATCAATGTTTCTGTAGCTGTGTCCTTGGCTTTCTTTTTCTTCACTCTGGATTTGTCTCTACTTCTCTCACACATGCAGACACATATAGCACTATCAATCAATGCCCTAACCTCTGCATTTGCTATTATCAGTCCCCTTGGGCCATATGGTTCAGCTTCTATGTAAGCTTTTGTATGTGCCTGTATTTTGAGTGGTGCTCCTTTGTTTCATAAAGCTCAATTTTGTTTTACATTTATCCCAAAAGAAAAATAGCTACTACCCACCAACTTCAATGAGTTTTAATCCATCCTACAATACTCACATAAATCTTTTGCTTCAGAGAACTTCAGTGAGGACTGAAGCATAAATTTTCAGCTGAAACTAGACACTGAAGTACAGGATCTACTACAGTATAATGGTATTACAATATAAATATCCCACGTTGTGACCAGGCCACTGATCACAGCTTTGGATGTAAGCCCACTCAGAAACTCTATTCTCCAGTGTTCACAACAGGCTATAATTTAATTTTTGGGAAATTCTGACTATCCTCCAATATATGAAATAAGCATATTTTCCTTATGTTACCACAAATTAAATGTATGCCCAGTTTATTCATTTTATGGTCTTTTTTTAATACAGAATACTTCACAATCCTTCCCACTCAAATATTTTTCACCATTTCTAGCCTCTTAAATTTTCATCTTTTTGTAATTACCAACCCAATCTGGCAACTAAAATTGCATAACAATGGGTACTTTAAATAACATATTATCATTTGTATTCTTTCCTATCACTCCTTTGTCTTTCTTCCTTATTATATATACGTGTTCCAGATAAATCGGTATATGCCCATTTGTATATTTTTTCTTTAAATTGTAAGGTTAATCTGTAACAGATATACTCAACCCCAGGCCCATGAGCCAAAAGCAGCCCCCGGTGCCATGCCTGTGGGACTCCTCACAGGTTCAAAAACTTTGTGGCTGGGGAACAAAGCTGCCAGATTTCCAGAACCACAGGGAGCCCTGTGGGCTCAATAGCTTGGACCCACACACTGAATCACGCACATGATTTTGGTGTGCAGGCCAGACAGTGGTGGTGTGGGGCCAGCTGGGAGGTAGCATGGGTCCTGAAGGCCCAATCCTGATGCACAGGGACCAATCCTGGCATATGTGGCTAAGTGATGGCAGCACAGGGCCCAATCCCAGCACTTGGGGATGACACGGGAGGGTCTGATCTGGCCCACAGACCAACTCTGTGCCACTCACCTGGCCTGCAGGGCCAAAAGTTCAAGCATGACTGATCTGCAAGGGACAGTAATAAGGGCTGCCATTGTTTCAAAGACAATTTTAAAAAGTTGCCACATATTAAATTAGTTTACCAGAACTTAGAAGGTAAAATAAAATGGTAATGTTCCATCTACTACCAAGATGAGGACTTTTACTTGCTATTTCAAATCTGTGATTTACATAGCTTCTATTTATGAAGTAGTCTGTATACTAAACCACATTATATATTGGTTTGTAAAGAGCCCTCTTCCCCATAAAGTACTAAAATGACCACTGTTTATGCATTTACAGAATTTTTCCTGGTCACATTCCTGACTTTTAAAAAAGAGTTGTCAGAAATTAATATCAACATAAAATATTTGAAAAACTTAATTTTCCTTCATAATATCTATTAAATTATATATAATAAAAATCACAATACAAGTCTTTCAAAACATGCCCAGTAATACACAATGAACTTTGGCTCTAGTGGACAATATAGAAATATTGAATATAGAATATTGAAAGCCAAAGAAACCTTTAACTGCTTGATCTTTCTGAAAAGACAGCATAAATCTTGGAAAGAAATATCTCTTTGTCCTATAACAAACTGGGCTAGATATCTTAAAAGCTCTAGGAAAGTGTTCTCTGAAAACAAAGTCTGGTGTATCATATCAACACAGGGAGAGAATTGTTGCTTTTGAAAGTAAGTGTTGACATTTTGATCAAAATGATTTGCTACTGTCTAAATACTCAAATTCTACCTACTAGCCAGCTACACACTTGTTTTTAAAGCAAGAGGCAAACTACTAAATTCATCCCAGTAACTCCAATGAACCCAGTCAAATTCCACCAAGGAAGAACTTAATATGCACAAATTTATTTTAATTTGTACTTTCCCTTATCCTCATAAAGCTGTGTGTTATATGACTATCTTGTTATTTTACAGATTGTAAAATAACTGTATCTGCTGTACTTTTATTCATTCAGTAACATTAATCTGAAATTGTTTATAAGTAAAATTTATGTTCAAAATATTTTAAAGAGGTTTTTTTTAATCAAATATACCATTTTTTGTATAAATTATTCATACTGCATAGATGCCAGGTGGAATTAGAAACAAATATTATTGATTTTTTTAAATAGGTATTTATTAGTGAGAAAAGAATATAAACCAGATAAACCCAGCCTCTTGTATCTACACTTCCACTGAAGCATTAAAGCCTGGTACAGTACATGAGTAGCATGATGAGAATGATTTGAGAGTGGGATTAATTCCTAGTTTTAACATGATCTTTTTTGACCTAAGGCAGTTGAAGAAAATTGGTCCTCTTTTCTTTCAGAATATAAAATCGAGAGTTGTTCAGATGGTGAGGGAAGATTAATCCAATAATTATAAAGATTGTAGTAGATAGAAATCCTAGATTAAAATTCAGCATAAGATCACAGGAACCTTACATTTCCCACACTACATTTCAGAAATACCTCTGTGGAGACTGTGGATGAATCTTGCAGCATAGAATCTTGCCTATGCTGCTGTTTCTCCATACACAATGCTTGTTCAGTGGTAAATACAGAAGCAGCAGAGGCAAAGATTAAATCATCTGCTTCTTCTAGGAATGCTCTGCAGAGGGTATAGAAGACATGGTTACTTTTTAATTCTTTTTGTTTCCCAAGAAGGAAAAGAAAGTGATATTCATGCTGGCTGTAGGACATGTGTTCCCTACTATGTGCAGAAGAATGAAACTACATAGGATCATATTAATTTCTTCTTGCTGCTGCTCCATGACAGAATAAGCTTTATGTGGAGGTGAAAGACCAGCTACTGTATCTTGGATGCCCATATATCATAATGAAAGATCCATTAAAAATACATACACTGATTGATATTGGAAGAAAGGAAAGAACCAGAATTTAAGGTGAAAGGCAAGTGGAAGGGAGAAGGCAAGAAGGCAAAAAACAAAGCAAAACAAAATGAAATGAAATGAAATAAAAGCACACACAGCAAGAGCAACAAAAAATGGGGAAAGGCATTGGGTGTGTCTACACAAGATGTTACGTCACTGTAGTGACAAGCTACAGCAACCTAACTCATTGCTACAGTGCCATAGTGTCAGCAGACACAAACCGAAACAACCCGTGCAGTGCTATAATGGAAGTTACTGCGTAGTCATGTAATACTTGCTTAAGCAAGTGCTAAACGACTATACGGTAACATCTGCACAGTCCGGCATATGTGTAGATGTGCCCACTGAGAAGAGACCGACCCTGCACATCTACTTGGGACAGAATTCAACTTTCATCAACATTTGCTATGAGCATTACAAAAACAATACTTAGTCCCTGAAACATGCTGTAAAAATGATTAGTGCTGAGTTCTGTCCTACACTCAGTTTTGGGCTGAATTACCAAACTTTGTAGAACAAACAATTTTCTGAAACTCCTTAGTAGAGTTAGTTTATTTTTATTCAAACTGTTTCTATTGGTTTAGCTGCATTTATACTTAAGGGTTTGTATAGATTTAACTTAAATTTTGTTAATTTGTTTGCCTGTCTCTCTCCTTCTTTATTCTGTTGATATATTGTATTCATACATAGTGTATTACCAAGAAAAGGCCATTTGCAGAATAAGACCTTCAGGTCAGATTCATCCCTGCAACGGCTCTGATGTTAATGCACCATCAGAATGTAGTCCCTGATTTGCTTTGGCCTCTGTTGGCCTCACAGAGCTGGGGAATAAAAAAGGCATAGGTCTGCTCTGGACATACTTCTGGTCCTGATAAACACCCTGACTGCCCAGGACAAATGTAACAAGCAGGGACACGTTGCTGGTAGCATTCACAAATTTGACGGGGAAGATTTATGCCAACAGGCAATGATTAATCAGACCCAAAAACAGTAATCTTCATAGGGAGGGACAATGACTTCTAAGGACATAATGTAAGATACATATGAATGGTACATATACATACATATAAAGTACCAGTAAAATTTGTAATGTTAAGTTTTATTAGCAAAAACATTGGTATGAACAATGAAAATGTAATGCAAAATAAATACCTAAAACTGAAAACCTTCAATAGAGAATGATGTTGACAGTGATAGCTTTGTGCCTGTAATTTTCAGCTCAAGTGGCAACATGATGAACATTTAGAAGCTGAGCCAAGTGGAAATACAACCAGAAGAACAAGTCGTGTTTGAATACTGTGCTTAAGAAGACTATAAAAACTACAGATTAAACAGGAGTGTTGTAAGACTTTAATTAATTAATGTTTGTAAATCAGTCTGAAGTCCTTGAATAAAAGGCAGGATAGAAGATGTTACCACATGTCTTGATATTCCAGAACTGCACAATCCATAGCCAGTTTTATTTTTGCATGACAAAAATGCCACCATGCAAGGTCTTTGGGCAAGGAATATCTTTTTAGTAAGTGTTCACAAAGTGTTAGGCACAGTATGGTGCCAATCCCTGGAGGTATTATAATGTATATTCATGCTGATGTGCCAGTGGTGACCTGAGAGCTCTGGCAACTGAAAACTTCTGTTTATCTACCAAATAGATATTACTCAGCTAATAGTAGCATACTTCTGCTCCACTGCTTGTTAAAGCTGCTCAAACCTGACCTGAAGGACCCCTTTATAAATGAAATACCCCTCCATATGATAGATGTTCCTTCAAACCTAAATTGGTAATCTAGTCCAGAGGCTGTCAGGCAGATCCAGAATAAAAGACAGTGCAGATCGTAAGACACATATCCACAGTCACCCTGTCAGTTTGATTAGAGGGCATCAGGATGAGGTGTGGCCTGCACAAACCCTTAGTGATTCCAGAAAGAAAAGACCAGCATAAAAAAAGCTTTTTCTTTCTTGCATCATTTTCCAAACTATAAGAGAGGTGCCATCTTCCTTACCCTGAGGCAGGTATTATGGTTTTTAGACATTGAGACTGAGACTGTGTACTGGACCCTATGGAGACTGGTCCTGCCACAGACCAACAGTTGCTGCATCACCATCACATACAATACTTTGACCCATAGTATTGGGAAAACAAGAGTGATAACCTACTAGAGATGTTGACACCAGGCTAGGAGTCCCTCTAGATTTGCTAAGCTCTCAACAAATCTATACTCCAGCAGTAGCAGACTATGCACAGCTCACTTGAGAGGTATCACAGAGGACCACTGCATAGGTTCTTTGTTGTCATCAGCTAGGTAAGGAGAGCACATACAGCTGTCTCATAGTCTGCCCTGTCTCTATCAACCTGTTACCTCCAGTCCTCTAATTAACACTATACACTCTTAGAAACAGGGAACACTTTTTGTTCTGTATAGTATCTACAACGGTGTCAAAGGTTTATCCTGTGGACCACATCCAGTTCACAGGATTATTCAGCCCCGGTGCAGCTCCTGAGACTGAGGCCTATGGACTGGCCCTACATGTAGAATCTGGGACTCTGCTGTATGTGGCACCTGCTGGCATCTGTATGTGGTCTGGGTGAACACCACAAGAAATAAAGGTCCTGGAGCAGGCACTGCGTGAAGCATGGGCCCTAGAGTGAGCATTGCAGATGCTGGATCAGTCAGGCAGGAGAGGGGCGTCCATGGGCCCATGCTACTCATCTGGCTTGCAAAGCCAGAAGTTTAACATCCTTGTTATAGGGTCCTAGTTTGTGACTATGGTTTCCAAAGGTGATCCCAATACAAACAAATAACAACTGAAGAAACTATTGTTGTAGCCCAAAGAAAGAGCAATGGGAGAAAAGAAATGTCACTTGAGAACGGAGAGGGGGGAACCCAGCAAGCTGACTTAAAAAACATCTCTCAGAAGAGCGCAAGTGAGATAGCAGCTAAGGAAAGTAGCAGCTATTCAAGACACATGTCCTATTAGAAGAGACCCAGGTGCCGACAGAGGCTTAGTGACAACCACTGCAGGTAATGTCATGTTAGCAACTCCCATTTCAAATCCCCATTTCCACCCCCCCCCTCCATTTCCTCTTAAAAGTACCAGCTCCTGGAGTCCTGTGATGATGAGAGGATGCTTCTCACGAGCCTCTGTTCTCACCCTTTCAGAGGAAACCAACGGAGCACAAAATATGCCCAAACGAGAAGGGAGCTAAGAACCAACAAATCTTCAAGAGCGAACTAGACCTTCATCTTGCTGGGCTCACCAGCCCCCCCAGGTGTCTTCCCTGCTTGGTGCACCCCACGATCTTCCGAGGGCCTTCCCCTCCATGAGGTGATCTGGCGGGGTGGGGGCTGTGTCACGATGTTCAAGTCTATTTCAGGCTGTTGGGGAGGTGTAGCAGAGGACAGAGGCCTCTGTTCCCAGCGAGCTATTTCTGGAAGGGGGCGGGACCCCGCCACGGGATGAAAAGCCGCGGGGGCGAGGGGCAAACCAAGCCCCTTCCCGCCCCCTCAGGGCAGAGGGCGGGCGACAAGCAGGGCACCCTGCGGCGCGCGACTGACCGAAGGGCGAGGCGTACCCCACACACCCACAGCCAGACGGGGACGCATGCGCGCAGGTGCGGCGCTG
>NW_017729031.1:10025512-10026220 GCF_001723915.1 Gavialis gangeticus | reverse complement strand
GCGGGCAGAGCTAGGGCCGGCCGGGGGCGCTCGGCGAGGAGCTGGTCCCCTCCTCCGGCGGGAGAGCGGGGCCCCCCGCCACAGCCCGGCCCGGCCGGTTTCTCCGCCTCCGCGCCCAACACAGCGCCCGGGGGGATCGTGCTGCCGGCCATGCAGCGGAGAGCGAGCGGGGCGACGTGACGGCAGGAGGGAGGCAGTGAGGAGCTGCGGACGCCGGGGGGGATTTGCTCGGCTTGTCCCTTGCTCCCGGGGCGGCTCCGGCGGGCCCCTCGGCGCTATTCAAAGCCAACTTCCATGCGGCCCACGTGTGCGCGGTAGCGCGGCTCGACCGGACGGGTGGGCTGCTGGCCGGCCTCGGGGGCTCGCTGGGGTTTTCTTCTCGGACGCTGGTGGCTTCTCGCCTGAGCACCACACACTGCAGAGCCGAAGACAGCTGCTGGCTGGTTGCAGCCCAGCCCTCCCCAGGATGCTTTTCGGAGCTTGACGGGGGAAAAAGGAGTGGAGCTGTATTCTTGACAGTTAATTATTTCTCTTATATAAAACAAAACAGCAAAGCCAACGGTTTCCCCCGTGAACTTTTTCTAAATGGATTCTTAACGTGCTTTTATGAAGTGCATTTTGCCACCCTTTGTACAGAAGCCAAATGACACGTGTATTTTGAATTACGTTTCCAAATATACACATCCCCCCTGTACTGTGGATCTCTCC
>NW_017729031.1:10020189-10020512 GCF_001723915.1 Gavialis gangeticus | reverse complement strand
CCCCGCCCCTCCCCCCGCGGGAAGGCGGCGGGCGGAGGGTGCGGATTGGGCACCGCGCCTGTCAATCTGGGGCCCGCCCCGCCCGACAGGCCGCGGCGCTGGGGGCAGGGGGAGGGGAAAGGAGGCGAGGAAACAAAAACAATCGCCCGGGCACCGCCATCTTGGCTCCGTTCTCCGCACCACGCGAGTGAATGGGTAGCTATGAAATTACCACGGGGGCGCCGCAGGGCACGGAGGGCCGCTCCGACCTGCCTGGGGGGCCCTAGAGCCGGCGCCTGCCCCTCGCCAGCCCCTCGGCCCCGCGGCGTCGGGGACAAAGTTGG
>NW_017729031.1:9995647-10015189 GCF_001723915.1 Gavialis gangeticus | reverse complement strand
GCTCGACCGGACGGGTGGGCTGCTGGCCGGCCTCGGGGGCTCGCTGGGGTTTTCTTCTCGGACGCTGGTGGCTTCTCGCCTGAGCACCACACACTGCAGAGCCGAAGACAGCTGCTGGCTGGTTGCAGCCCAGCCCTCCCCAGGATGCTTTTCGGAGCTTGACGGGGGAAAAAGGAGTGGAGCTGTATTCTTGACAGTTAATTATTTCTCTTATATAAAACAAAACAGCAAAGCCAACGGTTTCCCCCGTGAACTTTTTCTAAATGGATTCTTAACGTGCTTTTATGAAGTGCATTTTGCCACCCTTTGTACAGAAGCCAAATGACACGTGTATTTTGAATTACGTTTCCAAATATACACATCCCCCCTGTACTGTGGATCTCTCCAGACAGAGCTGGAGGGGCCGTCAGTCTCTCAGAAAAATCCGGTTTTACTATTTTACGAACGCTCTCCTCTCCACATCTGTTGCTTTAGATTGCTTTATAACCGGTGCGTAAAAAAGAAAAAGAAGAAAAAAAAAAAAAGGGGGAGTGGGGATTTTCTACTTGGAAGACCCAGGAACCTGGCAGCTTAGAAACATCTCTATGTTCTAAGTGTATTTGGAAAATGGGAGCTGCCACCAAGTTGGCGTTTGCTGTTTTTCTTATCTCTTGTTCTTCAGGTGAGCAAAACTCCTTTTAATTTTTTTACCATTTAAATTGATAATTGTGGAGCCCAGCTTGCAAACTTCAGCTGACACTCTCAATCCTGTCTGACTTGGTAACTGAGGTGACGGAGTGGCTAGGATGAAAATAGTGACAGCCGCCTTTTTTTGTTCATTAGCCTTGAGATTCTGTCATCCAGCATTTCCAGTGTACGTGGCCTGTGATTTTTTTTTTTTTTCAGTTGTTGCTATGTTAACTGTACATTTTCTTTGCAAACTACTGATTTCAAAGTTGACTGACTGTATGGTAGATTAGTTGCATGTTTTTATTTAAAACAGTTTAAGAAAATGCGTGATGAGACAATATCTGTAACCTTCTTGTAGGTCTCTTATTTTGGAATAGTTAGTGGTGAGCTTCAGTGTCCTGTAGTGGTGTTTAAAAATAGTTACTATTCTGAAAGTATTAGCTAGTGATATATAGACGCACATGTACACAAGGGCAGGCTTTTAAATTGCCTCATAAAATATTTTGCAAAACTTATCTTTCTGAGGTCTAATATGTGGTGCTTCTTTTAACTTTACATTTGAAAATCTACTTTGAAATGGCTGCGCTTAATCGTGTGGGAAAATGTCTGAGAACTGTAGGCTTGTCAAAATACTTTTTTCATAGCAACCAGTGGTTGGAAGAATTGCTTAATACCATTTCACTCACTGGGAGCTCAGCACTCCCACAAAAGGCCACATTCATCTACTAATCCTGGATAGCATAACTGATCTGAAATCAGTCTTAAATTTCCAACCCGTTATGTAGCTGACTTCTTAACCTTCTGTTCAGTATAGTGTGTAAAAGTGGAATTGCCTAGTACTCTTATGGTTCTTCCAGTTGGCTTCATCTAGTCACGTTTTCATTTTATTTTCCATACGTAGATGGCTTGCTTTCTATACGAAAGTGTTCTTAAATTGAAACTCTAATGTGTAGGATTCTGCTGAATGGTACATTTCCTTGTGGTTATTAAATGGATAGTCTAGTCTTGTGTCTGTAATGTTATTGATCAGTTCTGTGTGGGCTGAATGTGCTGTGAAATGGTGATCACTGCCAGAAATTAACCAAAAGTATCATGTCTGTTTAAATGGAAGAACACATTAAAGACAGCGGGACACTTTAATGTCGGATAAAAATGATACTAGTTGTTGTTTTCTTGTTGGGTTTTTTTCCCTTCCTAAATGAAGCACAGTAGCCTTCAGGGAAGTGGTTGAAGCTTTTGTTGTCTTTCAGTGAAAGTTTGGCTTGTAACATTAAGTAATAAAGCTATTATCTTTTTAAAAACAACTTGTTCTTGAGTTCAGGAGTTTCTTTTGTTGACATTTTGAAAGGACTTTTATGCTCATCAAGTCCTCTTTATTTCTTCCTTCCTCCCTCACTTCATTACTATCATCCTACTGCCTCAGCCACGGAGCAGTTCTCATATATCTATCTTGCTTACTAATCAGTCACAACTTAAACCACACCACAGTCTTCTCTAGCATGCTTCTGGCCACTGTTGTAATTGGCAGCAAGAGAACTGATGTTAAATATTAATCTTGTCTACTCTAGCTAAGGAAATGGAAATACCAGAAAACTAACTCGTTAAATTATGGAATACAGTTCATATTAATTGTATAATATCACTGTTTTCCAGACGTTATGAATATTTTGTTACCTATTATTTTCTACAGATTTATGATATTGCTATGGTTCACGATGTGTATAGTTAAAA
This sequence comes from Gavialis gangeticus, assembly GCF_001723915.1. Lineage (NCBI taxonomy): Eukaryota > Metazoa > Chordata > Crocodylia > Gavialidae > Gavialis > Gavialis gangeticus. The sequence continues at coordinate 10,012,789 of NW_017729031.1, read as the reverse complement.
ATCTAGCACGATGGTGCAATCATGAGTGTTTTTGGTGTTTCTCATGTTTTGTTCTGTTTTAAACTGTGAAGTGAAAATGCAACTTCTTCCACCAATGCAGTTGAGCAATCTGGATTGAAAGGCATTTCTGCTTAAAGCTCTTTCATTCAAGTAAGTTGGCCACTATGAAGGGATTTCTGTACTTAATTCTAGTGTTGCAATTTTTTTTGTTTCCTGTGTTTGCATGTGTTCAGCTCGCATCAGATTACATTTTAATTTAATAGCTTTGTCTACAACCACTTGCTAAAGTTATGCATGGACAGACTATTGGTATTAAATCTCCTTATGTAAGTGAAAACTTTACCCTCTCCTTCCTCCTAGTTAGCACTGGGACAGCATCTGATTTGCATTACTAAATATAAATTACCATTTTAAAACATTGGGTATATGTGGAACATTTTTGATTGCTTGGCTTTTTCTGTCTCAATACAAACTCAGCCAAGGAAACAAGGAAATAGAAATACCATTCCATTTACCATGTTTATTAGAGATGGACACCCTTTTCCTCTGTCTACCTCAACACTTTCAAGTAAATGTTAACTTAGTGGCTTCTAGATGAAAGGAAAATCAGGAATGTACCCATCAGAACAAACTCCCTACAGTAAGATGTTAGATAAATAATTAAACAACTATCCTGCCTGAAAGTTTCCAGCATGTTCTTTCATGTGCTTTATGCTTAAATGTGTGTGTACTACTGGCACTTTTTATGCATTTCTAAAAAACAAAAGAAAAAAGTGGAAGAACTAACATGGGGCCTTAAAATTGCTTTGTACACATATCTTAGTATGAGTTATTTATTTAAAAAAATCACATTCTCTTACAAAATACTGCTTTTCATTTAACTTGGAGATCAATTGCAAAATATTTCTAAAACATAAAGGTTTGGGTTTTTTTGATTTTGTTGGGTTTTTTTGTTTTTAGCCTTTTTTTCACTTTTTGCTTTTAAAAAGTGAAAAAAAGAGTTTCTAGTATGTCCAACCAATGTGCATTTTGGTGCCTTCTCTTTCACCTTTTAATGAAGGGCCCACCCCAAGTTTTATAGTCTATAATCCAGATAATCAGTTGTAGTGTTAATGATTTTTGTTTTGAACTGCTTGTTTAAAAAATACTTCACTCAATTGCTCTAGCCTTCACTTTGTTGACACAAATGATGTCATTTTGATATTTCTCCAGTCATCAAGCTTTTATTAAAAAAACAAAAAAAAACCAAGTCTTCAATTTCTTCTTTAATTTAAATAAAACTAAACCTTTTACACTTAAGTGTTTCTGAGAAGCAAAGAAAACCTAACAAAGAGGTGCTGTCTCAATTATGTTCTCTTTGTAGCTCTCAGGTCAGTCAATTTGTGGGGAGTATCTTAAGTCATTTTGGCAAACAGAACGATAGTTTAGAAATTCTTCTCCAGTATCATCAAAGTTCCTCCTGCGGAGGCCACTCAGCTCTTTCTCTTCTTTTCCCCATCACACCTTTGGTGAAAATACCACTTCTGCTAGATACTAAAGGACACTATAGTAAACAATCTAAAATACTGCTAAAACTTTAGGGCAGAGTTGTGAGCTTTTTTTTCTGGAAGAGCTGAAAATAATCAAAACATTCTTTGTAACAAGTGGGTAGAGGGGTTCAAACATAAAAGGATGTTTTTCCCACTTTTGGTATTACTTAATCCTGAGTATTACTCATGAATTGTTTCTAGTGATATGCTTCCTGTAAGCAATCCGTGGTTAGTGGTAGAAGCTGCCTAATCACCTCTTTATCTGTGATAAAATGAGTAAACATTTTAAAGATGAGCTAAACACTTAGCAGTGACAGAGTCCTTTATGCTTAAACAGCAGTAACCACGCACTGTTTTTTGAAGTTCATCACTAGTGGAAAATATTCCTAACCAGCTTTCTGGCAATGCTCATAACAGGGTTTGTAATCGTATTTAACAGAATTTTCCAATATAACTGTGACTCCATAAGTATGATTTATACATTAGATTAAAGTACTATCATAGCCTTGTATTGATGTTTTAGTCATATTTGGAAACAGCACAACAAACTTTGTGAGAGGAGTTACCGTATCGTATCTTCCAGTTGTTTAAAACTGTTGTCCATATTGGGCATTTTGGCATTACAAATTGCATTAACAGCAGTTCTGGCAGAACTGTGCTTTAGGACCATTTAATGGATGCAGTTGTAGCCAGTTTCGTTTTTATTCCCATATATTTACTATAAATACAAATTCACTTTTAAAAGGAAGAGTTTTAGAAGACATGTTTGCATATGCGTGATGACGTGATGGCTTCTCTAGGTTTGAAGCAAAGTCACTGTTTATAATATGTTGCAACTGCTAAAGGGTAACTACTATAATCTTTGAATGGTATAGTACAGCAGTGGAAAATTATTTGAGCTCGAGGGTCACTTAATGAGTTTTGATGAACAATTCCCTCTTCACAACACCCCCTCCTCCCTCTTGGGTGGAGGAGAGAAACCAATATATCCTATCCGGCCCACTGGGAGCCTGAGGGCTGAAGGCTGCACCTATGCTGCTCTGCTTTGCTTTCCTGTGCTGCATCTGGGCTGGGCCACACAACGTGCAGACTCTTCCGTCCCCCTGCCTGGCTTCCTGTTGGTGCTGCACAGCCTTGGCACCGCAGCCATTGGCAGCTGGACCCGCACAGGACAGGTCATGATGCAGTGCTCCTAGTAGCTGTCCTGCCTGCCGTGATGAGCTGCTGCTGCACTGCACCAGGAAGGTTGGGGCAGCTGCTCTCAGCTGAGCCCCCTCCCTGCAGCTGGCATTGACTTACTAGTGGTGCCATGACACGAGTGGCTTGTCACAGCAGACATGGGCGGGCAGGACAGCTACTTGGCATGTTGCATTGCGTCCTGTCCCATGCAGGCCTGGTTGCTGGCAGCCACAGTGCCAAGAGTGTGCAGGCCAAGCGCCTCTAGGATGGGTGGGCAAAGTGCTGCCCACCAGGCCATTCTATCCAGCCCACGGCACCCCTAAAATATTTAGGAAAGTAACAGTTATCTGCCCCTGGCTGCCTGTCATGTGGCCCTTGATGGCTTGCCAAAACTCAGTAAGTGGCCCTCCACCCAAAATAATTGCCTGCCCTGCTCTAGGAAGCAGGGAGGGGAGGCGCAGAGAAATCTGTGCTTTGCCTGGCCTATGCCCTGCCCCAGCTGTGGGGACAGTCCTCTTTCCTCAGCTTCCGATAGCAGCTGCTGGGCCAGATTTTGCCCACCCCTGGTATAGTAGCTTTCAGTCTGATCATGCTAGCTGGGTTAATTATTCCCTTCAGCTTCTAAGCGTTATCCCTGCTTGTTCTGCTAAAAAGATCCTTGGGGCTTCATCTTGGTTTGCTTACAGATGACAATGGTAAAAAAAAACAACTGTTTTAACGTTACTTTACTTGGAAGTTAGAGTGGATTAGTTTCTTCCTGCATAAGTGATGTTATTAAAATCTAAGATATTTTAAAGTGACTTGCTTTTCCATCTCACTCTAAAAGATCATTTTCTCATCTCTTTAATATTTGTTTCCCTTATGAAAACATTCCCTGAAACTTACTCACTCTTGTTTGAACTTTGTGCTTTTTGTTTTAGAGCAGTCTTATGGAGCTTCTGTGTCTTTTTTCCTCCCTGAACATGAAGCTACATAGTAAAAACGATGGCTTTTGCTTTATGTGGAATATTTGGGAGGCAAATGAGATGGAGGACAAAATATGAAATCTAGTCTTGTAGAAAACATTGAGACTTGGAACTCAGTTTTAATGGTTTCCAAGATAAATGTCCAGTACTGGTTAGCGGACACAATGGTAGAGCTAATATGGGGTGGCAAAAGGTAGCAGCTGGATGAGGTCTCATTTACACTACACAGTTCTGCTGGCACAATACCACCACTTCCTTCAGCTGACAACAACTGTGGTCACTTTTTTGTCCTTCTGCCCTCTTTCAGCTTCAGAGGGTGGTAATGGGATTATTACTATTGACTTAGTATTTTGGGAGAAGGAAAGGTTTTTTTTTTTCCTTTTATACCTACCTCAAGGTTAGTAGAGGTTTATACTTTTTCAAAAAGTTTGTAACATCTGCCATCTGGGAGGAAGAAGATACTTCTTTGGTCGTTTTTGGTGTTGTTTTGTTTCCTTTTCTTTTTCTGCTTCATCTCCTTATACATCTGTATCCCGTAGTTCAACCTTTTTTAACAAGTGTATCCCTTCTGTCTCAAAGTTTCAGCTCATGTACCCCTCTATAGTTTTTCTTGTTTTTAATATTACCAATTATGTGATATAAGGCAGGATACACAAATTAATGTTAAATGCATTATTAATATATGCATTAACTATATCGTAGTTATGCCACAACAGTTTGGGCTGGTAAGTCTGTTGTGAGGGAAGGGTATGGAGGGACATCTCGGGGCTCCCACAGTGAGGGAGGAAGTGGAGCAGGTGCTGCACAGCCATGGCAGGCGCTGCACAGTGCATTTATCAGCCACATTATTGGCCACATCAGCCCAAAAAAGCCGACTACTGTCACTTCTTTTCCTTGTATCAGTGCCAATCTGATATGGGACTGATGTATCAGTGTACCTCTAGTAATTTTTTTTCCCATTCATTTTGTGTACTCCCTATGACTTTTTTAAGTACCCCTGCTTGACCACTGCTGTAGTGGCTTAGCAGCTATACCAGAACCCTTTGCTTGTGAAAAACAGCTAGATTATCATGCTTTACTTCTTCCCGCCACCTTTGAAGGTGATCCCTTTCCATTAGTGCTTCCTTCTATCTAGAATTTTCTGATGAAGCAAGTGTGCAGGTAACGTATTTACATTTTATTTATGCCAGCTCAGTTCTGAGTAAAGCCAGAACAACCTGGAAACTTTTTGACTTCATCACGCAGCAGTAGATGCACTGGGATTTTCTTTCTGTAGACTCCATGAGGTCCAACATTATGTCAGTTTGGAAGGTTTTTAGTAACTAAAAGCTGTACCCTTTTTCACGTTTTTACCAGTATTTAGAGTCGAGCATTGTGGATTAATTTTAAGTAATCTGTATTAAACCAAATTTAAAATCAGTACAAAGCCTTGTTTTAAACCTTACAAAGGCTTATTATTTAAATTGGTAATCACCGTTTCTTATTTTGCTTCTGAACTCTTTCCCAGAGAGGTGCTGTGTCTTATTGGTTGATAACCATTAAAAGATAGATTTGCAATTGTTTATACAGCTTCCACACAGTTCAGTTCTAGCTAGCCAGGAGGCTATGCTGTACCTATACTTACTTTAAATATCTTGTACGTTTCGTCAGTGTACTTGCATTGAGAAAAGTCATTCATTATTAGAACTTGACTGACCTATTTTTAAAGAAAATAAATAAAACTGTGCTTTGTATCATCCTATCTTGATGGGTCAGATAGGTTTCAAGCTTTTAATAAATTTATTAATTTAAGTGACCTTAAATGTTTTTGATACATAAATGTATAATTAAACATACTTTGAATTCAAAATTTATTTATCTAGTAAGTAAATAAAATATTATTTGTAGTTTGTAAAACAAACTCTTGCTTCTGTCCCTTAAGATTTTAGGACTAGTAGAACTCACTTGCACCTCATAAAACAACTTTTCAGCTCTCAATTGGTTTTGCAGTTTTGAGTAAACTAATCTTTCAAGAGTATTTCCTGAATAAACTGAAATAAAGAAAGATAATATTCTCTTTGCCACTGCAGAAGAGGTTATTTCCATCAACCGGTTTAGTACTTTTGTGAACTTTATTCCAGGTGCTTAGCCAATAATTTCCAGTTTTAGTTTCTTTAAAACTTCCAATGCAGTTATTTGTCCTATACATGTTATTTTATATCAAAATTTAAACTTTTAAAGACTTAGGCCTTAGTATGATACGTGCATTTTAAAAAATTATTTGAAATTATGACAATGCTATTTGGTCTTAGTGGAACCATGTTAAGCGGTTGACTAAGTCTTAGAAACATAACTTTTCAATAAATATTGCTTTCTCAAATTTTTCCTTTTCTCTTGTTTTGTTCTTCTCTGCTCCCCCTGCAAAAGTAACGGTTTTTATATCTGTGGTTTTTATATCTGTGATTTTCAACCTGTGTTCCGTGGACCCCTGGGCATCTACAGGTTGTCTGAGGGGTCCGCGAAAGATGACTACGATCAATGAAAAGTATGTGGTTATACACACTTACAATTCAAAGGGGTGCATACCTCCATTCAAAGTTTCAAAAGGGATCTGCATTTCCTTTCAGTTTTTTAGGGGTTTGCAAATGAAAAAAGGTTGAAAACCACTGGTTTAGATTTATCCACTACAGATGATAATATATATGTTCTTTTTTTTAGATATGGAAAAAGTAAAGCATGATCAAAGTCACCGTAGATTAGGAGGCTGTTCTTTGAGTGATTATATTAAAAAAAAAAAGAAAAAAAAAAAAAAAAAAGAAAAAAAGTTTTTGTTTTTGCTTTTGTTCTCTTGCAGTTTTAACTATAGATCAGAGACATAATTTTTATTTATTTTTTTTATCTGCAGACTTATGTCCTACTGTATTTAGGGAGACTTCATACTCATTTCTGTAGTGGTCTTTCCTTTTCAGTGGGGATTATGGAGGGTCACTCCTAAATTTTTAATTGTTAGATATGTGGCACAGGCTCATGAGAAATTAGGACTGGAAGGGACCACATACATTCAATCCCTGCTGAATACAGAATCATCCTTGACTAAACCATTCTAGTCTAGTGTCTGTTCAAACTAGGGACGTGAAAGATTAAATGTTTAGTTGTTTAACTGATAAGCCCAGTGATAATTGGTTACTTTGTGAGTTATTATTTAGCACAAGACTGGGTGCAGTCTGGCAGGGAAGGGGGAGAAGGGAAGCCATGTGGTGCTCCAGCAGAAACTGGAAGGTGGCAGGGGAGGCACGAGGAAAGGAGGAATGAGGGGGAAGGGAGCCCTCACTTAAGAGGTTAAAGAGGAAAACAATGGCAGTCCAGTGACTCATCAGTTAAGCAGTTAGTTCCAGGGCAGGCAATTAATTCGGCTTAATGAGTATGGGTGAGTTTTGCGGCTGTCAAGGGCTGCAAGAGTAGCCCTGTCCCTTGATGGGTGTCCCACCCCCTGGTTGCAATCTTAGGACTGGAAGTCCTACCTCGAACCCCTGACCTTTGCCGCCAGAAGTCCCTCCCATTTCCCTGGAAGTACTCCTTGGGGGGGTGGGGTGGGGGGAGTGCTGCCATCTTGAAAGCAGAAAAAAACCAAATCGTATTACAAAAAATCAAACGTCTACTATAATTTACTTTAATTTTTTTTTTTAATGTATATCTTTGTCCTGACTTGTGTGTGTTTGCATAGTGTATCTAGAAGCAATTGCACAATAACTCAAAATACAGCCCCACTCTTGTATATTGTGTGCAGGGTGTTATGTGGGGGGTGTGGCTGGGGAGTGGATGTGTGGGGTGGGTGTGAATGGGTATGGGGTTATGTGGTTGGGATGGGGACAGTGAGAGGGTATGAGCTTTTGGTGGGTGGGATGGGAGTGTGTGAGGGAGGGTATGTCTGGGGGGAATGGTGGCGCGTGGGGATTAGGTTCTTGGAGTCCCTGGAGCTGCATGTAGTGGCAGTGAGCAAGGCCAGCACCATCTGGCCCTGTAGCGCAAAGTTCCCTGTGCTCCCTCCCTGTTCCCTGGCTGCTTGTTCCTAGGTGCTTCATCTCTCTTGGCCTGTGGCTTTAGGTGAGCTGTGTTGCTCCCAGCAGCACCCATGTTTGAGCTGCTGTGTTATCGTTTAACCAATATAATTAGAGTAGGTTAAGTGGACAATTTTTTATTAAACTATAATTACATCCCTAGTCTAAACTGCTCTTAAAAACTTGCAGGAATGGAAATTCCATAGTTTCTCTAGGTAGCGTGTTCCAGTGCTTGACAGCCCGTGAAGGCAGAAAGCTCCTGCTAATATCCAGCCTGAATTTCCTCTGCTGCAGCTTAAGATCATTGATTCTAATCCTGTCCCTTACAGCTGCAGAGAAAAGTCCTTCCCAATTCTCTGTGTCACTCTTCGAGTATTTGAAGACTGTTATCAAATCCTCCTTAGTCTTCTCTTCAGAGTAAACAATCAAGTTCTTCTTAAAACTTTTGTTGCTCCCTGGATTCTTTCTATTCTGTTCACATTTGTCTTGAAATATGGGACCCAAAACTGGAAATAGTTCTCTGGGTCAGGCCTTAACAGTGCTGAGTAGTGGAAGAATCTCTTCCCTTGACTCTGCACATGACACCATATTAATACAACCCAGTATGCTGTTGGCTTTTTTGCAACAAGAGCATGCTTGTTGCCTCATATTCATTTGATAGTCCACTCTAGCCCCTAGGTCCTTCTCCACAGTACTGCAGCCTAGCCATTCATTCCCCAGTCTATATTTGTGCATGTAATTATTTTTTCTCAAGTGCGGAGTTAACACTTGTCCTTCTTGAATTTCATGTTTGGTGTTTGGACCGTTTCTCCAGCTTATCATTCTGGATACTAGCCCTACCTTCCAGAGTGTCTGCAACTCCACCCAACCTGGCATCATCTACCAGTTTGCTAAGCATGCACTGTCCTGTTTTTCAAATCATAAATGAAGATGTTGAACAATACTGGGCCTAGGACAGACCTCTGAGGAATCCTAGTTGATTAAGGTCTCTGAAATTTGTCAAATACAAATTGCTTCAAAGTGTTTCTTCTATTTTGTTTACTATCTTGTTAAGTTTAAAGTTGAACCTTTATAAAGGTTGTTCAAGTGGTTGTAGTGATGTGTAGTTTGATGTTTGTTTGTGTTTTGAAAACTTAGATCCGTTTTGATGTTTATAGACATTTTTAAGACCAAGTTTTTAGATAATTTAAATACACCTGAATCCTTTTATCAAACTTTTGTGATTTTTAGGATTACCTTGCTTGTTCGGTGGCCAAAAAAAAGTCCTCTCCTGTCTATGTAAGCAACCCACAGCAATAGAGGAAGTGGCATAATTGATTAGGTTCAGTACTGTGAAATGCTGCTGCAAACCTAAAAAGGGGTGATGGTGGGGGAAGTCTTTTACTTGAAGTGTTGGAGTAATGTGGCTGTGGTAGTCCAGGAAATAAGAGGGGCAAGGATTATTGTGGGTGATAGCTTTAATGGGCCAGTTACATGGTTGGGATAGAACATGCAGTTGGGATATTATAGTAATAGTCTCCTAGTTACAGTAATTTTGGTCACTGTTTGTCATTATTACATATAGATGCTTTTGAAATGTAGGTGGTGGTATCTGTTTTAAGTTTCAAAGGGGTTTGTTTATGTTTTCATATCTCTTAGTTTCAAGGCACTAAGCCTATTAGAACTGCATAGAATTGACCCAGATTGTCATTAAACATGTGTATCACAAATCTGACGGTATTTTGATTATGAAGGTACTTTAAACTGAAACTAGAATAGGGCAAGTTATTGGCTATAATTTGTGCGGTGTAATTAGTGAATTTCAGAGCGGTCAAGGTGACCAGTTTTTTTTGCTTTGCAGATTAGCTGGAAATTATACTATTATTTTTTTTAGATTTGGTCCAAGAGAACATAGCAAGGCTGATCCATAAACCATGGTTTTAGAATCAAGAATTCTCTACATATTAACTTGATGGAGACATCACTTTCATGCACTAATAGTTTTGTGATTATCTTTCACATTTTCTATTGACAAATGGTCAGTTTTTCATTGTTAAAAACAAAATACATAAACAACATTAGATAAGGCATTAGAGACTTTATTGAAAGAAAGCTACAGAAATTGATGACAAGAAATGGCATGACTTTGAGTACTGAGATAGTGAATCAACCAAGTTAAAACTCAAGAGGCAGTGGTTGAGTGTTTTGGCACCAGAGAGAGAAGCATCTCTCTTATGCATGGGCATTCTGCCCTAGCAACCCTTGAGAGATGACACTAGCTGCATATCTCTGGCATGGTGATTGACCAAATTCATAAGTTTATCAGAGGCTTTTTAAATTGGACAATATGTTTGGACGACTGGAGTTTTATGTCCAGTTTAGGGTACCACAATTAAAGAAAGATGTGGACCTTGTTAGAGTACATAGAAAAACAAAAAAAAGATGAGAAGTCTAGAAAATATGAGCTGTGGTAACAATTTGAAATTCATTAGGTTTGCTTAGCTCAGATAAGAGAAGATTTGAAATTTCAAGTACTGCAAAAAGGGGAAGGTTAAACGTTTCCTGTTCTGTCCCTAGCATGTATGGGTAATTAGTAGACTTCAACAACAATAAGGAAGGTTTAGGTTAGATACCAAAAAAGTTTCTAACTGTAGTTATAGTTAACCATTGCAGTTGGAAAGTTGTGGGATCTCCTATTATTGGAGGCCTTTAAGAGCAAGTTAGTCCAATCTGTCAGGAGCAGGTTTGGTATAACTTACCACGGGGGATTCCCTCTAGGCAGGGTTCAGTGGTAGAATTCTTGTCTGCCACACAGGAGACCCCGGTTTAATTCTTGGACACTTCAAAAAAAAAACCAAAAAAAAAAAAACAGCCATGGAGGCACCAAACATCTGGACTCGGTTTGGCCTTTGGATTGTGTCTCAGTGGCTTAAAGGTGGGGATCGAGGGTCTGGGCAGCCTCCACTCCTCCAAAACGCCTGCCTAGGCATATGCATCGAAGGTCTGAGTGACCTCACGTCTGTTTTTCATATATAGCTGGGAAGGTCCTCACCTGCATTCTCCTCAATCAACTCTATTTCCTTGCTGAGGAGATAATACCCAAATCCCAGTGTGTTTTCAGACCACTCAGAAGGTAGGCTAGATATGATCTCTGTTGCTAGACAGCAGCAGGAGAATTGCTGTGAGCAACACCAAGATCTTTACATGACCTTTATTGACCTGGCTGTAGCATTTGAATCAACCAGTAGAGGCCCAGTGGGAGATGCTGATGAAATTTGGATGCCTACCAAAATTTGTTGCCTTTATCTGACTCCTTCACAATGACAATCCAGCAACTGTCCTAAGTAATGTCTTGGCAACAGACCCCATTGCTGACGGGCTTCCTTCTGGAGTCAAGCACTCAATATCGCATGGACTGGAATCTCTTTAACATCAGTTGGTTAGTTACGTTCCAAATCCAAGATAACCAACACATCCGTTAGAGATCTTTAGTACATTGACAGTTGTATTGTGTGTACCCCTTGAATTGAAAAGCTCCAGGTCACTCTTGATTGCTTCTGTGAAGTGTATGAAATGCTTGTACTTGATCAGCTCTGTGAAAACCAAAATACAAATCCACCCCAAACCAGCTAGCTGCTCTTCCGTACATAATAAGAGGGCGGTCCTTGGACACTGAGTTATTACCCTTACCGGGGTAGCTGCGTTTCCCAAAAAGTAAACATAGATGACATTATTCAACGATGGATAAAATCTGGCAGTGTTGTCTTTGGATGCCTCTGAAATCATGTCTTCGATGATTGTGATATCAGGAGCAAAACCAAACTTCTCATCTACCAGGCTGTTGTCATCTCTGTCTTGTTGTATGGGTGTGAAACTTGGATGATGTATCAGCAGGGATCCTAGTTTTCTCTTTAAAAAATCCCCAATTTTCTGATTAAAAAAACTCGAAATCCACCACATATATAAATGGCAAAAGCATCAAAGTTATACCTATAATGTGTGTATGTATAGGTATCAGTTGAATACAATGTTTTACTGATATATTTATAACTTTAAAGCAATTTGGAAGACTACAAGTGCCTCAGTCATTAAGAGAGACAGGCAAGGTTCATTAAAATTAATTCAAAATACAGTAAAATCTGTTATCCTGCATCCCCCTGGTAGGGGGATTACCAGTTATGTAAACATTCTGGTTATCTGAAACCCCCAGCATGGATTTTCATATAACACGGAGCTGGGGAGGGGTGTGCGGCAGTTATCCGCAGAGTGGCGGCAGCATGTGGTAGTGGGTGGTGGCAGACACTGCTGTTGCGTTCAACTCCCCCCTCCACGCACACATCTGGCCAGCCAGCTGGAAATCCTGATTAATGGAATTTCCAGTTAGTTAAATGCTGGATAGTGGAGATTTTACTGTACCTATATATTTTTGTGTTTGATTTTTGGTTTTTCTATCCTGGAAAGCCAGAGCTCTCTTTGTCCCCTTCAGTCACCAGGATGTTTGTCCACCCCTGCTGTTTCATGGGACTGAACAGCCCTGATATGCTGGTACTCTGTCCCTGCCCCTGCCATTGACCCTTACTCACAGCCCGACAGGCCCACCAGCTATACTGGCGCCCCTCACTCTGGAGCCTCGGTTTCCCACCTCCCCCAGCCCTATTGGTGCCCCTCTGCCCTCATTTCCCAGGTTTGTTTCCTTTAAGGGGAAAAATCCATCACACAGACGCACACACCTCTCTCTCCACCCCTTCCTCTGTGGCCCAGTGCTCCATGGTCTGGTAATGCAGTTGGGAGCCATATGGTACGGCAGCAGGGAAATGGCTGGAGGTGAGGTGGGCCTGGGCTGCTTGGTCCTGCTGCCCCTGGCACCTGTCATCTTTTACAGGCAGCCAGGAGCAAATAAATATTTATTTTCTAAATTTTTTAGGGGCCCTGCAGACCAGATAGAATGGCTGGCAGGCTAGCTGTGGCCTGCAGGCCATGTTTTGCTCTCCCCTTACCTAAGCTTTCTTTAGAATTGAGTGGGTCTCTATTGTAAAACTGAATGGTTAGTTTTCAAATGGCCTGGTACTGCCAACTTTGAGGATTATATTTATGCTCCAGAATACTCTTTCAGTTAACGTGAATCACAGTTTTGAAGTTTTGTAGCATCAGGTATGCATTATGGGGTATGTTACAGTCTGAGCTCACTGATGAGGTCAAGCTGCAACCTGTAATTTACTGACTCTCAGTTAAGGTGCCAGAGCACCCTGAGGTGCCTTGAGACCCATTCAGGGGTGCTGTGGGGTGCCACACAATGCTAATACCATTAGGTATGCAATCACTTGCACGTAATCCTTGCAGGATAAACCCAGAGATTTCAGAGGGGAATCCATGGTGTCAAAATCATTCTGACCTGGTTAGGTCTTTGCAACAGAAGAATTTGCTGTAGTATTTTTCTACAAACAAAAAAAAAAAAAACTAGTGAAAGCTAAGAGCTGGCTTTTTCTAAGGGTACCTTGAATGGGATCCATTCAAACTAATTTTTTAACTACAGAGAAAACTAGTCTGGAAGATGCAGTTGTAAACGAATGGGCAACTAAATGCCAGATAGTAGAGGCCTTTGGTCTTGATTTGAAATGATGGCTTAAAGCTACTTTAAGCTATGTGAAGATGTATCAGACATCTCTGATTTATGTATGGCTTGTTATCAAACTTATTTTCAGTTGTAAAATGAGAAACATTTTTTTTCAAATTCAAAGCAACAATGCAGTACCTGCAATCATTCTAAAACCTTTTTGCAGGCAGAGAAGTCATGATCTAGTAATTTTTTGTACCAGTAGTACCTAGTAGTAATATACCTTTTTCTTGTTTACAGTGCTATGACTTCAGTTACATTTCCGGCAACTTTTTTTCCATGTAGTAAAGCTATTAGTAAGTGATTCCATGGATTTTTTTCCCCCCTTCCCTCAAACTCAACTGGCACCCTTGTCTATAGTTAATTTTGTGCTGAGTCTCATTTCAAAAGCTGGGTTTTATGGGTAAAACCACGCAAACAGATTTAAGAAGTATAATACCTAAGGATCATTTGTTATGGTAAATGAAGTGCTGTACCTTTACCTATATTCATTCAAAAAGATTAAAGAAAAGGTTTAATTCTTGCTCCTGAATAATCCACATCCGTCAAGGACTTGCTTCTCATAATCACTTGGTTCTGTGAGTCTTTTCTTTCTTTTACCACAGGGATGCGGGTGCAACTTTCAAAATATCTTTCAGTGTTGATGATGATTTTGCTGGGGTGCGAGTGTGTGTAATGCATATGCAAACAAGCAGTGACATAACTAAGGGTGGGTGAGAGGGAGCACTCGTCCCTGGTGCCAAGTTAAGAGGAATGCCAGAATTGCCCTCCACGCCTGCAGAGTCTGTGCCCCAGTAGCACAGACATACCTGATCTCCAAAAGTGTCCTAGGCTGCTGTTGCTTTAAGAGTAACAGAGTGGAGGCGGGCAGAGTGTCCCAGATGCCAACCCAGGCCTGTTACACCACTGTATACAGCTTCTTTTTAAGCATAGAGTTGGCAATATAAGAGCCAAGTCCATTTTAAGTTTGTAGATGGTTGATTTGATGTACAAATTGACCTTTTTGGAAGTTTGTATTGAAAAGTATGATTGTATCTAAGTTTCATATACAGTATGTTTTTTTTGTGTAGCTGTCTTTCCACTTCTTTACATCCCTGCCTTGTTCCCATTTTGATTCGTTTACCAGCCTAAGTCAACTTGAGTTCCTGCCTCTCCTCATTTTCTTGCTTACAGCTTATAACATTGACCTTATAGATTTTTTTTTTTAAATTAGGTGTTACATATTAATTAAATGCTTAGTGTCAGATGATGAGGAAGCAGTGGATTTCTGTCTTACCTGAAGCATCATAGTCTTGTCACCCTTTCACAAAAATTGGTTACGTTTTTATATTTTATTTGCCACTCCATGGCAGATAAGGATGAAGTGCCATGATACTTTGGAGAACATGTCTTAGGATGTGGACGGATGTAAACACTGAAGTGTTGTAAGTGCCTTTGAAACATTTCATAGGGCCTTGTATACAAAAGTACATGCCTTTTGCAAAATTCTGAAACATTTCCAAACACTGCAAAACAGTATCTTTTTGAATTGGGTAGAGTTTTGAAGTGCTTCATTGCTCCTGTGTATGTTTGTAAGGAGCACAGCGTGGGACCCCTGGGTCCTCCAGTATCCCACACTGGAAGCAGGAGGGAGAGCAGAGAAGACTAAGCACTTCCTCAGCTGGAACTGGGTAGAATTCCCCTCCCCAGAGATGGGGTGGAAATCAGATAAGCCCCTTCCTCCTCCTGGTGGATGTTACTGTTGCTCTTTCATTTTCCCACCCCCTCCCAAATCTCCACAGCCCCCTGTACTGCCCCACAAGCTGGATGGTTTGTAATACTCTAGCCAGGGAGCACTGCAGGGGCTGTATGCATGTCCAGCAATTCATAACAATACTTTCTGAAATGTTTTCAAAACTATTACACTTGTAAGTGGTTCAGTCATTACTTCTGTTTGCACCTGTATTAGCTACATTCTACCATCTTGAATAGTTCAAGGCATAGAAAAGAACAGCATCCTAGCATCCAGGGAAGATGATAATGAGCTTTGTGATGGCACTTGATTAACCACAGTTATCTTTTGTATGTGAATACCTATACTTACAATTCAAAGGAGTTCACACCTCCTTTTTAATTTTTTGGGGGGTTGTAAATGAAAAAAAGATTGAGAACCACTGCTGTAAGACAATGGAGAAAATGGGCGCATCTACAGGAAATGTATTAATGTGTATTAGCCTAATTTTAATGCTCATTACAGGTGTGCATCTACACATGTACACCTTTAATGCACATTAAAAATGGCAAAATTAGGCTAACTGTGCCTAAATTTGATACCTGCAGGTATCAGACTTAGGCACAATTAGTTAAAGCATGTTAACACGTGTAGACACGGCCTGGCACTAACTTTAGTGCTGGGTCTGCCTATCCACTAGGGTCACATGGCAGGGCTGTGGCGACTTGGCACTAATTTTAATGCCAAGTGCACTATCTTTAGTGTTAAGTCCCTGCACATGTAGACAGACACCTGCCAAAAATCACTTAATGTGCATTAAATTTAATTGCGCTTAAGTATACATGTAGATGTGCCTAGTAAGACTAATTAGTTGAAAATGGGGAGAGGAGGCTTGTCTTCTAACAGTGGACATGAGTAAAATTGGACTGCTCATTTATCTTTCTAGACTTCCTACTGCTGTCCAACAGAATGTATTCCCTTGGGCTGTACATGAGAATGTAATCTATTTGGTAAACTTATATTAAGCACAGTTAAGGGCTTGGGTGGAAATAATCTGCTGGAAATAAACTGCTTTTCTGTTTGTAAAAACTGAAAAGTGCTGGAAGTTCAGTTGCTAGTTATTGACATGTGATAGCAAAATGTTGAATCTTAAGAGCAGTGGAGCACTTGACCATTATTTGCATGTGGCTTTAAAATAAAGATGAATAGGGAAGTTATTTTATTTTGAGGGTTATGGTTTTCATGTAGTAGTGGATGACCTTATGAACACTGAAATCAATGTGTAGAAATGTATATGAGTATCATCTGTGGTAGGAGAAAACAACTTTGACCTTGGCAAGTGAAATAAGGAAAAGCTTTATATATAGTTCTTCTACAAACATGAAGCTTCTCTCACAATGAAGTATCCCAATTCTAGTGTGGGTTACTTCCCTTCCTCCTTCCCCTGCCCAAGCCAAATCAGTGGCAAAGTGCTGTTGAAGACTTTAATATAAAAAATTTTTTTCCTCTTCCCATTGTGTCTCCATCTACTTTTCTGGAGATCGTAATTGTAGCAGGATTAGGTACATAACATCTAAGAAGGCATTTTTTGAACTGCCAAGTTTTACAAGGTAAATTTTAGACTTAAAATACTTGTGTTCTCTTCTTTTATAGGCGGTTTTGAAAATGAACAGGGCATATGGAAACTTATGACAGAATATCTTTTAAAGCAAAACAATGTATTTTTATCCAGTGCTGTTCACTGTCATTTTTTATTATTGTACTATTTCATTTTCTGAATGCACATTTTTTTGCAAAAACTTTTTTCCTCTTTTTTGTAACTTAAAGTGTTTGTAAACTAAGGCAATTTATTCCTGTAGGTAAGCATTAGGCATTAATGCAGATATTAATTCATTTTCATTTACTACACTTTGACCCTTGTGCCTTTAGTTGTTTCTGGTCTTGTTGTCTCCCCCTTTACAGAGGTTAGATTTTGAGATTTAACTCAAGTTTTCAAACTTCTGCCTATGGTTTGTTCACAGTGAGACTACTTGAGAGCTTTTTCCATCACAAATGAAGCTTAGAAAAACCTTGGAGAGGGCTTCTTATTTGTTCTGAAATTTTTTTTTTCCTCTTCTCCCCCCCCCCC
>NW_017729031.1:9993640-9995569 GCF_001723915.1 Gavialis gangeticus | reverse complement strand
TTTTTTTTTGTTTTTTTTTTTTTTTTAAAATTTTTTTTTCCCCCTCCCCCCCCCCCCCCCCATCTGTTGATAAGGCGAATGAAAATCCCTGTGACATCTTTACTACTACAAGATTTAATGACTAATTCATTATAGTTGTTTCTGATCTCTATCAGGTTAGACTTAACCAGTCTAGAAGCATAATACTTCTATCCTTACTTTCTTCAAACTCATTATTTCTCTAAAGCAGAAAACCTCAGTGCATTCAGATCTTTAAAACCCTGATACACTCCTTGGTTTTGACTTTGACATCACTGGAAACAATTTCACCCCCATATCTTTTCTTTTCATTTATTGTTGTAGCATCAACTTGTGCCTAGTCATGCACTTCTTGGGCCCTCAAATCTTTGCAGGCTTTGTATGTGTAACAAGTGCAAGACTGGCTCCCTTCTAATGCAGAATCCTTAACTACAGGGTGTTACCATCTCTGCTTTGCAGAGCACTGCACTCACATTAAGTGCTACACAAATAATGAAGTGTATGTAGTTGCCTGTCTTACAGGCCATGCAAGTGGAAGACATCTATTTTTTTTTTAACTCAGTTCTACTGTAAGGCCAGGTGGGAAAACTCTTTGAGAAGAGTTATATTTCATCTAAGCACCAAGATCAAAATGCTTTTTCCAAGACATCTTTCAACTCATTCCGTAACTGACTGAGCAAAAACATGCTTAAACATTAGGGCTAGAGACAGCCATTCAAAAAGCCCAAGCCTCAATTGATTCGATCTTTGCAGGTTAGTCTAACCTGCAGAAATTAAACTGATTTGCAAGTGGACAGACATTCACTCTTGATTCAGAAAATGCAGGCACATGCCTGCAGTGGCTCAGGCTAGAAGCTGGTCAGTGCTAGTGTATCTGTTTATCTCTGCATACTGTGCTGGATCTTTTAGAGAATCTGGCAGCATCCTGGCTGAAAATCACTGCTTGAGTGAATTTATTGCTGAGGCCACTATTCTACCTACATAGCAGACAGATAAAAGTGAGTGGAAACCAAGATAGACTGAGAAAGCATTTCTCATTTTGGAATTTGCTTTTTATTCTAAGAAATAACCTGTATTTTCTTGCCTGCTGCATACTCCTAAATAAGATGCATACTTTCTTTTCTGGAAGGTGAAGAAGTAGGGTTCATAGAAGTAGGGTTGGAAGGGACCTTGTAGATCTTCAAGTCCGACCCACTGCATGGGCAGGAGAAACTGGGCTCAAATGACTCCAGCCAGGTAGGCATCAAGCCTCTTCTTAAAGACCCCCAGGGTAGAAGCCAGCACCACTTCCCTTGGAAGTTGGTTCCAGATCCTAGCCGCCCTAACTGTGAAGTAGTTCTTACGGATGTCTAATCTAAACCTACTCTCCAACAACTTGTGGCCGTTATTCCTTGTTACGCCAGGGGTGCTAGGGGAAACAAGGTCTCTCCCAAACCCTTCTGGTCCCCCCTAGTGAGTTTATAGACAGTCACCAGGTCCCCCCTCAGCCTTCTCTCATGAAGGTTGAACAGGTTCAGGTCCCGCAGTCTCTCATTGTAGGGTCTGTCCTGTTGTCCCTGGATCATGCAGGTGGCCCTCCTCTGGACCCTCTCAATGTTGTCCACATTTTTCCTGAAGTGGGGCGCACAGAACGGGACACAGTACTCCAGCTATGGCCTGACCAGTGTCGTGTAGAGGGGGAGGATCACCTCCTTGGCCCTACTTGAGATGCATCTCTGGATTCATGACAAGGTCCAGTTAGCCCTGCCAACCATGACCTCACATTGTCGGCACCTGTTCGTCTTGAAGTCAGTAATGACTCCAAGATCCCTTTTTGCCTCCGTACTCTCAAGAAGGGAGTTTCCCATGTTATAAGTGTGCTGCTGGTTACTACTGCCCAAGTGCAGCACCCTGCACTTGTCAGTATCGAAA
>NW_017729031.1:9983214-9988640 GCF_001723915.1 Gavialis gangeticus | reverse complement strand
ATTGGCTATCTTCCAGTCATCTGGCACCTGGCCTGAGCACCATGAGTGCTCGTGTAGCAGTGTCAAGGGCCCTGCAATAACCCTTGCTAGCTCCCTCAACATCCAGGGGTGGAGAGCATCTGGACCCCCCAATTTGAACACGTCCAGCCCCTCCAGAAGGTCTCTAACCCTGTCCTCCCGAACCTGAGGTCTGGAGGCATTCCCCTTGAGTCCATCTTGCATCACGGTGGGAAGTCCCGGTCCCTGCACAAGGAAACGGAGGTGAAGAATTGGTTAAAGAGGCCTGTTTTCTCCTGTGGAGCAACCACCAGATTGCCCAGAGGATCTTGCAGGGGCCCCACATTTTCAGGTGCCTTCTTCATCCTCCCTATATATTTGAAAAAGGACTTTTTATTATCTTTGATCTTGGACGCTAGTCCTAGCTCTATGTCCGCCTTGGCTTTCCTGACAGCCCCCCTACAGGCCTGAGCAGAGGAGGTAGCACCCCGCTTCCACTGGGTGTACACTGCCTTTTTGGCAATCGGGCGTTCCTAGACGCCCTTGGTGAGCCAGGGGGGCTTTTGGGCACTCTTGCCCCTCTTGCTTTTCTTTGGGATGGTCACCCCTTGGGCCCCAAGTATCGTCTGCGTAAGGAACGACCACTCACTTTGGGCACTGAGTTCCCCTGCCCTCAAGAACCCCAGCACCTCTCCCACTAATCTCAACTTGTTGAAGTTGGCCCTCTTGAAGTCTAGGGCTACTGCCTTGCTGCAGGTCCTTGACACCCTGCGCTGGATGGTGAATTCCAGCAAGCGATGATTGCTATCACCCAGATGGTCAAGGACCTGGAGGCCCCTTACCAGGTCATTGCCTGTGGCCAGGACCAGGCCCAACAAGGCATTTCCTCTGGTGGGACTGTGCACCTCCTGAATTAAGTGGAGGTCCTGTATCTGGAACAACTCAGCCTCTCTTCTTGACCTGGGTGGGCAGCCAAGCAGCATCTGTCAGGTCCTTTTTGAGGCCCTGATCCTGCTGTAATCAAACTGTTGGAGCCTTCTCTGGGTAGCCAGCAGCACCTGCTGAGTTGGTTAAGAATATACCCAGCTCAAGAAGAGGGGCTGGGCAGTTGGGCTCCATCACAGCCAGGCGGCTGGGTGATGGTGTCTGCCTGCCTGGCTTGAGAAGCAGGGCTGGGCAGAGTGGCTTCCACATGAACAGGTTCTCTGCTCCTTGCACTTCCTTGTTTTAAGACTCACGTCCTCGTTTTGGGGAGAAAACTGTCATGCAAATATGGTGACTAGAGCTTTTCTCTTTGGGTTCCTTTTGATCTGTTTCTGTAGTTCTGTGTGGGTGCCTATCAGCCTTCCATCTGACCATTTTCCAAGTCTTGTTCCTATTTAATCAGCTGATGCAATCGCAGATGGTTCTGAAGAACCTGTTTTTGCCAAAACAGTTTACATTAAAAGGTGGCAGTAAAAGGTTAATTGTAATCTTTATTACTAATCTAACAGATTAAATATCTGGGTTTTGTTTTTGTATCAAATTACTGTTTTTCATAAGTGTGAGATAAGGTATACGGTATATTGGTATGCAGTAAGATATTTGAATACTTTATTTTCATAAGATATAGTCAGAGTTAAATTACTAAAACTAACTTTGTCAGAGAATAGAATAATTTCCAGATGGTTGGAAGACATTTCTCCATGTTGCTTACTATTGGTGTTAGGTCTTGCAGTATGTAGCACAGTGATTCTCAGCCAGGGTGCCATGGCATCTTAGGGTGCCTTGAGATCCTTTCAGCGGTGCAACATGGTGCCACACAGTGTTTGCACTGTTAGGTGTGTGAACATGCTTCACAACAGAAACCCAGAGATTTCAGATAGGAATCCACAGTGTTAAAACTATTCTTACATGTTGTGGTGTTTCTGAGTTCTTTGCAACAGAAAAATAGCTCTTTTATAGTAAAAAATAAAATAAAATAAAAAATGAGTGAAAGCTAAGAGCTGGCATTTTCTGAAGAGTGCCTCTAGTCTAAAAGGTTGAAAACCACTGGTGTGGCATTATGGAGATAGCTCAGAGCCTCTTTCTTCTCTAATGTCTTTAATATCTGCTTTCTACTCAGTTTACAATAACAGTGTGTGATCACATCTTACACAAATAAAGCTGCTCTTTGTGAATATACATGCTGGTTTTTTTTCCTTTTGTTCAGGCAAGCAGCTAACCATCCTGCTCCCTTCACAGTAGAGCTGCTTTCCAGTGTGTCAGAACACCACAGCGTTTGACAATGAAATAAGTATAGTGATCGCTTCATAGACGCCAGGAAGAGAGTTTCCTTAAAAGAAAATTATTGTATGTGTTCAGGGGTACATCCAGAAAGGGATATGGTGGTGCATCCCTCCACCCTTTGTTTCTCACAGTGTAGCTCAGTCTCTCTGGTTCTCTGCAGCCCTGGATGCCTGGTCCCCTGCAGGGGCCAGACAACACCATGGGAGCAGCAGGTTTCAAGTCCTCTAAATCCATAACAATCCTCCCTCCTTCACACCTCCTCACTCACTCTGTTCAGCAGCACCTCTCCTTTCCAATTCCTTTGCTCCCCCCTCCATACTTGCAGTTTTGGGCAAAGGAAGGGGAGACTTGCATGTACCAAAGGGAGACCTGTGTGTTGCTGCCACTGTCCCTGGCTGACCCAGGGTGGGAAGATCTCCAGAGCAGTTCCAGCTGGGGCTGCAGGGAGTAGCTACGCAGGGAGCCTGGCTCAGCAATGATGGATGGGTGGGTTCCTCCTCCCTGCCTCTGGTGATCCTGCCTGTTGCCACTGCTGTCTCTGGCAGAACCTAGTGCTCTCTGCGGTTGCTTCCTGCAACCCAAGGAGTAAATAGAGCAGGAGAAAAGGGGAGTTGCTGCTGAACAGGGAAGGAGAGGGAGAAGGTGCCGAGAGCTTGGGGATTGGGATTCATACCTGATTTGGAGACTTACAGGCCTCTGGCAGCTGTTCTTGTGGTGTGGTCTGCCTGCCCTGGTGGAGGGGAGGAAGCTGGGAGTGGGGTGGGCAGCATTGGTTGCTGTGTCCTACTAATTGCTGCTCTTACAGTCCCATCTTCAAAAGCCTAGCTCCACCTGTGAATGAACCAGTTCTCATTTTTTTTTACCCCAGGGATCTCAAGGTAAATAATTGCAGTTCTTTACCAAGCATCTAAGGCAGTGAGTTTACTTGGTAATGTGTCCAATTCTGATTGTGTTAGACATCAACAACTGATAGCTTTCTGTTCTGAACCGTACTGAGTTCTGGTGATTTATTGAAAATTTATACTACCTGGCAGTTGCATACAAAAAATATTCTACAGTTTATATTGCATACATTTAAAAAACTAAATATGAATGAAATGAGGTGCATATCTATATTCTTATCCTAAAACAAAGAAGTTTTGATACGTTGTAGAAGTGCATGGGGTTATTAGGTTCTCTTTGGTTGGGAGGTGAGGGGGACCCATCTAGTTCAGGTGTGTTGAATCTCCATTTGTCCTCTAAGCCTAGGAAATCCTTCCTGTGGCATGCATGTTGAAGAGCTGTGAAAAATCTCTTAATTTAAAATTTGGAATCCAGAACTGGGCAGGAATGAGGGTTGTTAATCCTCAAGGCCCAAAGTACAAAAATCACAGTGTGGTGGATTTGCAGGACCTTACCAGTAGGTGGGGTTGGGCTGTAGAGCAATCCCTAGTGTCTAGAATAATTAAGCAGCAATAAAACAAGTGACACAAATGAAGGAGCAAACAACAAGTATATTGTACTACAACCAAGGAACAACAAACAATTGAGTCACAAAGTACAATAGAAACAACAGTAGCAATCAATAACTAACAAGTGAGGGACACAGAGCTCCCACAGATGGTGCTAGAGAGCAGTGGTCCTAAATTGCTCTTGTGCACTGCTGCTGCCAGGCACACATCATCTCACACGGGCACCATGCTGACCCTCCTCGCACACTTGGCTCCACACAGCAAAGGGATGTTGTTCTCCCAGGACCTTACCCGAAACACCACACACAGAGGGGATTGACCACCCTCGTCCGCACCCACTCGTGCACACAATACCTCACAGACACAATACCTCAGAAACCTTCACCCAAAATTCATGCCCCAACTGAGCATGCTCACAAACACAAAACTGGGTCACCTGTTCAAAACGTCATGTGTTTTAGTGTTTTCTGAAACTAGCCATAACTGCACCTAGAACCAGGCCAGGGGACACCGGCACTGATTTTTGCTGTCAGCAGTATGTGTGGATAGATAGAGAATATTTCTGTGGGTGCATGCATACGTGTGTGTGCGCATGTGAGCTTGCTGATCTGTACTCTTTAGTCCTCAGTATCACTTCCGCTTAAGCTATTGCAGCCTTCTGGGCTGATAGGTGAAGTTACTGTTAGGAAATTTTGTACAGCTGTTACTTCAGAGTGCCTTGTATATTTTCTCCAGACTTGAAGGCTCCAAGTCTAGTATCTTTAGATGCATGGTTTTTGGGAGACACTGTGCTTCACTTTTTTGCTGAGCTCCTAAGCTGTTCTTTACTTAGATGGCTTGAGATCCTGGTATTTTCTTCTGACGTGATTACTACTACTAACAATTTAACATGATTTCTCCAAGTGTTGTTATGGTTTAAAAAAAAAAAAAAAGAAAGAAAATGTGATCCTTGCTCGGGTAAGCAGTGCAAATACTAACTAGGAATAGGAGAGGGAAGATTCAGTTTAAGAGGCTTATTACCAAATAACTTTTTCCCCAATACCACTTCGACTGCAATAATTTGTCCGGCTGTTGCGGGGGAAAACGTTAGGAATAATACAAGAATAATTTTGAGAACTGAAAAACCTCTCTTAGTGAAAGACTATAAGAAGTCAGTCTATTTAGTTTAAGAGGTGACTGAATCACAGGCTACAAGTTCCTGTGGAGGGAAGAGATTTGATGGGTAGATGGCTGTTGATCTAGCAGAAAAGGGCATAATGAGATGAGCACTGGAAGATAAACCTACGCATGTTCCCAAGACGTTTCTTTTTTTTAACCATAAAGGTAACTGATCATTGGAGGAACTTTAAATTGATTTTCAGATTTGGTTTTCAGTAACTTAAGGTATTTGAGGGAGGACTCTGAAATGCATGTTGTGGCTCAAACAGAAATTGGGCGTGTTACAAAATTGATGCTGAAGTTCCTGGCTCAAGTTCTCTGTTGTACAGGAGGCTGAACAAAGTGATTACAAAAGTTTATAGATTCATAGATTCATAGATTAAGGGTCGGAAGGGACCTAGTAGATCTTCTAGCCCGACCCCCCGCCAGGGCGGGAGAACAACAAAAACCCCAAAAAGAGAAATGGGACTCAAACGAGTCCAGCTAGGTGGGCATCCAGCCTCTTCTTAAAGACCCCCAGGGTAGGGGCCAGCACCACTTCCCTTGGAAGTT
>NW_017729031.1:9974593-9982789 GCF_001723915.1 Gavialis gangeticus | reverse complement strand
CACCTAGTTTTTTAACTAGGATGGGGTGAGAGACGGTGTCAAAGGCCTAGCTTTAGAATTTGAGTTGATACCTATGGGCACCATTTGTGGTATTTGATAAACTCATGGACTTTTCAGAGGCCAGGCCTTTTAATTATGGACAGGTTCAGTTTTGTCACTTCTACAAACAAGCTAAAGTTATGTGTTTTAATCTTTGTACTTTCCTATTAGATAAAAGATTTTTTTTTTCCAAATAATTGCTGATAAGTTGTTCTATTTCTAACCCTATTGGCATCAAATATTAGCCCTTTTTACCTGTTACTGGATCAGGACTGATGATGTGTGTGTTAGGCATGATGGATATAACTTTGGGAGAAAGTTCCACTGGGGAGAAACACCTTGGAAGTTAACTTTTTAGTGGAAACTAAATTGCTGTGATTCGAAATACTAGTTTTTAACTGAGAGGAATTAATGGGATAAATGCCAGTAAAAGTAACAAAGTGCACACCATTTGTGGAATTTACTACACAAATATGTATGCACATCCCATCTTGCACTCTCTTTTGGGGTGAAGATCTTTAGAAGGTAGGCACAGACCAACTATTCTTTGTGGAGTGTATTTTTAAAGAAGCCAATAGGAAAGCTATCAAAATTCGCAATGGGGCATTGTTAATTAAAACAGTTTTTTCCCCATACTATTGCTGCTTTCTGAATTACATGTTTTAGATCAGCAGTGTCAAACTCATTTGGTCCCATGGACCAGATGAACATCCCCGAGCCAGTCTATGGGCCAGACTGGGCCAGACCCCATATGCTGCCTGCAGCACACACAGTACAGGGTCCAACCATGGCTCTGTATACAGCGCAGGGGACTGAAGCTGGGGCATGGGGTCAGTGCGGCAACCCACAGGCCAGGTCAAACTGCTCCATGGTTAGATCCGGCCTGCGGGCTATATGTTGGACACCCCTGTTTTAGATGTACTATATGCAGTAGAATAAAGTGATATTTGCTTTTAAGAAAATTGTTCTGTGGAATCTTTTAATAAATCTTCCCCCTCCCCCAGCATACTCTCACTTTCTAACTAAGGGAGAGGTTTTTCCCCCAAACTTAAAGTTTTTGTTTATAGTATATATTTGCATTTCTTTATTAACCTTTTTTCTAACTTAGTATAGGTAATTACTATTGATTACTGGACTAATGCAAGGCATTTTAAAAAAATATGCTTGTAATCTATGTACACACAATGTTTAAAGTAAAAATTGTTTCTCTTGGTTTAGGAAGCGATAAGATTGAAGACTAAATGTGATTAATGTTCTTTGCAGATGTTGTTTTATATGCTTCAGAGGCTTTCTGAACTAGACCAGTCTAGACTGTCTGTCTACATTCTGCTTGGAGCTTTGATCCTTGCTTAAAACTGGCTGTATTACACTTATATTATGTTCCATTTTTTAACTTAAGAAAACTGTCTTAACTCTATATAGGTATGCATGATATATTCAAACTTGTGTTATGCAGAACAAATGTGTATTTGAAAGTAATTCCTGTAGTAAAATCTCTAGTTTGGGGAGCATTTAAATTTAGCAAGTAGCAAAAATAGATATTTTATCTTGGAAGCTTTGAATTTAACATTAGATTCATTTCAAATTCAGTGAAAGTTGCTTAAAGGAGTAAGATGTCATTACTTTGTAATGTAAAAAGTCACATTCACAAAGAACAGTCTTAAAATGCTTTTTCCTGCTGTGCTGGAGATATGCCTAAAGATACTTGGCATCTGATTCTTTTTGCCCCTATCGCTGCAGTCATTCATATACTTTTATTTGTCAGCTCTGATACCACTACTCTACTTTGCCAACACGTGTTTGTTACAGTCATCATTCTTCTAACTGAGGATTGATTGAGCAGAAATATCTTCACACTTTAACAGGCTAAAGGGGAAAGACAGCAGCAGTGCATGCAAGATAAAAATCTGAATAGCATAAAACTTAGTAGAGACTTTCTGTAGCTAAATTGGTGCTCTGTTTTGGTAAAATTCTTATTTGTTCCCCATTTGGTGGAGCAAGACACCTCTAAATGGAGAATGTACCCCCAAGTCTTCTGAAGTAATATAGGATTTGTATTAAAATGGAAACACTCCATTAATTTTTGGTGGTGCATTTTTAATTAATTGCAGTTGGAAACCCTTTTATTTCACTCTTGTATTTTTCAGGTTACTTACAAATTTTCCCTCATTAAACTTGGTAAGGTACTGACATAAATGCTGAGTGTGTTTCTAAAAAGAGCTTAATACAAAAAAAGAATATTCAGTGTTTGGAATTACTCTTTGAACTTCATTCAGACACTTGAGTGATTGCATAACAAATATTTTTGTTTTGACCATATGTTTTACTGCTGTATTGTTAATACAAATACCCTATAGCAGTGGAAATAATGTAAGTAGAAGATGTAGGGTAGGAGGAACAAGATACAACATGTATGCAAGTTTGGAGAATATTATAATGTGAAATTCTAAGTTTATAAAGCACTGTTTATACTGTAGTAAAACCTGAACTTCCTAGTCAGGGATCAGAGTTTTATTAAAGTACACAATACAGACACAGAACAAAATTCTTGTCCCAGGCAGTTACAGAATATAAACATGGTACAATAATGTCACTACAATATGGACACCTTGTGTACCTTCACCCTTAAGTTTTGTACGTGCTGACATTTTTGTTGTTTAGCCAAGCAGTGTTAATTAACATAATTGAAGTATTTTTAATGATATTATATACTTCTTGCATTGTGTGGCGAACAGGCTGGAGCATGGGCCAGTTCAGTGGACCATTTTTTTTACTTAAATGGTCAACAGCAAAACAGCATTTAATGACATGTTGGTATTAGGTTTTATAGAGTTCAATGACTGTGAAATGAATGGATTTGATGCTCTTCTCTGCAGGTTTAGTAAGGGACCATGATATCTGTTTGTAGTTAGAACAGTGTTGATGATGGCACTCCCTTAGCCATGGTAGTCTGAAGTTAGGCAGAACGTATGGGGTGGTGGCACCTTAGGGCATTTATACATGTTTGGGGAAGGGGGGCGCTTTGAATTAAAGCAGCTCCGAACTGCTCTAATTAAAGCGCCCAGAGCATCTTGTGTATCAGTGTCCCTGTGCTGAATAAAGGTGGAAGGGGTGCTTTAACTAAAGCTTATTTCACTTTAGTTAAAGCACCCCTGCTGCCATTTTTCAGTGATGCAATGCTGATATACAAGTTGCTAGAGTCTGCTGGAGCATGATGATTACCATGCTCCAGCAGGCTCAATTTAATTGAGTCTGCTCTGACACACTGTAAGTACAGTGCGTCGGAGCAGCCTCCCTACACATGTATAGGTACCCTTAAAGACTAAGTGGTTGGGAGGTTTGGGATTTCCTAGGTGACAACCTACTTTGTCAAATACTAGGAATGAACTAGCAAAAAGAAAAGGTTTTTCATAGTAGGGAAAGGGATAAAGGGAAAGGACTAAAGCTCAGAAATGTAATAAGTAGATTCATTGTCAGTTAAGATGAACAAGACAGTTAACACCTGAAGAGGCACCTACGTAAATAACTAGTGCAGCTAATGGGATAAGAATCCATAGTCTAGGGTGAGACCACAGTGTGGATGATTTATTTTCTTCAGTTTTTGGTGTTTGAGTTGGTTTTTAAGGTGTGTTTTGTTTTTTGTTTTTTTTAAGGGAGGGACTGTTGTGTGTTTAAGGACAGCTACTCAGAGGGGTCATTAGAAGACTGAGTTAATTCAGGAGAAGCACTTTCTTGAAGCTTCTTGTACTGGTAGGATAAAAGGGAAATTAGCCTCGCAGGTGCTGCTTCCTGATGCATCAATGCTGTGAGATGGTAGCCTGTCCTCTTATCTAAGACCTCAGTGCCTTGACACTTGCATAGGCCAATAAACACAACCATGCTTTGACCTTTTAGCTTTCTGCACCCAGAACAGTAGTGTAAGTGGCTTTTTCTTAGTTGTCTAGGAAGCCCTGCATATGAATCAAAAAGCACCAAACCTTTGTTTTTGTCCCCCTGCATCTGAAAATTCTTCATTATGAGATGACAAAGTTATTTGGGTGAATCTGATATCTTTTATTAGACCAAGTTAAATAGTTGGGGAAAAAAATTTCTTAGCAAGCTTTTGGGTTTAAAACCTCTTCATCAGGCTGAGGAAGCCTCTTCCTAGATGGAATGAATAGTAAAGAAGCCAGAGGCTGGGCTGGTATGCATGCAAGGCAGGCAGTCAGTGAAGATGTAAATTAGGGGGGGTCAGTGGGTGAGAGACAGGCAATGAATGTTGTGTGAGAGAGAGAAGTGTATAAGGTTAGTAATATCAGTAGGTCCTTAATCATGGCTAAAACAATGCACTTAACTCCAAGTCACCCTCATACTTCTCTCTTTTTCCCTCTGTTGAAGAATTTTTCCTCTGCCACTTGTCAGTGGTGTATTGTTACTAATTATGTTATGCATTTTTCTGTTTTTAATTGTACATGACAAAAAACTCTTTAGTGAATGTTGCAAGTCTTGCATGTATTGCTGTGCTCTGATAATAAAACACAAGAGAAACGGATGGTAATACATTTTCTGTATTTGTTGTTAAACTTCAAACAGTGGTAGAAAGGAACTTGGTTTAAAAAAATACATCCTAGCTTCTAAAAGTTTTGCAAATGTTTTTCTTAGTCATACCATATGCTTGCAAGGGAGAGGAGGAAGGTACAGTCTGCTAGTACATATTATTTTCATCTGGGTGTGATAAGTTTTATTAGTTTAAATCTAGTTTATTCACAAGGTAGCTGGTTGCTATCTTGCTGCAGTAACTATGTTTACATTTTCAATAGATAACTTTTTTTCAGTATATCAGTAAGTTCTTAAGATCTTTGCTACATGGTTATAATAGAGAACATCCAGTTTTCCTATTGAACACTGTATGAAAGGTGTGGTGACGCATACAAAATAATGAACCACTGAGCTTGGGGAGGTGGAATCCAGTTTTGCTAATCAAAGTGTAAACTGAAATGTTTTCTTTCTTTTAACTGTGGTTCTTTAGTCTTACAGCAAAACAAGTTTGAGTGTAAAAGATCCTCTTTCAATTGCCACAGTAGATAGTAGAAAACCTTCAATTAAACAGGGTGTTGTTTTTTTCCTGTACCAGTTTACGTACATAATGTAAACATCATCTCAGGCTCCTAAAACAGTAATTAGACAGAAATTTGACAGAAGGTCAGTTGGGCTTTCCTGATTTCTTGGCCCCACCCCCGCCCCACCATACCCATTTTGGGAAGAATATAATCAAAGAATCATCGCTCTTAAATACTTTTGTCTTTGCTTTCATTGCTTGGAGAAAGTTTTGTTCTAGACAATTGGGCAGAGTAATCATTTTTGTGATGATATCTAGTCCCCCAACTTCTGTCTTTTTTGCAGTATTCTTCCTTCCTTCTGCATGTGTAAGGTCCACTAGTGATCAAACTGGCCTGCCTCAACTTCCACAGTCTATTCTATACCTCCTATCTTGCCTGCCACAGCATGCTCTTAATATAAAGTTATTAAAGATTCTGGAGGCTGCTGACAAGACAAGGGCTTGACAGTCACTTCCAGGTGCCCAGTGTAGTAATATGGTCTCCCCAGATTTCCATGCTACTTTCCAGAATGGAGGGGGTGGGGAAGAGTCATCTTTGTCAGGACCACCACCCCACTTTGAGCCTTAAAAGCGTTAATCGTGACCTCCTGACTCCCCCATAGTCTTGCACAGGTCTTCCTGGATTTGTCCAATGTCATATTTAGGAGGCTTCTCACCTCGCTAACGTTTCATCTGATGAAGTCCAACAAAAATGCAGGCTGCTGGCTTCCATTAAAAAACAAAACAATAAAAATCTCCAAACCCCCTTTCCCTTGCCAGGGATCCTATACATCTGGGCTAATACTCACTAAAGATAAATGCAGGCACAAAAAACAGGGAATGTGCTACCCCTTTAAGGGCATGCCTCTCACTCCTAGCATCCAAATATCACAGACTGGGTGTGCCACTGCTGCTGGCATCTCTTCCCAGACATCCAAGCCACTGGAGTTCCCAGCAGTCTGCAAGAAAAAAAAACCTCCCATGTACCTGCTCCCTGACCAGGTGGACCTCTCACTTCTTCCCCTTCCTCCTACCTAGCTTTTGCCCAGGCTTTTGGTGTGCCAGAGGGCACTCTCAGCTGGCCATTGCCCGCCTCCCCTTCCTTTTCACAGAAAAGTTTCATTTAACTAATGGGCGGCCCTCATGACTGCAGCTGTTTTGTTTTTTTTTTTCCTTAAAATGATAGCGTTCTGACTTTCTGCCTCAGGGTCTCTATCTTCCCTGTCCCTGCCTCTCTCTTGCTCTCTCTCTTACCCTCCTAATAGGGTTAGGATCCCATGTTACAAGGTTCCACAGAATTCAAAGGAGAAACCTTTTTTTTTTCTTTTCAAATGCTAATTCAGGGATTCTCAACCTTTTTACACAAGTCACTCTCAGTAGGCTCATGGCACCCTTCAGAAAATGACAGGTCTTAGTTTTCACTCATTTTTTGGTCATGGAAAAATACTAGAGCAATTATTCTGTTGCAGACAACTCTGGCCACAACGCATCAGAACATGTTTAATGCTATGGATTCCTATTTGAAATCTTTGGGGTTATCTTGTGAAATCATGTTTGCACACCTAACACTGTTAACATGATATGGCATCCTGTGCCACCCATAAAAGGATCTGAAGGCACCTTGGTGGGGTTCCCTAGTTGAGAATCATGGTGCTAGTTACTTAAACTAGTGACGCTGATTGTGCCAAGGAGGAAAATTTGCGAAGTAAGTGCTTAGAGAGAGGAATGTGGAGAAAAACTCCAGTCTGTTACTTAATTCATTGCTAAGAAAAATTAAAGATAGGGGTGTAATTTTTATTGCCTTTTACTTGTTGAAATGCTAACTATACTACATGCCCCAGCCAATTAATATTTAAGATGCACAGTCTTCCCATCTGTAGATAGTCACTCCAGGACCAGAATGTGACAGATTATTCCCCCCTGCCCCCCCCTCCCAAAAAAACCCAAAACAAAACAAAAAAAAGAACCTAAACCAAACAACCCTCCCCCTCCCCCTTAGCAGAAGGAGTCTTGTTTGTGGTAGAGGTAGTGCAGTTTTCTGTCCAGCTTCTCAGGCCTGTTCTCAGCACCTGATTGGGGTCTGAACAACTTTCTGAGCCTCTCCTCCACTGCTGCTGTGGTGGCAGGGATTCGGCGCACACAGCTGGGAAAGCCTGCACAAACCTCCAGTCTAGACCTCCTTTTCTCAGTGTATGGAAGCATCTCCATGAGACCTCCCTTTTTCAGGGTACGAAAGCCCTTTTTCCCATGCAAGTGGGGGAAAAAGGATCATGAAAAGTACTGTGGTTCAAAAAGTGCCATGGATATTCAGACCAGGATTGCCAACCCAAGACTTTTTTTTACTCAGTCTGCAAGCTTTCTACTGACAGCTAAACTTTTCTACTGATGCATATTTTTACTGATATATGTTTTACATAATGTAATTGTCCTTCTGCTAGGTCTTGCTCTGCTTGCAGGCCCCAATTAGAAGGGCAGGGTTCAAATTTAGGGGTTTAATATCAACCATAGTTTGGTTGTCAGGAAGAAGGTTGCAATATTTTTTTTTTTTTTTTTTCTTGACTGAAGCAATGAATTTATACCATGCTGCCCTCCCTCCCTTTTCCCCCTCTAGCAAGGGAGCCCAACTCCACCGTGTACCATGCCAGTCTACCTCCCCGCCATACCCTAGCCGGCCCTGTTCTTCCCCATCCTGGTACAGACCCCAAAAGAAGTCTACTTGTGACACGGCCGTATTACGAGCAGCTTTGGATGCAGCAGCAGCAGCATGTGACAAAGATGGGTGCTCAACCTGCGGCCTGAAAAGCCATCTCTGGCCCATGGAGTCATTTCATCTGGCCCATAGAGCTTTTTGCCATAAAATTGGCAGCAGGGGTGCAGTGGCCATTTCTCCACCCTGCCAGATTCCCAAACCCTAAGTCCGTGCTTCCCAACCTTTTCCTCATCATGGCCCCTTACTCCCAACCCACAGCTCCTCACTCTCCACCCTGCCAGTGCCCCTCATCCCTCTGCCCCCAGCCCTGTTGGTAGGGGACTCAGCTGCCAGGGCTACAGGACTAGGGCCTGCAGCCCCCTGTTCCT
This sequence comes from Gavialis gangeticus, assembly GCF_001723915.1. Classification (NCBI taxonomy): domain Eukaryota; kingdom Metazoa; phylum Chordata; order Crocodylia; family Gavialidae; genus Gavialis; species Gavialis gangeticus. Next base: position 9,974,595 of record NW_017729031.1, on the reverse strand, counting down.
GT
>NW_017729031.1:9947707-9974257 GCF_001723915.1 Gavialis gangeticus | reverse complement strand
CCCCCCCCCCCCAAGCAGCACCTGAGCCCCGGCCACCACCTGTAGGAAGTGGTGGTTGCTGTAGTCAGAATTGAGCATGAAGCCTGACTCCCCTCCCCACGTGGCTGGCATAGCTGGAGCAGAGAGAGGATTTGGGCTCGGGGCTCCCCACCCTGCTGCTTCCCCCCAGGACTTCCACAGCTCAGCAGTTGGGACCCAGTGCAGGAGGGTGGGGAGGCTTGGTGCCATTGCCAGCAGCCCCAAACTGACTGCACTGCAGGGGGTGGAGGAGGAATAGCAGGGTGGAGAGCCCTGAGCCTGCAGTGGGCAGCTTGCAGCTGCCCCAGCCTGTGCACAAATCTGGAGGGTACATGCCCCCCATGTCTCCCTCCCTGGGCACATGTAACCCCATTTTTAATCATTGCAACCCCAAGTTTCAGAACCACTGTCCTAAGCCACACACAACTGGTCAGAGCCTGGCCATGCCTCTTTCCCTCTGCAGAGCTGGGCCATGCCCCCTCCTCCTCACTTCTGGATCAAGGCCTGGCCACAACCTGCCTTCACCCTGCCCCCACCCCTCCCCCTACAGGACTGAGTTTGAGTTGGGCTATGGCCCCTTCCCACAGGTCTAGCTCCTTTCTCTTGCAGGGCTGCACTGGGGCTGACTTGCCTCCTTTCCCCCCCCCATGCCCCTCTGCATGGCTGGATGGTGCCTGTGGCACTAGCACTGGCCCTGGATCAGGACCATCAGGATCCAGTGGCTCCACCCCGCAGAAGGATCGGGCACTGCCTATTTGACAGATGATGGGGGGTGTTTTTTGCTTTGTTTGTTTTTTTCGGGATAGTCGTTGTAGCCCTTTGGTGGTTTTTTTTTTTGGTGGGTTTTATTTATTGACAAGAAACTTACTGGCAGTTGGCAACCATGGTTCAGACCCACTGAGTTACCACCATCAGAAAAATCAAGGGAAGAAAGAGTCCATCCCTGGTTACTTTAATTTTTTCAAGAGTGCACCTCTAAGAAATTCTTTTCAATCTGCAGAGTAAAGTCTGTTTTTCCTCAGATATCTTGTACACCAGACAAAAAATGTGGCACAGTTTGGTTGTTAAGTGTACTCTTAAAGTATCTATTAACTATGCTCAGTTCAGAAAGACAGGTTGGGTATATGGTGTTATTTAGTGTTTCCACAAAAGGAGGTTTCAGAAATTTCCATTTTCAGGTAACTAAGAAAGGTGTAATTTTTTTCTTTCAGTATAACAGTATACTCCCTCAGATAGGTGGATAGTTTAAAGACAGAAAGATCATGCTGCTTTATAAAGGCAGTCACTGTTTATCCGTTCATATATTCTTCGGCCTTTAAAAATTGGACATCTAGTCGTCATTTGATAATGCCTTCAGTAGAAAGATGTTCTTTGCTGTAGTAATGACATTACTATTAGGGAAGTATATACGCCATTTCTGCATCTGTTCACAAATATTTACGTAGGTTCCCTCTTCTTAGTTGATACTGCTGTGAAACTTTGGTGTCATGGAGTGAGCTTCATTATGAATAAGAAAAGATAAACATATCAGTGTCTTACGTGAAAATTTTAAAATGATGAGATCCACAGATTAAACGTGCAAAGAATGCTATTGATTTGGGGAAAAACCTAGATTTAAGTAGTAGGCATTCGAAACTTGTTCATTAAAATGTCCTTGATTTAATTTTCCTTACTGATCTAGAGTGCTTAGAAGCAGTGCTCAGTTGCACTGCATCTCCAGGCAGTGATGTATATGGACACAGTACACTTATCGTACATACATAGTGCTTTCCAAACTGGAAATGCTATAGCTGCCTTAATGTAGTTCTGTGGACATACACTAAGTTCTGCTTAGAAATCGTTCTTCATCCTTGAAGACGTTCTTGGTACTAGAGTGACAAATAGCATCAGAACCATGGCCTTCTGAAAGGGCATTTCTGTTTCAAGGAGGTAAGAAACAAGGTATGAGTTATTTCAAAGGCTTTGGGCATTTGTGCTGTAACTGAAATCCAGTTTTCTTGGTTACTTCCATAGTATGAGGAAAGGGCAAAGACTTTAAGTTAGTTTAGCATGCAAGGCATATTCATCAGCCTCACTGTAGCCATCAGGCATCTTACACCAAATATTACTGTATTTTCTCACATACTGCACACCCTCAAATAAGACCTGCGCCTTACGTAACAAAGGTAAAGAATACTGTCCGACTTCTGGGGCTAAAGGCAGGTTACCACTGGAATTAAGGAGAAAGCCAGATATTCCTAGGGAAGTTTGTGTTCTACTTCTTAGCCCAGTTTATTTATTGAGAAAGTTGCGGAGGGGGGAAGAAAACCAGCTTTCTCCATCTTTACCAACGACATTGTCCTTTTATGTTGGCCCAGATTACTATTGCAGCTGACAAACAGGATATAGACACCATTGTGGGAAGGCAGAATGAAGAGGAAAAGATTTTCCCAGAGTCACAGCCACACATAGGGTCAGAGCCTAAAGCTCGGTTTACTCACCCTCCCTTTCTTGCTTAGGCAGAAATACCGTTCTAACCCTTTTACATCTCTCCCAGCTGAACTCAGTCATGGTTGATCAGTCAAAAGCTGAAAGCATAGCTGTTGTTGAAGACTGGACTGCATAGGTGGATTTATGATATTGAAAGGAAGTGAAAATAGTCTGCAGGACAGTGAAAAAGAGGGATCAAGAGATCCTAACAGTGCTGTCTGTTTAGATCTTCTTGATCTTTCTGTTTCACAGCCCTGCAGACTGTTGCCAAAGAAATAACTTAATTACTGGCACTTCAAGACTATTAAAAAGGAGATTGAGTCATTAACACCTGTGGAATGGAGACCAATTAGCAGAAGTCAGGTAGACAAGTAATGAGTCAGGAAGTTAACTGACTCCTCCAGCACTGGCTGAAAAGAAATACTACTACTATTTTAAACTTCAGGTGGAGCAGTGGGATGCAACTGCACCAAGGTCTCTGCTTCCCATCTGCCCCTGCCTTTGCCCCTGGTCCCACCCTTCCCTTCATGCAGTTCCTGGATGGAAGAGCACAAAAAGAAGCAGGTGCCATCCTAAAGCATCTCCATTCTATCCTGGGCAGAAATTCAGCTTTCCTGCTTAAAATATGAACCCTAATTTTGGAAGGCTAACTTTTGGGGGAAAGTGGGTGTGGTATGCAGCAACTTCAGCACAGGAGGACTCTGCCTGCACCATGCTGCATCCTCTTTGGAGATCTATCTGGAGTTTGTAGCCTGTGCTCCATGCTGTGGCCAGGATCCATGTCTCTGCAAGCAGGGAAAGTAAGGCAGGCACTTCTAAGGCTTAAGGGGGGCAGTTCTGTCTAGGAATTCCTGGGGTGTGCAGGACCAGGCCCCTCAAACACCAGGGACCCCTGCCCAAGGAAGGCTGGAGAACCTGGGCAGCTTCATGTTGCCTGAGCAATTCCATCATAAGCAAACAGATGTAGGCCACAGTAAAGTGGTGAGCATTTGTGGCTCGAGCTAAACAGAAAGTAAGGGCATCTTTTTGCTTTCATTTTGTGCCGCCGTCAATTTTTTTGCCTGCAGAGATGTAAAGTTTGTTTCCACAATCAGTGGCATACAGATGTGTAAACTTCAGAGGAAAGGTCTATCCAATGAAGGCAAAGAATACTATACAACTTCTGTGGCTATAGACAAGTTACTACTGGAATTGAGGAGAAAGCCAGATATTCCTAGGGAAGTTTGTGTTCTACCTCTTAGCCCAGTCTAGAACCTCGTCAGAAACCGTGGATTTATTGAGAGAGCTGCGGGGAAAGAAAACCAGCTTTCTCCATCTTTGCCAATGGTATTATTCTTTTATGTTGGCCTGGATTGCTATTGTATCTTATCTGACAAACAGTATCTTAGACACCATTTTTTAAGGTTATCCTACACCAGTGGTTCTCAGCCTTCTTAAACTCAAGGCACTCTATAATTTTCCAGAATTAAATGGAATTCTATCTAAAAAACTAATGTAAGCCCAGTATGACTGTTACAAATAAATGTAGCAGTTACATTATTAATAAGTTCTTAATTGTATTATATTATAACACACAATATAATGGTTACCCATTCAGGCTGTTGGCAGGGAGTATTCCTAGGCTCTGCCTGGCCTTGGGCCTGTGTTCTCTCAGTGCAATATTTAGACCCCCTGCACATGGTTCCAGGTCACTGTTGGAGTCTGGGAACAGGCAGGCCAATTTATGCCCATACTTATTCCAGGGTGATTCCCCTCTGAACTCCAGCTCCAGTGCTGTAATGTACAGCGTCTGTGCATGTTCGGCCAGCAGACGTGAGGTGCCAGTCTGCGTACTTGGTGTGTTAGAGGTGTACTCATGGAATTGGAGGGGTGGGCACACACGGTAATTCTCTAACCCAGGGGTTTTCAACTTTTTTAATAAGCCCCCAGCAGTCGAGCGTGGAGTTGGAGGGTGCATGTAGGGCGGAAACAGTGTGGGTGGTTGGTGTTGCTGGCGGCTGCCATGGGCGAGTTCTTGCTAGAGCAAGAATTTCTTTGGGGCATCTAGAACAGGGGCTTGCAATGTATGGTTCACAGGCCAGATCCAGTGTGTGGAACCTTTGAATCTGGCCTGCAGAGCCCTGGCTTTGGTAGCATCCTATAGTGGAGGACTCTTTGTACTGCACCATAGCTGGATGACAGGGATTTGGGCAATGGGAAAGCAGTCCACGTGCTCGGCGTGCCATAGCTGGGAGGCAGTGACTATAGCATGGGAGGATTCTGCCTGCACCATGCTGCATCCAGGTGGTGGGGAGAAGTAGTGAATGCAGCTCAGTCCTAGAGGCAACCTACCTTGGACCTGAACAGGGACATCCCAGCCTCCCTCCAGAAACCTTTGCCAACCTGTGATCTAGAGCCTTCTACAACTTTTGTCAACATCTGTGGTTGTGAGGTTGGCTTCTTGGCTCTAGAGTCTGGAGGTCCCAGGGGAGAGTCGGACAACATTTTCTATTTATAGGTTTCATTTTGTTTAGTGCAAAGAAAGATTAATCCCTTCATACTTTCACAAGATTTGTGTGTCAGTCTGCTTCTTTTGCATCCCCCCCCCACAAAAAAAAACCAAACCAACCCCAAACAAACAAAACTTAAATACCTCTCAGACTCTAGACATAGAACCAAGCACTTTATTTCATTAGATATTGCAATACTTCTTGCACAGTAATTCCAGGAGAGAGACCCTCTGCAACTTCCAAGTATGTCTTATCCTGTATTAACAAGTAAACATGATTGATTGATTGATTGTGACTCATGATTGAACTTCGCTTCCAGAACTGCTCACTTTTGTAAACCATTCCCTTCAAATAATTTAAACTTTTCAGGTGAAGTATCAGACTTTGTTACAAAGTACTGTACAGTCAGATGTTTTAGCTGAATTATTCTTCCTACACCTCTAACGGACTCTGGGTTTTATTGTAATATTTCTGTTTGAGTATGTTCATGTTGTAATAATGTTGCATGTCTCCGTTTCTGTGATTAGCCTATGAGTGGGGAATGAAGAGTGAATGGACCTCCTGCTAAATCACAGAGCTACTTGTGTGTGGGGTGGAGGGCTAGGGAAGAGGAGATGGATTTCAGCATAAACAGAGACTTGAATTGACAGACACATCAACAAAGGTGGGATTGGAGGTGCCACCCAGGATGGAAATGAACATGACAGCAGATGAAAGAGTGAAGAGTACAGGCTGTCTGCTCTGAAAGGATAGTCTGATGATGAGACTGACCAGCTGAGTAGCTTTGGGGGTTGTGTCTGGGCAGACAGGAAGGAGAACAGCTATCTTTGGGGTGCTCAGTGCTGCGCATGCTAGTTTGGGGACAGAGAGACTGCTTAACTCTTTTGAGAGGGCAGAGAACCTCTGGCTGGGCGGCCTTTGGTTTGCCCCAACGAATGCCCTTATTGAAGGGGAACTATCTGTTTTGCTGCTTAGATCTTTAGGGGACATTTCTCCCGAACACGAGGAAGAATTGCTCACTCAAGAGTGGAACTGGAAGGTTGAGGCCGGGCCCCGGAAAACCGAAGCGTGTCGAAGGACTTCCATCCAGGATTTCAGGGAGAGTTGGGGCTTCCCTCCTTCCCTCCCTCTACCCCCTGCCAACTCCATGAGCTCAAGAAGGCATTGCTGGTATCATAGATTTCAGGCAAAGGCATGGAGGTTCCAGACAGGCACCCACTGTTGTGGGGCAGAAGGGTGGGGGGATCCATGACAGTAGTTACTTCCTTTTCTATCTGTCTTAGCAGTTTCTCCATCCTTATTCAGGTAACTGTCCTATGAGACACTGCTGCAACTAAACATTATGGGTGTCTATACACATGCTGTGGGTAGGGGAAGGAGCATTTTAATTGGAGCGATGCTGCAGCATCATGTGTATTCAGTGTCCCACGTTTCAAAATGGCCATGGGAGTACTTTAACTATAGCTCATTCAAGTTTTAGTTAAAGCGTCCCCACCTCCCTTTTGAAATGTGGGGCCCTAAACACTCATGACATTGAGGCATACAGGAGCGTTTTAGTTGGATTAATTGAGTCTACTAATTAATTGATTCTGCTCCAACGAGTTCTAATTAGAATGTGTCAGAGCATGTGTATAGGCACCCTATGTTCTCTCTAAGCAGTAGAAGAGTTTCTGCTATAATACAGATAGAAATGTTTCTACCTTGGAACTTAGCATTGTTACTGTTGAGAAACTAAATGGCAGAGAGGGCTTTTTTTGGCTTTTAAACCTTTATTTTACGCACGCACGCACGCACGCACGCACACACACACACTTTCATACTCTCTGCAGAAGTGTTTGCCTCTTCCCCCAAGAGGCAGAGCACAAAAAACTTGTCAGTAATAAAACGTCCATATTAGTAGAGATCAAAACCTTTTTGGTAACACAATGCCTTTCATGGGAGTACACATTGAGGACTATCTCGGTCCATTTTCCACTTTGCAAAGTGTTCCCTTGATGGCCTAGCACAATGCAAAGCAGTCTGCGTTTTGTTGCAAGATGAAGTGTCCAAATTCAAAATGAGGCTAATGCCCAGAGCAGGAAACAGAAAGTCTGTAGGGCATTTAGAGCCAACCCCTGTAAGCCAGTTTCTGCAGCTCTTCAGGGTTGCTATCTTGACTTGCCCTAGCAGGAGACTGGCTAGGCAGATAATGCTTCCCTGAGCTACTCAGTGCAGGAGAGAGAAAATGTGTGCAGTCTTGAAGTCCCAGTTCAGCATGCCAAAGAGGGCGCTGGGGGCAGCAAAGAGTGATCACACCTGGGAGCACTCCAAGAAGGCATGGAAGATTGTCTTCTCCACCTTGTTATTGTTGCCAACTCTACTGGGTCTCAGTTATGGACACGTGTCAGTGGCCAGAGCCCCCTGCAGCAGCCACCACTGAAAGTCAAGAGAGAGAATAGAAGAAAGACGGTGGTATCAAGTTGAATTTATAGTTGGTCTTAACTTCCTTTGATTAATATAAACAAATTGTCTTTATATTGTATCACAAGTGTAAAGAAATGAAATAAAAACAACCTTAAGAATAGGGTAAAATAAACTAATTATGCGACTTCAGAATTCCTAAAACTACTATTATTTAACTACACTGATTCAACTTGTCCTTCAGCCATTAACATTTTTGGCTTCTGTTAGGCAGTAAGAAACATGTTCAAAACTTTTTTCTTTTATTTGCTAACAAATATTCTCTAGCCTTTCTCCCAGTCTTGAGAAGCTTTCCATGTCCTGCAGCCTATATAATTAACTGTAACAGAAGGTTTTAATTTTATCGGTTGTTTTGTTTCATCTGGAAGAGTCAACTTGAAGTTTAAAAAAACTTAAAGAAACTGTGAAAAACTGTTCATGCAACTTTGATTTTCAGTGTTTCAGCTCTCAGAATCTTGTGTTTTAATTGTAATTTATTTTTAATCACAAATAGGTGCCATACTAGGAAGATCAGAAACACAAGAGTGCATCTTCTACAATGCTAATTGGGAGAGAGATAAAACAAATCGTAGTGGTATTGAACCTTGTTATGGTGATAAAGATAAAAGACGACACTGTTTTGCTACATGGAAAAATATTTCTGGATCAATTGAAATTGTGAAACAAGGTTGTTGGCTCGATGATATCAACTGTTATGACCGGTAAGTGAATTATTTTTCTATAAATTTAAATTATTTATAATTTTTGCTATGTTGAATATTAATGATAACTAAAAGCTTACCAAAATTCCCCAATGACAGAAATGTTATGAGACAACTGAAAGGATTTTAATCCATAGTTTGAGCCCGAAGATTTTATTTTGTTTGTTTAGAGTTAGAGATCTAAATTAATATTAAAGGCATCAAAATACTTTTAGTTTTATTTTGAGAGAGGTTGAGTACTGTAACTCTGACCTGGGTGACCACCTTTTAAGTTCCCATATTCAGACTTTTTATTTTTCAGTTACTGGTTGGGACCCAGGCTAAATGCCTTTGTATACAAAGAAACACATGATAGGCAGTCAAGTCATAAATTGTTCTCATTGTCTTAATAACTGGATAGTATAGGCTAGATAATTGAAGAAAAGAAAAGGAAGAAAAGAATTTATTATTCTTTACTAAAGCATACTTCTGAAAAATCAAACTCCCAAGATAATACTATCTTCATATTTTTGAATATTCAACTTTTCTTCTAGAAGAAGAAATGCTATTCACTATGATTATCTCTTCTCCTAAGGAAATGTTCCCTGCATTTTTTTTTTTGTAGGACACATTTATTTTAAGATTTTCAAACAGTACTGCTGACAGAGAAGTTGTACAATTCTTCTGATTTTCGTTCTTCAGAGAAATACCAACACATTTATAATATGGCTTTTCTCAACAACACTAAAGTATTGCTGTACTGAAAGGAAAAGGATTTTTTTAAAGAACCTTTAACTACTAATTTTGTCTAGAAATTGTTTTATAGCCACGGTGGAGGCAGCTAGGTTATGTTCTTTCCTAAGCTATAGCTTAGATAGAGGAGTGGAGATATTTAAAACAGATTTAAACATTTAGAGTGGGATTTTCAACTCTGCTGCTATTGAAATCCAGTGAGAACATAGTCTACAAAATGGATCATTTAGGCAACTCTAAGCACTAATGGGAAACTAATGACAGGATTTTCAAGAAATGTGAGAAAATATTTGGAAGGCAAGGAGGTCAGGAGAACAGGTGGGAGCAATGAGAAAAGGTTGAAAATGAAGAACCAAGATTTATTTACACAGAAACTTATATCAGTTCTGTTAAATTGGTGGAAAGTGTGTGGTCTTATTTGGTGTAAAGTTTAATTTTGGTTGTAGTTGAACTGAATTATTTCTGATGTGTTTCAAGAAATATGTAGAAGCAAAAGAGAATACCAGTTTTGGAACATGAAATGCCCAACATTTATTGAATGAAAAATAAGATAGGCAAGCTTAAAAATATTAGAAAACTTCATGCTTCTGTTCTTCAATAACTGTAACTTATGGAAATGCATTGATCATTGTTTGGCGTCCTTTTATAAACAAGTTTGTTCATAAGTATGATATTTTGCCAGGGCTGTCTGCTATATATAATTTAATATGTGAAGTTGTATAGCCATGTGCTAAATTTAGGGTTTGTGGTAAAACAAAGTATAATTAATGGCAGAGGTATAAGCATATTGATGTGTGAATGCATTATGGAAGTAACAGTAAATTGCATTTGTTATAATAGGTTCAAAAACTGTCCTTTACTGTGAAGACAAATATAACATTTTAAAAGGCTTCAACTTTTATAAAAGAGGTAATCCTCATCTCTTTCTGCAAGAAGTTCAGACTGTTCTTTTACTCCAGCGGGTCAAATGTATAGCCTGTGGGCTGGACCTAGCTCATGGAGTCTGTTAATCTGGTTTACCGGGATACCAGCATACCACCAAAAGTTGTGGGGAGTAGCTTGCTGAAGAATCTGGGGCTTTTGGGCCCTGGTAGACATGGAGATCAGCAGACAGAAGTGCGAGTGCAGATTGATTTCAGCCCTGGTTGCCTTCCAGCTGCTTTGCTTCTTACCACTGCTTTGGCTCTTATCTCCTTGGCTGTTGGCCCCATTTTTGCCCCATGCTGGAGTTGCCACGTAAGTTGTGCTGGAGCTAGAGCTACAGCAGTGGCACAGGGTATGCGGCAGCAGCAGCTCCATCTCTGGCACTGGCCATGTAGCAGGAATTCGGTGTGCCTCGGTTTGGAGCCGGAGCTGCTCCTGTTGTGTCCCCTGGGGCTGGAACCACCCAGTGACCTGGGTTGGATCCAGCCTGTAAGGAGCCCACCATGCAGATCCGGCCCAGGACACCATGCAAGTTTGACATCCTTGCTTTTATACTTCTGCCTCTTTTAGTAGAGACATCTTCTCTTGCCTTGCCTTGCCTCTCCTAAAACTATTTCAGAAGGTTTTTGTGACTTCTCTTCACCAATTAATAGTATTCTGTTTAGTGAGCTATAGTTGTTAGTAGAATAAGCCCTAACTTTGGACATTGGCCCTAACTATTTGATTTCATATAATTTTTCTACACTGTCTCCTGTAAAGAATGTTCCCATTCTCTACAGAATTGTGCTGAGATTTTAGTGGGTGAACTCAAGTAATTTTTGCTAAAAAATGTGTTTATTATGTCGCATTTAAATTTGGGTTCATGGCTCATTAACAAAATGTTCAAGATGTTTTAGAAATTTCTTGGGCCTCTAGTCTCAATCTTAAAAAGGGAAAAATGCTTGCATCTTCTATTAGAAAAGTTAATCCGTGTTATTTTGCTGTAAAAGGAAATGTATCTGTATTGAACTATGGTTTCTCTTGAGCAGAGATTTATCTCCGGATGTCATGCCATTCTGGATTACTGTCTTACATTTGCTAAAGTGCACTTTCAAGTTTAAAATTTTTATTCTTGCTCTTGTTAAAAACAAAAGTCAGTTTAAAATTAATAAAATCTACTTTCTGGTGATCTCTTACAGGAATGATTGTATAGAAAAGAAAGACAGTCCTGAAGTGTTTTTCTGTTGCTGTGAAGGCAACATGTGTAATGAACGTTTTTTCTATTTTCCAGAAATGGAGGTCACACAACGTAAGTTTGATATTTTAAAGAAACTGTTCTGCAGAGTTTTTAAAACTATCATTTTTTTTATGTTTTAAGAGGGGAGACTTTTCTAAAATGTTCACTAAGTCAGCGTTTCTCAAACCATGGGTCGTGACCCAAAAGTGAGTTGCAAGAATATATGAAAGGGTTGCAACACACCCACCCCCCGCCCCACACACTAGTGGACTGTGGGCAGCAGGTCAGAAGTGAGAGGCAGTGGGTCGGGACTAACGATCAATGTTTGCAAATGGGCCCTGGTACAAAAAAGGTTGAGAACCACTGCTCTAGACAACTTCTGTAAATAGGAAAGTTACTCTACTAGAATAGCAGTTGTATTTTAGTTCAAATTAATTATGAAAACAGCCAATTTGATATTCAGCTTAAATGAAAAGTCTGTGTTTCAGAACAGAGCCATTTAAAATTATATAAGCACTCTAAACTATTAAAAGGCATTTACCTATGTCATCCTGTTTAGCAAAGATGTCATCAAGAAGGCTAAATAGAAATAATTAGATTTTTTGTTTTTGAAAATATAAGCCAAATCATGGAATTATAGGGCATCTATACATATGCTTGGGAGGTGGGGAGAGGTGGGAGGGCAGGCACTTTAATTAGCGTGGCTCTGAGAGCTGCTTCAATTAAAGCGTCCACAGCATCATGTGTATTCAGCATCCCATGCTTCAAAATGGCAGTGGGGGCGTTAACTGAAGCTTGTCAAATGGACTTTAGTTAAAGTGCCCCTGCCACCGTTTTGAATTGTGGGGATACTGAATACATGTGATGTGGAGGCTGTTGGAGCACACTAATTAGCATGCTTCAGCAGACTTGATTAATTGAGTCTGCTCTATGTGTTAATTGGCAGGTATTGGAGCAGAGGTGTATCAGGTTTATAGGTGGAAAGTTAGTGTGGGAAGGGATGTCAAGACTAGTCCAACCTCTTGCTTAAAGCAGGACCATCCCCTAACTATATCATCCCGGGCAAGGCTTTGTCTAGCTTGGACTCAGAAATCTCCAAGGACAGAGATTCCACAGCCTCTCTGGGTAACCTGTTCCAGTGCTTTACTACCTTCCTAGTGAGGGAGGTTGTCCTAATATACAACCTAAACTTCCCTTGCTGCAACTTGAGACTGTTGCTCCTTGTTCTGTCATTTGCCACCACTGAGAATAGTCTAGCTCCGTCCTCTTTGGAACCACCTTTCAGATAGTTGAAGGCTGCTGTTAAATCCCCTTCAGTCTTCTCTGCTCCAGACTAAGCCCAGTTCCCTTAGCCTCTTCTCAGAAGCCATGTGCCTCAGCTCCCTAACCATTTTCATTGCCCTGTGCTAGACTCTCCAGTTTGTCCACATCCTTTCTGTAGTGGGGGGCCCAAAACTGGACACAGTAATCCAGATGTGGCCTCACCAGTGCCAAATAGAGGGAAAGAATCATTTCCCCCCCCCCATCTGCTGGCAGTGCTTCTGCTAATGCAGCCCTGTATATCATTAGCTTTTTTTGCAACAAAGGCACACTGTTGGCTTATGTTCAACTTATTCTCCACTGTAACCCCTAGGTCCTTTTCTGCAGAGCTGCTGCTTAGCCAGTCAGTCCCCAGCCTGTACCGGTGCAGAGGATTGTTCCATCCTACATGCAGCTGTCCTTATTTTCCTTGCTGAACCTCATGAAATTTCTTCTGGTCCAGTCCTCCAATTTGTTCTCTGAACCCTACCCTCTAGTTTATCTACTGCCCCCCCCCCCACCTCACTTAAAGTCATCTGCAAACTTGCTGAGGGTGCACTCTATCCCATCTTTCAGGTTGTTGATGAAGATATTGAACAAAACTGGCCCCAGGACTGGGCACTCCACTTCGTACCGGCTGCCAACTAGACATCAAGCCATTGATTACTCCCCTCTGAGCCAGACAATCCAGCCACTTTTCTATTCACCTTACAGTCCATTCATCCAGCCCATATTTCCTTATCTTGCTTGTGCTGTTGTTGTGGGAGACTGTATCAGGAGCCTTGCTAAAGTCAAGGTATATTATGTCCACAGAGCAAGTCATCTAGTCATAGAAGGCAATCAGATTGGTCAGGTATGACTTGCTCTTGGTGAATCCATGCTGACTGTTCCTAATCACCACCTTCTCCTCTAAGTGCTTAGAAATAGATTCTTTGAGGACCTGCTCCATGACTTTTCCAGGGACTGAGGTGAGGCTGACTGGTCTGTAGTTCCATAGATCATCCTCCTTTCCTTCCTTAAAAATGGGCACTATAGTTGCCCATTTCCAATTGTCGAGGACCTCTCCCGATCATCAAGACTTTGCAGAACCCCTGGCCATTTTCTTTGAAATCACAGTGGCCAACTCTCTCGGTACCCTCAGGTGCATTGTGTCCAGTCCTATGGACTTGTACACGTCCAGCTTTTCTAAATAGTCCCTAACCTGTTCTTTCACCACTGTTAGCTGTTTACCTCCTCCCCAAACTGTGCTGCCAGGTGCAGTAGTTTGGGAGCTGACCTTACTTGTGAAGGCTGAGGTGAAAAAGGCATTGAGTATTTCAGTCTTTTTTGCATCATCTGTGACTAGGTTGCGTCCCCCATTTAGTAAGGGACCCACACTTTCCATGATCTTCCTCTTGTTGCTGACATACTTATAGAAACCCTTCTTGTTACTGCTAACATCCTTTGCTAGCTACAGTTCCAGTTGTGCTTTGGTTTGCCTGATTTCATCACTGCATGCCCAACCAATACTCGAAGTTTCTACTTCTGGGCAAACTCCATAGTGATCTCCCCCTTGCTTGGGACTCTAGTTAGACAAGGGGCTTAATTATTGGTTAAACTCCTGAGTTTTAGCTGCTTGCACTAAAAGTATGTAGTTTAACTACTTGTAATTACAGAAAGCCTTACTTTAAAGGCTTGTCTTCAAAGAGGAGGGTGGCAAACTGATCAGGAAACTGCTTGCAAATGGCCTGTTTGGTGTCCCTTTTAGCTTGGTCCCAGGTTGCTCCTGGAGTCTCCTTTTATACTCTACTGGGCCTGGCTCTGCCTCTTCATTAAGGCAGACACAGGCAGCAATCACCACATCAGTCATGCAGGTAGCAGCACTCCCAGTTGCTCAGAGCACATGGCCAGGCACACAGCCCACCAAACAAACACGCAGCAAGCCAAAGGCACAGGCAGCTTTGGCTGACTTACCTTGCCAGAGCAGGATCTGGTGCTTGGTGCCTGGCTTCTCCTTCTCTTCCTTCTGTTGCTCCCAGTGAACTGCTTGCAAACTGGCCTGTTTGCTGTCCCTGTCCACTTGCTCCTTGATCGCTTGGAGAGTCTCCTTTTTATATCCTTAAATAAAAAATCTTATCTTGAATGTAAGGACCTACAGTAGTAAGGTATGAATGAATAACTAAGACAAAGCACCCATATGTGCATTGTGTATGGATGATAGCTCTTGTTCAATAGTGAGGTTAATTTTAAGTTAAGTGCACAGATGGTCCCTTACAGCTATATTTCATAGTAGGTTTTTTCCCTTTTTAAAATGAATTGACACAATATAAGCTGAAAAGAAGAAAAAAGTTTCATGGGAAACTTCCATTTGTTAAATTGGTTTTAGTCTGAATCAGATCAAAACCAAAAACTTGGAAATTCCCTGAAAGCCAGAATTCCAAGAAAAACAAGACATTTCCCAAATGATTTCCTTCCTCTGAAGCTTCAACTCTTCAACAAAAATAATGTTTTTGTCAGTTTTACCCCTGCTATTAGCAAAGGATGTCATAGGAGTCATGCTGTAGCTGTGGTGGTTGAGAAATTGTGCTAGAGGCAAGGATTTGTTAGGGTGATATCTTTTACTGGACCGACTATGTAGTTGGTATAAAGTTAGATAAGCTTTTGAATGTGAGAAATTCTTTGTCAGGTCTAGTAAAAGATCATTTACACCTAGCACTTGTGGGCCTTGCACAGTTCGGGCTTTCTGGATGCTCCACTGTGCTGATTGCCTATGAGCCTGATGACTGAGGCCATCCCTAGTGTTTCAAGCTCCAGCCACCGTTCTTAGGAATTGCAGGCTTCCTACTGCTAAACAGGGAGTGAAGCCAAAGTGAGAAGGACTTGTAACTGAACAGCTGTTAAACTCTTGCTAAACTGTCTTTCTCTAGGACCCAGGACCCTTGGCTCTGGGGCAGTCTCATCAGGAAGATTAAGGCTGAGACCCCCACAACTTGAAGGTTTTCCAGCTTTAAGTTAGACCTGCTCAGTGGATTTGGCTAGGGATCTTGGAGGTTTCAGGCTTCAGTGCTCAGAGCCAGGCCTCAGGAATTTAGGCAGGTTTCATGGGACCCTGCCTTGGATTCTGCAAAAATTTGTTAACCTAGAAATGTTTGAAATGAAATTTTTCAGGCTTAAAGGAACAGGCTTTTCCATTGCAAGTTTGTTTCAACAGAGCTTTTAACTAGCCCCACTTTTTACAGAAAGTGCCTCACAGTATATTTTCCAAAGGTTCAACTTTTCACTGTGTGAATTCATTTTTCAGTAATTAGTAATAGAATAGCAGTCTTAAAGATTATTTTAGGAATCATTTGAATATCGGATGGTGGATTAATCCACTATCACAAAAGCGACAAAGGGATTTTGAAGCACACATCTTTTCAGGAAAACTTATGCTCTTAAAATCCTTCTGTGCTTTTGAAAATCTCTTCTATATCTGGTTATTAAAGTATGTTATATTTAACTGAATTCTGCCACTCAGTTTTGCTAGTTGAAATTGACTCTCTGAGTTTTACTTTTTAAATTCTCTTAATTCTGTTTAAGTCTTGGATGGTCTTTTTCTGCTTTGTTAAAGTCTCCATCGTAAAAGATTAATTGTAACTATTTTTTTCTTCAGCCACTTCCAATCCTGTTACACCTAAGCCACCTTTGTTCAATACCTTGCTTTACTCATTGGTGCCTATAATGGGAATTGCAGTGATCGTACTCTTTTCATTTTGGATGTATAGGCATCACAAACTAGCATATCCTCCAGTACTTGTACCAACCCAAGTAAGTGGTTATATTATTTTGAATAATTAATTTTAAAACAATGTAGCAAGAAAGGGAGAGAAAGGAAGGTTGTATATTAAGTCATGTGGCCAAAGGCTGTGTTTGACTTTCTTTTTATAAAGGTGTGGATGTTTTGTTTTTTTTGTTAACACTTATTCAGATAAAGGGATATGCTTCAGGCAAGTACTGGTGATTGTAGGCCCTCAAAATAAACTCCTTCAAAATAATAAATATGTGGTCAGGATTCAGATAATCTTTTAGTATTTTTTTACAAAGTTTCTGTGTTTGCTTTAAATAAAGTTGCAAGATAAATAATTTGGGTAAAACTTAAATCTGTTGTAAATAGTAGAGGCTTAATATGGGACAATAATGGGAAAATAAATACAGTAACTGTTATTAATGGGACTGAGCAGGTGCTTACCAGTCTGAAAAAGTTATAAAGATTTGGGCCTGTATAATTACACATAGCTTAAAATTAAAATGAAGGAAATGTGCTAGTGCAGGCTTATTTAATGTTTTAGCACAGGATAAAACATTGGTCACTAGCAGAAACAGGTTTTTTTTAAAATTTGGGAATAAGTATAGCCAGCAATTTTTATAAAGAAGCAAAATTTTCCAATTGAAGCACAGTCATTGTGTTGTGTTTTGTTAGTTTGAGTTGTTTAGGACTGTGATTGTTCTTCCTCTCTCTTCTCTTGTGTTTTTGGTTAAACCTTTGTCTCAAATTAATCCACATCCAAAGTGTGTGAGGATCATGATTTTGGACTGTAAATTACTTTGGAGCAAAGCTGTCTCTTTTTTCTAAACTATGTGTGTGTATAGCTCAGGGGTGGGCAATTTATTTTGGGCAGAGGGCTGCTTACCCAGTTTTAGCAGGCTGTCGAGGGTCACATGGGTAGCCCCACCCCTCAACAGGTGCCCCGCCCCAAGGTCACCATCTTGGGACCAGTGTCCTAGGGCCAGAACCAGTAGGGCCCAAAGCGGGGCACAGGCTGGCAGGGGTCTGTGGAGCCGGGCTATGCTGCACCAGCAGGGAGAACAGAGAGCTGGCCCGGCTCCATAGAGCCCCTGCGACCTGGGACCCCGCGCTCCTGCCACCCTGCTCTGGGCCCTGCCAACACTGGCCCCAGGACACGGTGTAGGCCCCATGTTCCCATTGGACCCCAGCCACTTGCTGCCAGTGCCCCCCAGCTCTGTGGTTCAGGCAGGGGGCAGCGCACAGCCCTAACCCCCTGCTCACCGGCAGGGAAGAAGCTGGTGCTGAGCACGGAGAAAAGTGTCCCCTCACCTGCCCCATGGCCAGCACTCCCTGCTGCAGCCGCTCACAGTCCACGCTGGGCTGTCTGGAGCAGGCACAGGCAGATGCACGTGGGCTGCAAGTGGCTACAGTGTGGGGCGTCAGCCACAGGGCGAGCAAGGGGCCACTTTTCCCGTGCTCAGTACTAGCTTGTAACCTAGCCCTGCTGTCAGCCTGGGCTCTGTGGCTGCTGTCTCTGCGGGCAACCCCGACAGGCGAGCCCGGAGCCACGCAGGGCCCAGGCTGGCAGTGGGGCCAGGTTACAAGGTGGTACTGAGTGCGGGAGGGGAAAAGCGGCTCCTCGCCTGCCCCATGGCCGGCGCTCCCTGCTGCAGCTGTTCACAGCCTGCACGGGGCTGTCCGGAGCAGGCACAGACAGCCCCACACAGGCTGTGAGTGGCTGCCACATGGGGCAGGCAAGGGGCCACTTTTCCCCACTGTGCTCAGCTTTTCCCAGGGTCACTTTTTCCCTGGGCTCCTTCCCTGCCTGGGGAACTCCCTTGCCCTTCCCTCCCCCTACCCCTGCCTTTCACCTTACCTGTGGTTCCAGCATGGGGCAGCCATGTGGGCCCAGGCCAGAAGCCCCTGCTGGGGCTTCTGGCTGAGGGGGCGGGGCCGAGCAGGCCCTGCTGTTGTGGGAGCCCGCCAGGCTTCCCCTGGGTCCTACTGCTTTTGGTTCCTGTCGTTTTTGACAGGAACCAAAGACAGAACCATATTAATTTTCTAAATTTTTTAGGGGTCCCACAGGCCGGATGCTGCCCACCCCGGTATAGCTGCTAGCCTGACATGACCTTAATTTCCGATTGGCCCTATAGAGGGCACTAACATTAATAAAAGGTTTTAATTTTTTGTCCTCTGTTGCATATGAAGGGGACAGTTGATATTGGATGTCCATTGAGCATTATAATATGATGGTCCATGCCTCAAGGAAGTTGGTAATCTAAATAGAGAAGGTAGATAAAGTCTAGTAATAGAAATAGAGGGAGGTGAAGTGACTTGCTAAAGGTCACATAGTAGTTCCCCCTATACTAACATTAATAATTTATCACATTTTAAATGCTCTATTTGCTTTCTAGGAACCAATAAAAAGAATTTATACCCCATCTTCAACTATACTTCTATTATTGTTTACTTCTGTCTAATTCTACTGATACCAGTACGGGGGGCGGGTTCCATGTACAGAAATAGCCTGTTTTTGTTACGTTACTAATAAAATGGGGGAAAAACAGTACTTGCTAAATGGAAAAGGCTTTATTTAGAAGGGGAAAGAAAAGACCATTGCAAACAACTTTTGGCGGGGGAGAAAAGCTGGGGGTGTAACCTACTGCTACTTTTGACTCAATCCTGCAATTACATCTGTTCTGAAAAATCTTAGTGTCCTCAGGGTCCGGGCGGGGGTCTACATAAGCTTAAAGAAGTTTGTTTTAGCTGTAATAAAAACATAATGTATGTTTGTTCATGTTGTTATAACATCTGTTCTTAGTATGTATGATGCCTAGCTACTTTATGGAAAAATTTGACAAAGGTCCTTAACGAAATTCTTAGAAGAATGAAGTAAATATTTTATGCAGGTCAGAATTAAATTTTCCTCTTTGATCTGTAGCAGCTTAATAAAGAATATATGCTGGATATTGTCTACGATGACAGAGACAAGAGTCAATGCCTATAAACAATGAGAAACTAGTAACTAGAGTTCTGTTCTCTTATTTAGAGTGTAAACTCTTTGTTGCATGGGTTGTCTTTTTGTACCAAACTGGACATGCCCTAAATTTGTAATAAGGAGGGCAATAACTAACTATTTTTCTTAGATCCTTTTGACTGCAAAATCTCATGAAGAGAGTATTGTGAGTATTCTGGAATTGGATGGCAGGGTCAGTATTTCTTCTCACTTCGGTTTTGGCAAGAATTATTGGTAGATTTGGAGCTATGCAAAGTTAGGGAAGAGGGGAAGGGCACGGAGGCTGGTCAAAATTAATACACTTATCATAAAAGGTAAAAAATATATACAATCATGGAACTTTAAAACAAGGCTGTGATTTACGTTGGCTTGGAAGAAAACTATTTACTTATCTAGAGAGACTGGTAAAAATTGGAAGGTCAAGTATGTTATGTGGCAGATGTAGGCCTAAAACAAAGGGAACCTTAAGCAGTTGGCTTTTCAGAGGCAGCAGAAGTCTGAAGCAGTATGTTGTAACTTAGTTTATATTTTCCCCTTTACCATAGCTCTCTGCCAGAAATAAAGTTATGGTGTGGCTGCTTTTAATGGAGGTTTTAGGATGTAGCAAAAAATAAATTTTGAAAAGAATAAATGGGAGTTGAGAGAAATAAATAATTTTGAAGCAAGAAGGTGGGAAAACAAGACTAAGGTATTTGCTAAGATACAGTGTAGAGAACTTGACAGGGAAGGAGAAGTTTTATGAGAGTTTGAAGGTGGCAAAAGAAACAAACTTAAAAAGCAGACTAGGAGGAGATACCCATGATTAGTTTTAAGAAAAAGTTGTGAAATGGAGAGAAGAAAACCATGTATTTAAAAAATAAAAAAAATTTGTGTAATGATGTTTTATAACCAACTCTTGTGTCTGTGCATAATTGGCATGGCTTTGGCAGCCCACCCTTATTTTTCGTCCTCCCTAGTAGGCCTGACTTAGTTCGCTGACGTTTTCATTATGTGTAGTTGTGTGTGTGGGACTAGATGTAAAGCTCAATGGGTGATGTTACCTTTACATTTCCAAAGTATGTATAAATTGCAGAGATATGGAAATATAAGCAAACAGTCTTGTTTGATATGGTTGTTTGTTTATGGAAATCAGTTGAAATGCTTTCTGGTTTCTTGATTTTGGTTTTATTAATTTATTTCCTTTTGTATGAATGTGTTCCAATTTGAAATTTGAAGAGGGAATGAAGAGTGATATA
Organism: Gavialis gangeticus; assembly: GCF_001723915.1. Taxonomy (NCBI): domain Eukaryota; kingdom Metazoa; phylum Chordata; order Crocodylia; family Gavialidae; genus Gavialis; species Gavialis gangeticus. Next base: position 9,953,953 of record NW_017729031.1, on the reverse strand, counting down.
TCTGCTGTAAAACTCTTTGCCTGTGTTTGAGCTGGTAACTCCTAGAATTACTTTTATGTGGAACTAATATGTAACTTAATCTTTCTCCAATGTAAATTGGAGAAATACCAAAATACAAACTATAATGTTATTGTTTGCTTTTGTTCTATTATTTTTATGCCTTAACTTTTAACTTGTCCATATTTCAAACAATAGCATCTTCGCATCTTAACTCTCTGATTTACTCAAGTCTGTGCCTTTTCATTCTTGAGCATAGATTTTGTTTAATTCTTGTGAAGAAAGCAATAGTTTCGAAAGGGTTGGTGTACTGTTTTTACTTCTGGCTGTGCTATTATGTAGTTCATTATTATATTGACTGCAAACACTTGCTCAAAATCAGAGAAATGTTATTGCTGTTTTGAGTTTTAATATCAGTTGATTTTTTTTTTTTTTAATTCATTAAAATGTGGTAGGTGTCTTTAGTCCTGGTGAAAATAACCAGGTTATGGCTTTGGAGAATGAAGTTCTTGATCTATAGGGTAAGGTGTAGCAAAGGCAACAGCAGTTAAGCTGTTCTCACGCTACCCAACTAATTCCTGTGTTCTTGGGGGAAATCACCTCAGTGGATAATAATGTAGTTCAGTGAAAAGGTTTGATCTCCTTTATTCAGCGTTTGTAGCTTCTTCCGTTAAGGATGTTCAGTAATGAAGATTGTGGCTGTGGCACTTTCGCAGCCCTGCAGTGGATCCAAATATAATCCGTTTTATGGTTTATTCTTTGTACTAATTCATACAGGTAGCTATAGCTATAGTCCTTTCCTACCTTAAGTACAGAAGGAGAAAAGCACTTGAAATGTTTGTTGTTATGCCCAGAATGTGAATCTCCATCTTAAAGCAATGTGTTTATTGCGTCAGTTCAAGATAGTATCTTCTTAAGAAGTTAAAGGTATTTTATCTTAAAATGTATTCCATTTCAGAAAATGGATTAAGGGGTGAAAAATATCCGGTCAGATCACTGCATATAGATGCAGTATTGTATTGACAAGTGGGATCAGGTAGAAGGATTTCTGAGTGTATAGCAAGAGAAGTAGTTGAAGAGTTAAGGCCAGCAGGACGTGTGGAATGTTGGTGGTGCTGCAGTCGGATTAAATCAGTTTATATTAAATACTAGTATAACAGTCAAATAATAACAGATGACACGAACTCTTAAGCTGGGATAACTTCCTCCAGTCTGGTGGAATGTTACCACTAGAATTGGGTCAAATGCTACGGGTGAAGGTTGCACTGTTAGGTTTCACCTGTCCATGTCTATCCTGGGAAGCTTGTTTGCTAAAGTCCAGATCTCAGTTACCTCTTCCCCTAGCCAAGCAGCAAGGTAGTCATAACAGCCAACTGTGTGAGCTACCCTTTTATAGCTCCCTGCCTGTTGATTCCTAATTCTGGTGTAACTCACGTATTGATGTAAGTTACAATGCGGTATGCTTTCATTTTTATATTTCTTTAAATTGTGATACTTTGAGTATTGAATTAGCTTAATTCAGTGGGATTCAGACTAGGTTTCTTTTTAATTTTATGGACAGGCCAAAGTGAGGTCCTTTGAGAAGAAGGGTTTAAGATGGGAGTGGGCAAATACTTCAGGCTGAGGGCTGCTTAATGAGGTTTCGTGAGCTTTTGAGGATAGCCCTGCACCTAGACAGTTGCCTCATCCCCCTGGTCGCCATCTTGGGACTCAAAGTCCCACCCCTGACCTTTACCACAGGAAGTCCCTCCCCTTGCTCTCCTGGAAACGCTCCTTTTGGGAGGGGAGGTTGCCATGTTAGAACCAGAAAAAAACTAAATCATACACTAATCAAAACTAATCATACACCTGGACCTGTGTGACAGGGCAGGAAAAGTAACCAGTACATGGGACTTCCCTTCTGTGCTGTGCAAGTGCGGGGGCTGCATGTGCGCAGCAGGGAGTGCTGGCAATAGAGACAGGCTGGTGCGGGCTTTATCCCTTGTCCCCATGTGCAGCACTGGCTGGAGCTGTGCGCTGCCAGGCATAAGCACCCTTGCCTGCTGCTGCTGCTCCTGCTGCCACTGCCTGGTGGGGCTGTGCACCAGGGGAGGAGTATGGGATGTTCCCCTCACACCCACACTGCCCACCTGAGCTCCACATTGCCACCACCCCCTGGGAATGAGCTCCATGCTGCAGCCCCACCCTCCACGCTCCTGCCCAGCTGCAGCTCTGCTTCCCTACCTCCTGCCTGTAGCAACCAGGATGGTGGGGGAGCTAAGCAATTCCCTGGCAGCTGCAGCAGCAGCTCCGCTCAGAAGCTGCATGTTGGCCCAGCAGGGCCCTTCCGCCCAGGAGGGTGGCAGTGAGGAGCAGTAGGGTATGTTGGGGGCATGTGTATATGGGGGTGCTTTGCTCTCACCCTCACAGACAGAAGGGCTGGGCAGAGTACAGTTGGGTGCCCGCAAGCCGAATTCCAAGAAGACCACGAATGTGCTTGCATGTTGTTTAGCTGGCTCTAGACAATAGTTTTAGTCTCTCATTTTCATGTAAATTGGATCTAAACATACAAGTTTTAAAACTGGTAAAACATTTACGGCTGTTAACTAGTGTGTTTAGCTTACCTCCAGGGAGCTTATTGAAGCTTGTGTTCTGAAGTTTATGCTGAGCTACAGATAGTCTTCCCTTAGAGTTTCTAATTTTATCATACCTGTTAGACTGATACTGCTGTTAATGTCTACTACAGAATCTTTATTTTTGGCTTAGATGGGATGATGGGCACTATGGTATGTGTTTGTGTTTGATTCAGATAATTACAGTAATTTAATGGTGCAGTCCTTTTAAAGTGGCTTGCAGAGGGATCCTTTGCTGCTGCTGCTCTTGTTTCAAGTTTTTGCAGGCTGGTGGCTTTGACGGTGAATGTTCTGCATACTTTAAAAACGTGACTGTTCTAATTAGCTGATGAGGTAGGGTATGCAAAAATTACTGTCCTAGCATTACTTCTCTTTCTGCCGACCAAGCAAACATTTGCCATTCCTTATTCTTTATCAGAATTGCAATCGTCCTTCACTAGTCAGTGATAACACCTTTTATACTCCTCGTATAATACCTCTTGTGAAGTCCAGCTCTGAACATAACATCACCTGTGCTAAGTTCCTTTTTGGAAAATAAAATAATTCTCGCATGTGTATTCCAATTAGCTGTGCATTTCAGTTGTCTAATTAATCATACATATTCAAATGGTTAGCCTGTTTGTTTAGTTTTTAGGTTGAACTCACTTTCTTTTGCATTGCCAAAGTTAATTGCCAACATTACACAAGTTGAAATTGACAGAGAAAAGCATAATCATGTATGAAATACCAGGTTAAGGACTTGTGTTGGACAGAAGTCGTGTTTCAAGAAACCCAACAACAAATTGGGACCAAAAAAGGAACCACTGCAGTGCATTAACTCATGATCATAATTCATTTACTTTTAAACATAAAAAATTGTATTTGTAGAGGGTTTTTTTGTAATGGGCTATAAAAGTTCAGACTATGACTATGCAGAGTCTAAATTTGGGAACAGCCACATTTTTAACTTTCTGGTTATAATAAATGGTTATTTTTCATTTGTCTCATTCGGACAGTGTTCAATATGTTTGTAGCTCATACAAGTCATAGGGGAGGGAAATATTTGTATATTTGGTGTGTGCGTGTGTGTTCACCATGCTACTCTGTCTTTACATTTAAGAGCTGTACTTTTTCGGAGCTGGGTTGAAGCTGCAGCATTACAGTGTGTATGTGGTACTGCAGTTGCCTGATGCTTATGCAAATAATCTGACCCAGACTCAGAAAGAAAAGGATAGAATGATAGCCCCCAGTCTTTATCTAATCAGGATTTCAAGTTGGTGATTTGTACTCAGTTTTTTATCCCTAGTTTAAGAAACTATGTATGTGGTGTTTATTGGGGATACCCTATTTCCTTTAAGCTTTTTTTCAGATTGAAATTTTCCCAAAATCCCATTTTTTTATTATTATTTTTTTTTTTTTACTAGGAAAGCCTATAGATATTGTCAGACAAGTTTCTTTAGGTAAATGTGATATCTTTTATTAGATCAACTAAGTATTTACAGTCTGTTCCCCAATTTTTGATTCTGGAAAATGTTCACAGACCCTCTTGAATTAGGGACTAAAAAGCCAATGCACCTCATACTTTCTGGGTAATGAAACATGGCTTTATAACATTAACAACAAAAAGATTCTTAAATATTTCCAACGTATCTGTTTAACTGTTGTGGTAGTTAATGTTTATTTTGAGACCTCTTGTATTAGGAGAAGTATGACTAAACATGTTGGGTGGGTGGTATGCATTTCTGTTTTCATAGCACTGCCAGTTCAGTAATTGTTTTCACATCACTTGTTTAGTTTTATGAATTGAATATTTCTAGCACCTAGAATGGCTGTCATTTTAGTCACAGGCTTGGAAGAACTTTTCTTCATTCTGAAACCTGTCTAATGGAGAGCATAGCTTGTGCAAATCTGTTTTCAGTATTGAAAGTATCCAGGGATGCACCATGGTTTAAATTGAAACAGGTCACCATCTCTGCCACAGAGGTCATGGAAAGATTTTTATTATAAGGAAATTCTCCTTTTAATATCTTCAGCTTTTTCACAATGTTTGGTTTTGGGAAAAAAAAAAATTTTTTTATTTGTTCAAAGGACAAATTGTATTTTCTGGTACATGCTACCAAACTCTTCTATAAGATCTTGGGGTGCGTTAGAGAAGCTACTTGTTGGCCTTGTCCTTTTCTATTTTCTCCCCTTCAGCTAGCCAAAGAATCCAGTGGGAGATCAGTTGCAGTCTGGTCCTTCTTTCTATTCCTACTGTAATATTCATAAAGCCGACTCCAACTAATCCAGCCTCCAAGAAATACTTTGTCTAGTTTATTATTAATTATTTAGATACTGCTCAGCATGTGCTATGCAGTTTCCTAGCACACAGGAAGAGTGTCTTTAGCCCTGAAGTATGTATAATCTAAGAAAATAAAAACAGGGTAGAAGATAGGGATAGTTGCCATGAAGTGATGTCTGAGTACCACAGTGTCTGAATTCTTTTCTGTTGCACTGGTTATCTGATTAAATGATGATACAGTCCAGATAAAATGAATAAGGGGCAAAACTGCAGTATTTTTTCAGAAAGTGCAGTAAAACATAACAAATATACTTATAACCATATTAATTTGACTATAGAAGTTAAGTGATACTAATATGCATTTGATCAAGGAAAGAAAAATATGGTCAAGTGGTCCATTCTGATTTGAATGTCTGAACTCTAGTAATTGTGTTCTGATTTTAATTTTTTACAAAATTTTTCACTAAAAGTACATAAACTATAATTAAGTATTAATATTGACTTTTTGAAAAAGGCTCAAGTGTGACTGTTTTATGTCCATCAATTACTACATTGGTAGGATTACTTACTTATGACTGCACCTGTAACACATGAACGATCAAATTATTAAATCTAATACTATAGCTCTAGCATGATAAACTATATTATAATCTTTTGTAGTTACGCTTGTGCATTAAACATTGTTTCATAGGTTACTAATAAAAGTATAGCCTTTTAATTTTAGATGCAACACTGCCACCTTGTGGACTGTTGTGAATATGGCAAAAAATCAGTTGCATTCTGCATGTTAATTAGTCTCTTCACAGAGAATAAACTTTTCAAATTGAGAAATACTAAATAGATTAAAAAATTAATCAGACAAGAAAATATGTTAGAAGACAGTTGTAAAAATGTAGTATAAGTAAAATATTACATGGACTGTCTTACATTCCATGTATACTTAGTCTTCAGTGCCATTTCTATTAAATATGTATTTTATGTTTTTTAAATAGGAACGGCACTGAATGCTGAATGTACACAGAACATAGGATAGTCCATGTACTATTTTATTTATACTACACTTTTACAACTTTGTCATTTAAAAAGCAATTAAAAAACCCCTCCTCCTTTAGTCTTACAAATGATCTATTCTTTTTTTTCCAGTTATAATAGTCTGTATTGTACCTGTATTTATTTCTTCTTTTACTAACACTACATTATCAGAGGTAGATTTTTATATTTAAGTAATTTATTAATGTAAGAAATATATTATATTCCCATGAATATACTTTGTAACTAGCTGAAACTATTCTTTCATGTGTCACTTTTCTTGCAAGCTGCTTTTTCACCTCATTCTTAATATAAATAGTAATTTCCTTTGCCTGTGTTTTTTCCCCA
>NW_017729031.1:9907918-9942707 GCF_001723915.1 Gavialis gangeticus | reverse complement strand
TTACTAACACTACATTATCAGAGGTAGATTTTTATATTTAAGTAATTTATTAATGTAAGAAATATATTATATTCCCATGAATATACTTTGTAACTAGCTGAAACTATTCTTTCATGTGTCACTTTTCTTGCAAGCTGCTTTTTCACCTCATTCTTAATATAAATAGTAATTTCCTTTGCCTGTGTTTTTTCCCCTTCTGCAAGCACGCCTTTCATATAATGATTGAGGTAAGATGCATTGATGTTTGTTCATGGTTGTTGAACTATTTGTGGACATGCAATCCATTTCTTATTGTTCCTTTGATAAGAGTTAAGTTTTTGCAGTATTTTGTAGAAGCAGTCAGTAAGCATGCTTGGATCAAAATATTAAATTATTTTTATGTTTATAGTACTCTTAAAGACTCACTGAAATCTCTCATGCTGTGGAGTTGGATGGCTATGGAGTTTGGTAATTTCACATCTAGGTCATTGGTTTGAACGTGGCTTTGGTCACTGGAGGACTCCATGTTACCATTTGAAACTTCAGTGGCTTAATTGAAAGAAACAGATTACTTCATTCCATCAAAGGGTTGTTTTTTAAATAAAATGCACTTTGTCAGTAAATTACTTGAAGATTTCCTTTGCTAGGTGCAGTTGCAACAAGTACTGGATCAAACAAGCTTTGGGATCTCCCCATGTTTTGCAGTCAGAAGTTAATTATGATTATTCTTTAGCAATCTCTTCTCTGCTCTTTGGGTATTCCTTGTCACCTATTTCCCTAAAGCAGTTCTTTAATGACCTAGTTCATTTCTGATATGAAAGTGATAACTGGAGCCTGCCCTAAGTAGGCTGAAGGAACTGTTGTATTTTCTAAATCAGGCGGCCCTTTTTAGCAGATTAGACACCATTTTAACTTTTTAAAGTTCCACAGCCTGAGACTTGTTAGACTTCACTTTGATCTTGATGCCTGTTCCCAGAATCAGCTAGGGGAAAAACATTTATGAAAGTTACCTGTCTTGATCTCTCCAACATTTGTTCTTAATCCCCTGAGCTAGATTGGATGGTGTATGTAGCTGGCCTCGGAATTAAAAATCAGAGCCAAGAGAAATAGGAACCAAATATAGAGCAAAAGCTGAAATAAAAAACAAAACAAAAAATCAGAACAAAACATCTGTATAGCCATGGTAATCTGTTTCATTATTTAGATTCGTACTAGTTCGGCTTTGTGACTTAACTGGATGACCAAAATCTAAGTGAATGCCAGTAAGTAACAGACCTACGTCTGTTTTTTATCAGATGATACATCAGCCCGTAGCAGAAGCTTTTGTTAATCGATCTCAGAGTTAGGTTATTAGACATTTCAGAACATAATGAGTGCTCAAGCTAAACACAAATTTTGGAAAGGTTGCTTCAAACTATTTGTGCTTGTGGCACACAAATGACTTGCATAGAAGTAGGGATGGTTTGGAAATCTTCTGATGTAGTGTCTGTCTTAAAAATTCCAATTTGTTGAAAATGAAATTCTTTATAAAAACTCATTGATTTTTTTTGTGAAGAAATTGTGTTTAGAAAATAATTGAAATGAAGTACTCTGCTGAAATATAATCTTTTTTCACTTTTTAAGAAATAGACTTTTTCCAAAAAAACCCACCCTTTTTTCTCAGTGTATGTTCTAAAAGGACAAATGATAAAGAAACTTTTTTAATTTTAGCAATATTAAAAGCAGTTTAGAACTTTGTAGGAAATTTTTGTTGCATTTTGAAAGGGAAATTTTGAAATTGCAGAAATTATCATGACATCATTTCCAGCTGCCTCTGTGTAAAAGTATTGCATGCACTTTATTGTGAAGGTGAACAAAAGTATTTGACCAGTGTTTTGTTGTGCAGTACATAGGCTGTGTGATTCTGTGATAGAAATAAATGTCACCGAAACTGGAGAACGTTATTTTCTGAAACTTTTTGAAGTTTGTAACATCATCATGTGATTGCATCAGCTGCTTGAGAGAGAGTCTCTCTAGTTCAGTGGTTTTCATCATCCTTTTTCTTTCAATGAATAGAAAAGTTTTGAACTTACTGTATGATAAACAGCAAATTCAGATAGTGCCTTTAAAAATACATTTAGACTTCAGAGAGGAAAGGCTATTCAGTTGTCTAAAGCAAAGTCATACATTAGTTTTGTTTCCTAGTTTGCCACAGAATTGTTCTTTTGGGCAAGTTATTAGGATCAAGACTTCAAAATCAGTGCCTGAAATTTTTCTTTTTGAGTCCACAGGAATCGTTGGGTGCTCGGTTCTCTTGAAAAGAAGGTTATTTATTTGCATATCATAGTATGAATTTGCAAGTAAATTGAAACAGTCATTGTGAAGTTTTGCCTCTTGTTCTCTGCTGTACTTCTTGCATTAGTTAGATGAGGACAACCTCTTTACAAGGATTTGTAATGTTTTTAAAGAGCTCTGAAATTGGATGCAAGACAGTGTATGACTGAAAATTATTCTTTTTGTGTAGTGATATTTTTATCAGTTTTTTTTTCTAATCAGCTTTTTTGTGTAATTTAGTTTTATTTTAAGCAGTCATTGTTTTCCTGTTTGTTGAAAGATTTTTAACATTATATGAAAAGTTAATGCAAGCGTCTTCATGTTTTTGGTATGTTTTAGGTAGTTTTAATATTTTATAGGAATCTGTATTTCTTGAAAAATGTTGCCATTTTAGTAAACCGTTGACACTGCTTATTGAGGAAGAAATCATAATTTGTAAAGAGTTCTTTACTAGATATTAAGTAGGATTACAGAATAAAGTTTCTTTAGCTAATTAGAATAAACCTGCTGATACGTGATGGTGGTTTTCTTTTTGAAGAATGAATTTGCTTAAAATAAAAAAGGATGCACTTTGACTTAGCAATGAGAAGCAAGATGAAATGAGAATAATTATCCTTTTAAGTGCTATAGAAAACAAATGAAAATGTGGTGGAAAGGGAACATTTATCATTGCCCTGATAATAGGGAATAAATTTTAAGATGTTAAATTTTTTTAACAATTTTAGTTTTAAAATCTAGTAAGCATTAAAAATGGTTATGTAAAACAACAACAAAAAATGTTTGGTAAAACTAATTTGCCTGTTTTTTTTCCTGCTTCTTTCCATAAACAGATAATATGGCAGTATCCATTTGTGAAATCAAAGTTTGTGTTTTACAAAAGATTTTAAAATAGACTTATTCTTCTATATTTTATTCTACTATCTATTTATATTATTTTCTACCATTAATATACCATACCATAATTTATATTATATTCTACCATGCTATATTATATTCCCCCATCTGTATCCTATCCAACAGATTAGTAGAAAAGGACTTAGTTATTCTACAGTCTCATTCATAAAACTTTGTTTTCAGTCAAAGGCATATGCTTACCATTAAGAATAACATGCTACATTTTAATTCAGAAAAGTAGCCTCTGTTGGAAGTGTTAGCATTTGGGTAACTCAGAGAGTAGGTTTTTATTTTTATTTATTTTTTTTTTTAATTTTGTTTTTGCAAAGATACATGCAAGCAAGTGTAATGTTTTTGTTCACAATAGGATAATCATATAATACAAGCCAGCCTTAATGTTTATTGAAAAGAAAAATGAAACCCAACACTAAAGAAACTTGCCATTGCCCAGAGAATTGAAAATATACTACATTGTATAAGCTGTGCATAGAATTAATCCATTTAATATAGTTTAAAAATTTTGGTATATGTAAATTAATTACATCTTTCTCAACGTGAGAAATTGTCCTTATTCCTTTGAGAGCTTCTCATTACATAGATCCTATATTACACATCCTTATAGTTGTACTTCATAACTTCTTTTGTATTTGAGGACTGACTGGGATTTCCTCCTTCAACAGGAGATGTTGTGACATGGGGAAATTTTTCTTCTGTAGCTTTCCGCCCTCCTCCTCACCTATCTAGTAAACGAGAAGTGGGAATGGTAGTCATCTGTGTGTAGAGTACAGCCACTAAGCCATGAAGGCTGTTGAAATTTTAGATGTTTAGCAAGAGATGCAAACCAGATCACGTGTATTTGTATGACATATATAAAAATTGATTTTTCTTTTATGTTAAATGTGTTCAGTTCACTGCTATCATGTATTAAAAGTAAAAAAAAAAAACCCCTTGATTTTCATTTTTCAGTGTTTGCTGTTCCTATTCTTTCACACCATGAATGAATTTTTATGAGAATTGATGTAGTGTTATTTGTATATTAATTCTGAGGATGTTCGACAGTTTGTTCCACTTCTGTGAGGGAGGGTCAGAATGTGATACCAAAGTCAGCCAAATAGGATACCAAAGTTACATGTGTTTCTTTCCAGTGCTGTCATTATAGATTACTTGTTTATATTTTTAATTCTGTGTACATATCTTCTTTCAGGACCCTGGGCCGCCACCACCATCACCCTTAATGGGTCTGAAGCCCCTGCAATTGCTAGAGGTCAAAGCTAGGGGAAGATTTGGTTGTGTCTGGAAAGCTCAGCTGCTAAATGAATATGTTGCTGTCAAAATATTCCCAATTCAGGTAAGTTGAGGTTCTTATCTTTTTACTTTGGAAAAAGCAAACTTTCTAGGTATATTAACAGAAACTCTTATTTCAACAAATTTTCAGTAAATATAAATACTTTAATACAGTCCCACATATAGGAAATGTTTGCAGCTGAAAAGCTGATGAGGCAAATTTTACTTTTATTGAACTAATCTAAGTGTAATTAAAAGGAAGAAATCATTCACCAGTATGCAATATGAAGGTTGTAGGCTGTAGAGTAGCAATAGTTCTAGTCCTGCAGTACTTCTTCCCAAGTAATTCAAGTACTTGAATAGTTGCATTGGAATTCCTGTACATCCTTCTGTTGGGTTAAGTAGTGATTAGCTCTTGAGCATTGATAAAATGTCCCTAAACAAAATGTATCCCAGTTTTGTCCAAGTTAAATCATAGTCGGAATGAGTGTCAATGGTTAGATTATGCTACTATCCAGAAAGTCTCTGTAAAGTGGCTGCTTATTAGTTAGGCATGTCTCAGTAAAGTGAAATATACTGCAGTAGAAGAAATGTTGAGTTCCCAGCTGCATTTACCAAGGCAGCTTTGACAGTTCTGGTTTAGAGTGGTTCAGCTGTTGAAATTTCATGTGTAGTGGAAGGATCTTAAACTGTGAGCATACTGAGCCACATTGACCTGTGTGGCAGAAATTAAAAACTTACTTTCATATCTGAGAAGAGAATTGTGTTTAGATTTTCTAATGGGCAAGCTAGAATGGGCAAGTGATGTGAATAAAACACATCACTTTCTCATTTGTTAATCCCTGTTTTTAACTATTCATTCTGAAACTTTAAATCCTGATTTAAAAGTTTATTAATGGAACAATTTAGTTTGTGTCAGTAAAATGTTCTGTTTGATAAGAATTTTTAACTGTTTATTAATCTGATGCATAGCTAAATATCATGCTAGTGGACAACATGCAAACTCTTTGCTCAGCTGACAGTGCAGCAGCCCTGACTAAAAACTCCTTGTGGTGTTCCACAGAGCATATCTAGGCAAACTGACATGGTTTAGTTTTTATTGTACTTTTAAGACTGAAACAAATCTCTACTGGAGAAAATCAGTTTTTGTGATTTAAATCAGACCTCTAAAAAAAATTAAACCTTTTTTGTATTTTTCTTGTTTGGCTAAAAATATATAGTACCTTACTGTACTTTAATGCAGTGTCTTTTAGAAGAAGATGAACTGTCAGTTTAGTATTAGTATTCAGTATGTACCTTTAGGAATTGTTAGAAATGTAAAGGTAACGTGCCAAACAAGATTTCAATCCTGTACTGCAGAAGGTCAGTTAATTTTGTGCAGTGAATTACAGAAATAAACTTCTGATATGTAGAGGAAATTACTTTTGGTCAGGATCATCAGAGTGTTAATTTAATATTTGTATTTGATTAAGGACAAACAGTCATGGCAAAATGAATATGAAATTTACAGTTTGCCTGGTATGAAGCATGAGAATATTTTGCAGTTTATTGGTGCAGAGAAACGAGGCACCAGCATTGATGTAGATCTTTGGTTAATTACAGCATTTCATGAAAAGGTACGTTTTAGTTTTTACAATAATATTCCTTTTTTTATCTATTGGTTTTATTATAATGTTTCTGTAGCCTATGAACAACTCTGTCAATTTGAACTTGAGCTAATTAACAAAATGAAATAAAGGTAGTTTCAGTCATCCTAACCCTTGTGGCAGTTTTTCTGACTTCAGAGGCAGTGTCCAGCTTTACCTGGAGGCCTCAGGGAGCTACAGCCCTGCCACTTCTGCAGCCGGGAGCCTGGCCAGCAGCTGGAGTGTGGCTCCGGCCAGCCAGGCTCTGGTTTTGGGCCGCGTGTGCTGCTGCCACATGCACCGCTCTGCTCTTTTTTGGTGTAGGTTTTTCTTGACCCCAGGGTCAACCCCCTACCCCACAGTGCTGCAAGATAGCAGCGTGGGGCACACATACATGTGTGGGATGTGGTGCCGCAGTCGGGTCTGTGGCCACGTGCCACTTATCCGCCAACGTCTGAATGTGGCCACAGTCAGTCAGAAAAGTGATTATTATTCCAGCTTTGTCAAACAGGCCAGAAACTTGCTTTACTGGGTGACTCGGGCTGCATTCAGACAGGCACAGATGAGCAGTACGTGGTGCCACAGACCCATCTGCAGCACCACATCCCACACGTGTAGGCGTGCCCCATCTAAAACTAAAATAGATTACTGTATGTTACTCTATACATTACATTATAATGTGAAGTTACTGTGGAAAACAGCAAAAATAAGTTATTGCAACTTTTTGCTCTTAGATCGTGGGCATTTTGAAGGGAGCAAATCTTCAACATTTTAACCAATACCCCTCAGTTGTATTGAGTCTCAGAGATTTTTTTTTTGCTGCTACAGGCCATTGATTCTCTTGCAGATAAAAATATGTACAATAATAAACTTTTCAAGAGCGTAGCTAAGGGCAAGATCTGGCCTGTGGAGCGATTTGATTTGGTCTACAGACATGGGACTGTGACAGCAGTCGTTCCCTGGTGTCACAGGGAAAAGTCGCAGCAGCAGCTGGGTCCTAGTGCCTGCCACTTCCCTGTCTGTGACCCATATTGGGTCAAGCTAGCTTTCAGCTTTAAATGTTGCCAGCTGCTAGTTAACAGCACTTACTAGTATAGATTCTGCCCAGACTAAATTTCTATTTGGTATTTTCTCTTTTTAACATTTTTTCAATGTTCATTTTTCTGCAAAATCATTTTATGAATTTTTCCTATTCCTGCGTGTTTGCAATGAATAACTGAATTAAGAAAAAGAAAAATGTGGCTATCACCTTAATATCTTAATGCTTCTTTCAGCAGTTTCCTCTCTCCCTATCCTTTCCTCTCTTTCCTTGTTCTTGGCATTTGAATAACTCTGTGTTTAGTACCCCTGCTCTCTGCAAGTCCACTTACAGATTCTGACAAAGTTGGCTGTTGCCTATGAACGTGTATGTCTTTTGGAAAGTGTTTAGTATCTCTGGTGCCATTCTGCCCTGCCTTTTGCTGTAATTTCTTTCAGAAATTGTGTTGGAGATGAACCCATGAAGTTCCTTTTGATTCTTTTTTTGTGTGCCTAGAACATAAATCTGATACTCTGTTGAAAGCAAAAAAATTTGCAGCATTTTTATGCTATGGTAATTTTTGTTATGTGGGGGTTTTTTTAATTCTCTATTTTGACTGGCTATTTAAAGTTTTTTGTTTTTTTTTTTTAAGTATCTACCATAAATTATTTTTCTAAACACCTGTGGGTCGTTCGGGTACTAACTGGGTGCATCTAAGCAAGCTATGAATGCAGCTCAAAAAACTGGAGCGTCTTCATCTGCGTCCAGGATCGCAGTAGTCCGGGGTGGAGCAGTGGAGGGGCTGGCTGGGGCACGAGAGTGCTGAAACTGCGGAGCTGTGCGACTGACCTCCCCTCCGCCAGCCTGCTGCCTCAAACTGCTACAGCCCCATTCCCATCCACACTTTGCATTCCTGTGCACTAAATTACTTTGCCATAAGTATCTTGTGGTGAAGTTAATTTACTGAGCCCTAATACTGGTGCATGTGTAAACAGTGATGCTTTACTGAGGAGCTAATTAGCTAACTCCGCAGTACAGTGCATGTGTAGATGCACCCACTGTGTAATTATGTATGCTCTTTCTGAAACATGTTGGTCTTAACCGCTCTCCTAATTATAAATTGTCTGGAATAGTTTATGGGCAGATCAGAATAAGTTTTACTTTTTAAATAATTTTCTCCCCTCTGCTTTACAGGGTTCATTAACTGACTTTCTGAAGGCTAACTTAGTTTCTTGGAATGAACTGTGTCATATTGCTCAAACTATGGCTAGAGGTTTGGCTTATCTCCATGAGGATATACCAGGTCTAAAAGATGGACATAAACCTGCCATATCTCATAGGTATTCTGTAGTTCAGATATTGTTGCATTAAGTTTGTATTAAGCTTAAGCTAGAGGTATCATATAGGCACCTTACTCTAATAGTTTATTGGGTAAAAATACTAAAATGAGATTATTAATAAACAAATAAAATGCAGCTTTGCATGTATGAGGAAAATCTGTTTATACATTTTTTTAATATTAAAATACAGCTTTAAAATGTCAGATTAATATGCATGATATTTTGTGAATGTCTATAGCAGTAATTCTCAACTATGGTACCAGGAAAATCCTTATAAGGGTTTCTCAGGGTGCAACTCCATATTAGCACTGTTGGATATAAAACATGATTCACAAGATAAACCCAGCGATTTCAGACAGGATCCATAATGCCTAAAACATTCTGAATTGTTGTAGTCTGAGTTCTTTGCAACAGAAGATTTGTTCTGTTATTTTTCCAGTCAAAAACCCAAGTAAAATTTAAGATGCAACATTTTCCAAAGGCTGCCTTCAGTCTAGCAAAGTTGAGAACCACTGGTTTATAGGCCAGTAAAGGGCATATGTAGGTGCTAAAAGCAGATGTCTCAGTGCACAATCAGATCTCTATTCCATTTGAATTTGCTTTAGTATCTACTTGGATCACACAGACACCCCCCCCACCCCCCCAAAGCAAGTAGCTAGGCTGCTTTCTGTACCAGAGAAATTCAGTATGAGTTTTGTCGTTTGACACGCTTGCACTCCTCAGTTGCTGACCTTGCATGGAGTCTTTTTTGACGTCACCACAACTGCTCTCATAGAATCATAGAAAATGAGGGTTGGAAGGGACCTCAGGAGGTCATCTAGTTCAACCCCAGCTCAAAGCAGGACCATCCCCACAAAAGCTTTGTTTACCCAGCTCCTGTTTGAAAACCTCCAAGGATGGAGCTTTCACAATCTCTCTGGGTAACCTGTTCCAGTGTTTTACTATCTTCCTAGTGAGAAAATTCTTCCTAATATCTAACATAAACTTCCCTTGCTGAGATGGCTGCTCCTTGTTCTGTCATCTGCCGCCCCTGAGAACAGTCTATAGCTCCATCCCCTGCCAAGTTAGACAGCCACTTAAATTTTTTGTTGGGTTGAGAAATACTGGAGAACTTTTTTTGCTTTTCAAAAATGAAATAAATATTTAAATAGTTTCCATTTTGAAAAAGGAAATACTAAGTGTCGAGTCTATTATGGTGGTGTTGAAAAACAGAAGAGTAAGGAAGAGGTGACTTACCGATAACATAGCTCAGTTTTGATGGGGAGAAATCTGTTTTTTAATCTTCCATGGTTTTTAATCATTCCTGAAAAAAACAATGAAAATATACTTGAAGGTAGTGGTGGAGGTTTTACTCCCACGTGCACAAACTTCAGTCTCATTTAGTCACTAATTTTGTTTACTAGTTTAATAAAGTCTTGCCTTTATAAAATTAAGCGGTTTAGTTTACTGACTTTTTTTTTATCTTCCATTTTAATGTATACAAATTCAGCTCATGATAAGTACTCATACCCAAAACTACCTTTATAGCACAATCCCAACACTATCCCCGTAGAACATATTTCACCATCTTTGAAGCGTTTGCAGTTTAAAAATCAGTTATAATTTAGCAAATGACTACTGATCACATTATTTTGTGTTCTGCTTATTCTGTCATATATGGAGACCATTTTTACTTTTTAGACTGAAAGACAAGAAATTGAACGTTAGGACTTATACTGTATTTAGCTCAATTTATACCACTTAAATGTATTAGAACAGCATGAATTAAGGATGGGTGGCTGTATTTTGTATCTTTTAGCTTTTGTTGTCACTCCTTTGATGCTGTTTAAATATACTTTTAAACCATGAATTTCAGAGTGTTTTTAGAGTATGAGTCTATAAAGTCCTTTGTTTTGTTAACTTTTTTCTCAAACCTTTTTGATGTTGGATTGAGTAATCATTCTCTTTTTTTCTCTCTCTCCCCCTCTCTCACTTCCCTTAATTTAAAAGGGACATCAAAAGCAAAAATGTTCTTTTGAAAAATAATCTTACAGCTTGCATTGCTGATTTCGGTCTAGCTTTAAAGTTTGAGGCTGGAAAGTCCGCAGGTGACACGCACGGACAGGTAAGGATCTAGACGGGACTGATTTTACACAAAATAAAATAATTACTCAGTATAAATATGTTTTTATGTATGCCTTTATTTGTGAGAACCCACATAATCCATTTTATTTGTGACCTGTGAGAGAGAGCATTTCTTGCTCATGTCCTAAAGGCTAAATGCAATGTATTTCGTTTCATAATGACTAACACCAGACATACAGTTCTCTGGAACAAATTACTCGGAAAAGTTATAGAATTGTGATTCTTTCCAGGCGATGAGTGCTCTTAACTTCATGTTGTTTAGATGAGTTAGATCACTGGGAGCCAATCTTTTTGGCAGGTGTGCCACAAATTAGGCTCCCCCCACTTCATGTGCCACTCTGATCCCCTTCCTCTGCTTAATCTGCTGTTCTGCTTTCTGTTCCCTGCCTGATCATCCCTGCTCTGCTTCCTGATTTATTCTGTGTGCTCCCTACCCAATTTGCTGCTTTGTATTCTGCTTCCTGCCTTATCTGCTGCTGTGCTGCTCATCCCCTCCCCAGCATGCTGCGTGCTACACACAGGTTGCCCATGCCATCTGTGGCACCTGTACTGAAGGTCTGCCATGCTTTAGATAGATAACTAAAAGTAGTTTTACCCTTCCATAACTTTTTCTGAGAGTGTTCTGAAATGAATAGTCCTGTTATCAGCAGCCTGTTTCTAAGCTCCTGACATAAATTTTTCTGCAAACTTCATCAATCATTTACTTGCAGTAAAAAGGACCTTTATATTTAAATACAGCATAGTTTTTAAGTTGCAAGTTATATTAAAGGAGAAATGGCCTTTCAGTAATTAAATATTGCTTGGTTTTAGGCACATATTAACAGGTTATTCTTGAAGTACAAAATCCAGATTTACACTGGGGCCCATACTAGGTATTAGAGCTACATATGCAAAATAGTAAAGACTTAAGTATGGCTTTGAGACTGGTACTGAGGTCCTGATCCAGCTCAGGGTCAGTCCATAGGTATAATCTAATGCACTAGGTGTCACTGTACTCCGTGTGATCTGGCCCACAGGCCATGGGGCTCCCTGTAGCTCTAGAAATTTGGCAGCAGGAGTGTGGCGGCAGTATTAATTGCCATGGCTCTGGGAGCAGTTAACACTACTGCTGCTCCCCTGCCACCAAATCCCTGGACCCGTGGGGAGCTCCATGGGCTAGAGCTTGAGCACCCCTGGACTACAGGGATAGCTGAGGCCATGCAGCATCTTGCTAGATTGCCTCTTCAGTGAGGGACATCTGTGATTTTATTTTTTTTAAGTTTGAAACAATATTGTCCTTGTCCAAACAGACTG
Source organism: Gavialis gangeticus (assembly GCF_001723915.1). Lineage (NCBI taxonomy): Eukaryota > Metazoa > Chordata > Crocodylia > Gavialidae > Gavialis > Gavialis gangeticus. The sequence goes on along the minus strand of NW_017729031.1, from coordinate 9,930,837 downwards.
ATCCTGCCTCAGGCAGGGGGTTGTACTAGAGACCTCTGGTGGTCCCTTCCAGTCCCAGTTTTCTACGATTCAGTTTTTGGTCCAAAAGAAACGAGAGTTACTTCAATAACTCTTTTCTTCCTTTTTTTAAGGTTGGCACACGGCGGTATATGGCTCCTGAGGTATTAGAAGGTGCTATAAACTTCCAAAGGGATGCTTTTTTGAGAATAGATATGTATGCCATGGGACTAGTCCTTTGGGAATTGGCATCACGATGTACTGCATCAGATGGTAAGCCAAATGTGTGATTTCAAAACAAATATAACTTGAACCTTTATACACATTAAAGCAGTAAATTGGCAGTTTTTAATCTGTGCGTTCACGTATGTCCCTAAAACAGTTGTTCTCAACCTTTTTACATTCTCAGCACCCCTAGGAAAATACTAGCTCTTAGCTTTCACTCATTTCTTGACTATGGAAAAATACAAGAACAATTCTGTTGCAAAGACCTCAGACCACAACAGGTCAGAATGTTTTTGATACCCTGGATTCCTGTCTGAAATTTCTGAACTTACCTTAAGAAGCATGTGTAGGTGTTTGCATACCTAACAGTGCTAATATTGTGTGGGACACTGATACCCATAAAAGGATCTCTTGGGCAATGGCTGAGAATCTCACTGCCCTAAAGGGCACCATGTCTTTCTTCTGGGAAAAAAAATAAATTGGTAAAAGACAATATGGTATCTGACAAAACTGCAATTATACTCTGAAGCTTTAATCAAAGCTAGGGTGTTGCAAGCAAGATTAGGCAAAACATTTTCAGCCTAATTTTTTTGAAAATGCACATTTGTCAAAATGAATTTTGTGGGAAAAGATGAACAAAATGTCTTGATAATTTCTCACGACACTTTTAAATAAAAACCTGTTTCTTTGTTTGCTTTGCAATTTAAATTAATTATAGTGTTAAAATAATTAAGAACTAAATTAAATGTTGTTATCCTGAACTTTTAATTTTTGGCGTGCAGGGATTTTTTTTTTTGTTTTCATTGTGTTTGTTTTGTTTTTTCAGTGGAGATGTTATATCTTGAGTTGTACTAGGAACATATTTTGACATCCCAAGTTTTTGTCAGAAAAGAAGGCTTAATATGTGCCCTTCCGTATTATGCCTTTAAACTGTGAACCCTCTTGAACTCCTTTTCTCTTAGTGCTGCTTCCCAGGGGATTTTCTTTACTAAGGGCCAGACCCTGTTCCCCCTATTGGGTGTTTAAGTGGAATTAGGTGCCCAAGTTCAATTCTATTCCACCCTGTTGAAGCCCTAAAAATTCAGTAAAGAATCTACTTTTGTAATGCACTGTCATCATATCCCTTCCACTGTTGCCCATCTTTCCTTTCCTAATAAACTCTGTTTCATGAATATTTTATTCAGGTTCTGACTTCACATTGTCAGATAGTTTCTCTCTTGATCAGAATTAAAGCAAGAAGAGCCTGTCCTCTACTTCCTTCTTATTAGTCAAAAAGTTGCCCCTAGTTCATTCCACAATTTTTGGACAGGCTATCTTTTTTTTCTGTATTCTTGTTCCAACAAATATGTCTAGATCAGTAGTCTGCTGTCATCCTCAAGTCACGTACTGTGGTCGATTCTGTTAATTGATCAAGACCCCTCATTGTTGGTTTTGTGGTCTACAGTTAAATCACTATTATGATATTACACTTATTCTTCACTCCTTTATCTGCTCACTGCTCTCCATCCCTTCTTTTTGGAGTCCTGAGCTAGAGAGCCGGCTTCAAATTATGAAAGAACAGAGGTAGGGTTATAAAGACCCTAACATGTATGCCTTCGTATAGGAGCATATAGAGGCTCAGAGTATATGAGCTATCTTTGTGGGCACTAAGCAAAGGAATCTTATCTTGTATACATGAAGCACATGGGCATGTGGAAGCTAAAGAGTTGTGATTATTGGAAGTAACCATTTAATTCTGTAGCTTCTCAACTCAAGTTTCTGTCTCACAACACTGAGCCACTTAGTTTCAGAATGAGCTTTTCCTGGCAGTAGAAAATAAATTGCTAGGTAGTACACTGTCGTACGTTAAATTAACGTGCTACCAATTGTCAGAAAAACAAAACTGTTTTTATTTAACATAACATTTATCTTTTTTTAAATACAGGACCAGTGGATGAGTACATGTTGCCATTTGAAGAGGAAATTGGCCAGCATCCATCCCTTGAAGATATGCAAGAAGTGGTAGTTCATAAGAAGAAGAGGCCTATTTTAAGAGAGTGCTGGCAGAAACATGCTGTAAGTAATGAAGTCAGCAAGTTTGCAGAGTCCTGTTGTGTTCTGATCTTTATGGACATTTTTCTTTACCTTCTAGATAGTATCTCTTGACGTTTAGCTATAACGGTAAAAGCTACCAGATTTTATTTTTTAAAATACCAGCTCTCATGCTAAGGCACTCCAAAGGTGCTTATCACTTCACCCACCAATGAAGTTAATATTAAACAGTTCTGGAACAGTAAAAGTTTGAGAATGTAAGAAGGAATTGAAAACAGTGTCACTTAATGGGCAGTGTTAGGCAATGTTAACTATAGGCCTAGCTAGTATATTTTAATATAATACATATACTATTACATTTTTCCTTAGGGAATGGCAATGCTCTGTGAAACGATAGAGGAATGTTGGGATCATGATGCAGAAGCCAGGTTGTCGGCTGGTTGCGTAGAAGAACGAATTATTCAGATGCAAAAACTAACTAATATTATAACAACAGAAGACATTGTGACTGTGGTCACCATGGTGACAAACGTTGACTTTCCTCCCAAAGAATCCAGTCTATGATAGTTGCACTGGTCATGTATCCGACCAACAGGACTCTGAACTGGAGCTGCTAACGCTATTGAGACTGCTGATATTATTATTATTTTCAGTGTGAAATGAGGAACAGTAAGTCTTTTTGGAATGTCATTGAGGAGTCTTTGCATTTTCAACCGTGGATCCATGAGACTTACTGCATTCCCTGCATATGCCTGAAGGACATGTGACTAAGAAGTGGTAAAATGTTATTAAGGAACATAAATGAAGAATATGGACCTATCTTGGCTAATCAAGTGTTTTAAAAACTGACATCAGATTTCTTAGTATCTGTCAGAAGAGACTAATTCCTTAAATGAACTACTGCTATTTTTTTTTAAATCAAACATTTCATTTCAGATTTAAAAAGGGTAACATGTTTTTATTGCATTTGCTGTTGTTTATAAAAATGACTATTGTAATGCCAATATGACACAGCTTGTGAATGTTTAGTGTGCTGCTGTTCTCTGTACATAAACAAAAAGTAATCAAGTGGGATATAGCAAAGAGGCTTCCAAGTATTACTTTAACCTCCCTCAACAAGGTATACCTCAGTTCCAACTCTGCTAAATTATGAGATTGACAACACTAACAAAATTTGAATAATAAATTGATCCATGTTTTGTAAATGATGTATTACAAATTCACTGTGTTATTTAAAAAAAAGGGTAAGCTATGCTTCATGCCAACAGTAAATGGCCATTCCTAAAGCAGTGTTTTAGCCTTTTCTTGTGCTAGCTTGTTGTGTATAAAAAGTGCTGGTTTTGAAACAAAAAAAAAAAACTTTCTTCCTGTTTTTAGTTTAAAGTTTTTATCTTACCTCCAGTTCCCAAAATATTGCATACGTTTATTTAACTAAATACTATTTAGGTTTGCTGTGTCAGGATTATTTGAAAATTTAAGCATGACTTTTTTAATTTTGTGAGCTGTGACACTGGAAAGCTCTTAATTATTCTTTTTAAAGAAGGCTTGTTTTCCTATTTATGTATGTTAAGGTCTGCTTGGTGTATTTTTCTGTTTCACTCAACAGTATGCAGTGCAGTGCGTTCTGTATCACTGTTTCAAGATCACCTCAGGAAGCTTTATTACCCAGAATTCCTCACTCTGCTTTGAGATTTGCAACTTCACTACACTTAAGCTTGGTGCCATCTTGTCAGAGTAATATCTGATGTTTCTGATGCGTACAATCACGTTGAAAAGCATAGCCACAGATTTCAGATATAACTGTTTAAAATAATTCAGGGATAACTTAGTTATGGTTAACTTAAAATATGCAATGATTATTTAGAGGTAACTAATGCAAACTTAGGTAGCACAGTCTAGCAAAAAACAAAACCTAAAATTATTTTCACAACTGACTCCGTTATTTTAGGGTTTAGGAGGTCATGCCTTATTTTTAACATTAAAAAAAAAATTGATGGTAGGTAGATGCCAAAGTGCTTTTCATACTTAATATTACACTACATTTATTTGATCCTTCACATCCTATACAGTCCAAGATGAAGTTTTACTTTCTAAAACACTCTATAGAGTACTGAACCAACAACAGCCAGTATTATGCTATGAATTTTGTCAGGTGTGTTTCTTCTTGTTCTAAATCATGCATTACATTTCTTTAAGGAAGCTTTTAATGTCTCAATCAGGAGCTCATTGTGAATATTATCTTTAAACAGTTATTTATAAAACCACAGAATACACTCAGTTCTACCTATATATGCACATGACCTCTGGGAACAATAAAAGAAGTTATGTATCAACAAGACCTAAGCAGACTAAGCAGGGAGGGGAAGGAGGGTAATGATAATGTTGTTCTTGTGTAACATACTACCCACTACTGTTTTGCTTGCTCTTCGTCACTATTAGGCCTAAGTTTTCACAGTAGCCAGAACCCTTGTTCTTTTGGGGTATTGGTACTGTTGGGTGCAACTTGCTCATTTTGTTTATTAAACAAACTACTTCTGCGCCCATTTTCTTGATTTGGAATTTCATTTTGCTTCCATTTTTGATGCAAGGATACAATATTTTAAACGCACAGCAAGATGTAATCATGGCTTAAGAGATCTGAACAAATACAGTCCATATTTTACAACAAACTTTGTACTCTTCTTCCAAGTTTAAACTCCTTCATTAGCAAAAGTAGAAGGAACAGCCTAATGATGTAAGGGCCAGCTCAGTTATTCAGGATTTAATGCAAAAATAATGCCTTGTTAATGACCTCTGTCATATATGGATGGGCCTTGTATCATCCCTGCATGATCCTTCTTTAACTTCTGCTGATATGGGTCCTAGTAGCCAAGCTGTTTGGGAGCTCCTTTGGTGTTGCTAGTGCACTTCATGTTTGCAAGTGATGTAGGGAAGTCGCGAAGCCTGTCATCAGACAAATTTAATGGGATAATATTTATCTTTATATTTTAAAACTCTGCTTTTAGAAATCCCCACAAGTTTGAATGTTGTACTTGTAGTTTTCTGATTTTTAACAACATAGTACAGTATCACTGTGAAAAGGGTGTTCATAGTAACAATGCTTTTATAATTGGTAAATAACTGAAATTTGGTGAGCTGTTCTGATACATAAGACGACTTCTGTTTTGCAGGGCATTTTAACATATGTATTTTTTTTTTTACTTACAGTACAGTAAATGTAGAAGACGTGCAAGTTAACATAATGCTTGAGCCAGATTTATGAATGAGGACAGGAATAAATAAGATTTAAGCTGGTGAAAATATTTTGGCATTACTTACTAGCAGATGTAGTGACTGTTGTCACTTTATGTACTTTATTCATACAGCATGTATGGTGGTGTATATGTACATGTGTGGTCAGCTCCAATGGTTCACCTTGTATTTTTGGCTTGTGAAGAAAAGCCAGTCCTATGGCTCTAACTTTCAACTGTTTTTGGCTTGCCTCTGTCTACTTAGATGATTGCTGTATAACTGCCACAGGACTGATGGATTAGCCAGTTTTTGGCTTTACTGAAAGTCCAAGCCCTGCATTATTTTTTACTTTGTTAGATGCTAGGAAATTTTTATATCACACAATGCATGACTACTCTTTGTACACTTATTACTACATGTACCTTAGCATTTCAGAGCAGAGACCGTGCCTCAATTGTTGGAGTTATTGAACTAGCACTGTCATTCATGGTGGTATTTTGGAAACTACAAATCAAGATTAAGAATCACTACTTTGTATCTTCTGTTTGAGACAGTGAAATCCATGTAAATGTGACTTTAAAATCCAATCTCGGTATGCCAACTAAAATGTAACCAGATAAACTAGTAATGAATTTCATGTTCATGCTAGGGTTCAACAGAATAAATTGCTAAGTATAGTTTACCACATGGGGTTATCAGTTTGACTGCTTTTTTCCAGTTTCTCTTTTTAACCTTTTTAATGCATTTATCTTTATTAGGAACACTTGGTACAAAGTACAGAAAGCTATATACAGTTTTATGGGCAAAATGATACAAGTAGCATCCTTGATGGAACATCATTTACCTCAGATATTCAACCAGCAGTACGGTTTTTTTTTTTTTTATGCAGTCTCGGTCCATATACTATTCGTTACCTCTCAAGGTATTGGTAAGCAATTATTTTAGCTTTACTCTTTGTATCTGTCAGTGTTTTGGGCACAGGTTGTTGTACTACTGTCAAACTGTACTTGCTCTTTTTCTGCAAGTAACGAAAACAAACCCCCCTGCCCTGAATAAAAGTGATTGTTAAATATTGTACAAATAAAAGTGTATGCTCTTTCTGCCCCCACTGCCCCAAAAAGTTAAATAAAAATTAAGTGACTACTATGACTTGCATATGCCTTTTTTCAAATGTTCCTGTTTTCTCTAGGAGAGAGGAAATTAGCATTGTTATTCCTTGTATGATACTTCAGCATCAGATCTTGCTGTTTGAAGCAGGTGAGGAAGGGGAAGAACAGTTGCCCCAACCTGCACTTATATAAGATTTACAGCACTAAGATAGTGGTTGGGCAAAGGCAAATTTTTAACTTGTTTATCGCGTTCGTCACACTGATCTTAATTGTTCCTCTGGTATTACTTACCATCTTTTCCTGACAGTAAGAAACAAAGAAGATTCACTTCACAAACTCTAGGCTAGGCTCCTAGGTCAGCCAAGATTAACTGACGCTCCCAGATAATAGTCAGCAACACCAGGGTAAAAATGCGGAAGGATCCTGGTTTCAATATTCTTTTTCCTTTGGATTTGCTCAGACAGTTGGCTTCTCGCACCAGACTTCTTTCATCAGCCTTGCTGAAAATTGCCAAAGGGTAAGTGTTTTGTGTGCCGCTGTACCCGTTCATCACCATCATGCATGTAAAACTCCAGTTATATGGAACTTTTTTCTGCTGTAGGGTATGTTTGATTTCTAGAAAAAAGCATAATTTGCATGTGTACACCTTTTCCCCAGCTTCTTCTGATAGTATTTTCTACCAGAAGAGTTTCTAACTCTTGGAAGAGGATTGATTGTTGGTATTTAGTTTTCCTCTTCTGTATTTAATCCCAAACCAATAAGTGAGTTTCCCCAACCTTAACAGACCACCAACCAATCCACCCACCTCCCCAGTCCTGACTTTCACTAAACTTTTGTGGAAGCTGGGATATACCAGCTTTTCTTTTACTGTTAGCTTATTCTCACTCCACTCTGAAAACACCGCAGAGCTGATTCTTAGTAGAAGTGATGATGCGGTACTAATGATGGGAAGAGCCGTTGAGAGTTGTATCTTATTTTCTGTGTGCGTTGTCATCTGGAGCTTCTCAAGATACTACTCAGTCAAGAGTTCAAACTACAGAAAAAAATGAAATGGTTTAAATCCTGATTTTTAAACAGGTGTGTAATTTTTATTAGAACTTAGCATTTCTAATAGATGCTAAAGTGATAATTGTGGTAATAGTTTGGTTCTTTCTGCCATTAGTAAACCAAACCCATACTGTCTTTTTAATCTCTTTTTAATCTCATTGATATTGATCTGTATAGTGGCTGAAGATTTGAGATGCAGAAAACAAACAAGACATTGTTTTCTAAATCGTTGGTGGACAAAGATGCGCAGTTTGGTCCAGCTACAAACATATACACACATAAGTAATCGTATGTGTAAAAGGGCCACCACTTTCTCTCAAAATTACATATGCTCACAATTCCAATACCAGTTACCTCTGGGTCCACGTAATAGACTGTTTGCACCTAGTCATGGAATTCTTCCATTGAATGTCATCTTTTGTTTCCACATGGGTTTGGGCACTTGGAGCAGAATGCTACTGTTATTCCAAACATAGACCAACAGGACCTGTTAATCACCAAATAGGTAAGCTATCAATCCTAGGTAAAGGAGATCTTGAAAATCTTCTTTTTCAGTTTAATTACTTTAATCCCCTTTTCCTCTATACTGAAGTCCTGCTATTCCAATGCAAGATGGTCATACATTAGAGGTCCAGCATTCCTTCTCTTGCATTCTTCATCCCCAGTTGAATGCCTCTGGTAGTAAAATGTAGGCAATAAACTGAAAACTTATCACTGCTCTCTGAAAAGTCAAAGCCCTTCCACAAGGGTTGCCATGTTTAACTGATAGTGTTGTCATAGTTCTTACTTTCCTTTGTTAATAAAGCGAAAAGGAGTAACCATATACGTACTATGACAACTCCTGATTATTGAGATGAGGGAGAAGTAGCAATAACTTGACACAAACCAAATAACATGTTAATGTTAGATTTGGTTTAAAAGATCTTGGGGTCACACTAACCAAATTTGTATGGAAAACAGCTCTTTTTAAATAAACAGCCTTGACTTGAGAGACCACAATATTCTTCCAGTTCCTAGGTATTTTAATGGTAACTATATTTTTTTTATCCAATCCAGTAACAAGTGAATAAGTAAATACAAAGTTATGATCTCAAGCGGTGATATTATCCTGTCAGAGATGAAAATGGAATGTCAGGTTCTTGCCTCATTACAAATGCAACAGCTCTCCATTAAAATACTGGGTTAGCTAATAAGGGCACAAGAGCAAGCTAACCTAATACAATGAAAGAATGGGATGCACAAGAGAAGACCAGGTTGGCTAAACAGTGATTTCTTCAATGACTTGAAACTCCAAAAGGAAACCTATAAAATGTGGCAACTCGGTCATAGTGCTAGCAGAGAGTGTAAGATCATTGTGTGGGCATATGGAGAATCAGGAAGGCCAGGGCATGATTTGACATGTAGCTGGCAAGGGACATAGAAGACAATAGAAAGGGGTTCTTTTGACATGCCTTGGTCTTCCTTTTACTTATAAAAGTGAGTTTTTGTCCCTTCCTATATAACTATAGATGAGGCAGAGAAGTCTTATGGACTAGAGCAAGCATCTGCCTGGCAGGAGCTGCCTCTACCTCTTCCCCCCTGCAGTTGTAGATGCTTAGCCCATAGCCAAGGAAGGCCTGGATTGACAACAGGTACCGCATGGCCAGCCGAACCAGAGCAAGGAAGGCCCCTGCCTGGCCCCAGACCTCTTAAGGCCTGTGGGCAGGAACTGCCTCGGTATGCTGCTAAAGGGCAACATGCAAAGGGGCCTTTAGTGTTGCCTTTGGGAGGGTTTCCCGTTTCATCCACTCTTAAGTTGTGCAGCGTATTTCTTGGGTAGACAGGTTGGATGGGCTTTTGGGACAGCCACAGCCCTTCCCCCCAGTGTGAGACTGAGGGCCAGGCTTGTGGGGGATGTGCAGAGGGGTAGGGAGGAAAGGGGACTGAAGCAACTTAAGTGGGAAAGTAGGTGGTTAGAGCGCAGGTAACTTTCACCCCATGCCAAAGCTGATTGCATTGTAGGTATTTCTTTAAAGGCTATGCTGTGGTGGTGGAGAACCTTTCCTTCTCTGCTGTCATTGCACCTGCAATGTATCATTGGGCAGAACTCTTCGGGTGGTGAATGTCCTGGTTAATCCAGTTGTCCCATGGAAACTGAGATTTAACTTCACTGCAATGCATTTCCTACTTACTTTGCAGACACAATCGAGCGTATCCAGCTGGGGACCACCACTTTTGTTGCAGTCAGTTTGGGGTTGAGTAAGCTGGGTCACCCACTGATGCAGAGGATTTGCTTGTGCGAGGGTGGGGAAGAAGGCAACAAAGTTATAAACTGGACTTGTGCTTGTCCTAATTCATAAAAACTAGCTGGGGAAGACTGGGACCACTTTTGGTAGGGGTTGTAAACGCTTCCCTCCAGGGGGCTGGGTGGAGACATGTTCTTAAGTTAGCAATTGTCTGGCCCATCATTTGATGCTGACTCCCTAAACCAGTGGTTCTCAACCTCTTTAGACTCAAGGCACGCCACAGAAAATGCCAGCGTTTACTTTTTACTCATTTTTTTACCTAAAGAGAAAATAGTCCTTTTGTTGTAAAGGACCCAAAATTACAACAGAATGGAATGTTTTTAACATTATGAGTTCCCATTTGAAATCTTTGGTTTTGTCTTGTGAATCATGTTTGCAGACCTAACAGTGCTAACATTGACAGTACCCATGAAAGGATCTCAAGGTATCCCTGGTAGGGCAATAACTGGCTAGGGCAGGGATTCTCAATCTCCAACCTCCGTTTTGTGGGGAAGGTCACTGAACCTTTTGGGTGGCTACCTAATAATTCCAGGCATATCTGGATGCCACTGGTTTTCTGGACCCTTGCCAGCGTGGTTTTCATCCTTGATGTAGCACAGAGACTGCACTGTGGCCTTGGTCAGTGATCTTTGCCTGGAGATGAACAGGGGAAATTGTGCTCTGTTGATCTTATGTGATCTTTCAGTGGCCTTTGATACAGTTGACCATGAAGTGTTTGTGTGACCTGGTGGGTGTTTGCAGAACAGCTCTAAACTGGTTCTGAGCTTTCCTAGTAGAGAAGTCCAAAAAGGTGATGATGAGAAGGTGTTTGTCATCTCCTTAAGACCTTTCCTGTGAGGTTCCGCAGAGCTCCATCTGATCACACCTCCTTTTCAATGTATGGTAGAACTGCATAGGCATTTCGAGTGAGGCATCATCATCAGTATGTGGATGAAGCTCTTCATCTTAGAATAGAAAAATAGGGCTGGAAGGGACTGCTAGAAGTCACCTAATTTAACCTCCTACTAGAGGTAGGATTATCCCTAGCCAAACTATCCGGTACAAATCCATTATCTAACCTAAAAGCAAAACTACACGATCAACCCTGACACAATCTCCTTCTCTTCTGACCCAGTCTGTCCTTTCAGTCTCTGGCTGTAGTTCGAGATTGGATGCAAATGAACTAACTGAATCCAGGTAAGACGGAGATGATGGTAGCGGGTAGATCGCTTGGTTTGGTGGGGATTGGGACACCTATAAATTAATAGGATGCAACCTTCCAGTGTCACGTAAGTTCACATTCTTGAGGTGCTCCTGCACCTGGATTTCTGATAGGCAGTCATGCTTAGAAGGGCCTTTCACCATCTGGTGAGAAAGCTGTGACCCTTTCTTTTAGATTTAGATCTGGAAACTGTGCTTTCATAACTTCAAGGCTAGACTATTGTAATGCACTACCTACGGCTGCCCTTGAAAATCTTCCAGAAATTGCAGCTGGTGTGAAGTGTGCTACCCACCTTCTGCCTTAGGGGAGTTGCCAGGAACACGCAACTCCTCTTCTGGAGGCTGCCTTGGCTCCTAAATAAGTTTCTGAGTATAATTCAAGGTGCTAGTTTTGACCTATAGGGCCCTAAAGTCAGCCAAGTGCAACCTGCTGCAGGTACTATCCAGTCTGTGTGGTAAAAACAGAAGGGAGGGCAGTTTCTCTTCAACTCTGGAACTGCCTGAGCCGGGACACCTTTCAGAAGCACTGTCAGATCTTCCTATCCAAGCAGGGGTTAGCAAACAAAGCTAGGCTGAGATGCTGCTTAGGATTTTTCAGCTTGGAAATGATATTCTAGTTTCCTTTTAAATGGTTCTGCTTTCTTGTCATCCTGTTTTACAAGGTACTTTGGCTTCTTACTGTATTGTACTATTCTTAAGCTATCCTGATCCTTTGTTGAGAGGAGAAGTATATAAATTGAATAAATATTTAATGCCTTTCTTATTTCAGTCTTCACAAATAATGCCAGCTAACAGATGAATGCAGTTGGCAGCAAAAAAGGGGAGACAAACAGTGATGGAAAAACCAGTTTAGGGATTACTTAGAGAAGGTAGATGCTTTCAGGCCTGCCTGGGAAAGCACCCTAGGTTACTGAAAGAATTGGCTGAAGTAATTTCAGAGCCACTGGCTACCATCTTTGAGAGCTAATGCAAGTCAGGTGAGATCAGGATGACTGGAAAAGGGCATATATAGTACCAATCTGCAAAAAGAGAAGGAACATGCAGGGAATTACAGACCAGTCAGTCTGACCTCAATACTTGGAAAAAATCATGGAGCAAGTAGTCAAGGAAACTTACTTTGAAGCACCTTGAAGAGGACAAGGTGATCAGGAGTAGCCAGTATGGGTTCACCAAGGGAAAATCACGCCTGACCAACTTGATTTTCTTTGGTAAGGTGATGGGGTCTGGGGTTATGGGCAGAAAGCCATGAATGTGATATACCTTGACTTTTAACAAGGCTTTTGCACCGTCTCCCACAACATGCTTATTAACCAGCTAAAGAAATACAGGCTAGATGAAAGTCAGGTGGATGTGTAACTTGGATCATCATAGTAAACAATGGCTATCAGATTGGGAGGTGATATCAAGTGGGGTCCTCTGGGGTCAGTCCTCGGTCCTAGTATTTTTTTTAACATCTTCATTAATGATTTGGATAATGGGATTGACTTAGTGTTATCCACAAATTTCTTAGCTGTTAAGTTGGGTAGAACTGTAGACACTTTGGAGGGTAAGGCTATGATCTGGAAGTTTGGATAAACTGGAAAAAGTCCAGCACTTGGGACAGAATAATTGCATGCACAAATACAGACTGGGAAATGACTAGCTAGGCTACAGTATGAGAGTGGACAGATGCTTGGCTGGGATGGTTTTTCACGGATGATCTTGCCTCAGGCAGGGTGCTGGGCTAGATGACCTCATGCGGTCCCTTCCTGCCCTACATTCAATCCTCTGCATTGGAACCACTGGGAACATGAAACATTTGTACTCTCTGAAGCATGAAGGCAACAATACAACTTGTTTGCAAGTTGTTAAATGAGCACACCTCCAACCATGTTCTGGTTTTTTTTCTGATTTCTTTGTTCTAATGGCTTCATCAGGAATATTACGTTTACAAACTTAATTTCTTTTCCTACTTGGTTTCAAGGAACTGCTTCCATTTTAGTTCTTGTTCTCAATTGTACCAATCACTTCTTGGAGAAACAAGAAAGCATGCTTTTTCCTTTGTCCCCAATTGAAAAGCGAAGTTATTGCAGGTTGTGGTCTATGGAAAAATTTGTTGTTATTGAGTTAGCTCATACACTGATGAGGTTGACTGATATCCTAGCATGGATCTACCATTTAGGATATGATGAAAATATAAATAGAGAAGCCTTATCAAACATGGGGTGATCTTTTTGCTTGGCCCTTCACAAAAAAGGTTAACAGTCACCAGATGCTTAAAACAGTTAATTTTAACAATTAGTAATGCAAGCCAGCTGAGGGAAAAACACAGGTTGAAGGTTGTCTAGATCAATTAGATGTACTCAGGTTTTCAGTACCAGATGGATTCCCCCTAGCTAAGGTACTCACTGAACTATTAACAATTATTTGTGACCCCCTGGAGACTCCTAGGTAAAAAGCAGAAATAGCACCAGTCTTTTAAAAAGGCAAACCTCAGGAATTCAAGTCCAGTCACTTTAATTTCAATCTGTGAAGGTAACTGGGACAGATTATTAAATCAATTCATAAGCAAGTGGAGAAAGTGATAAATTGCTTATATGCATTTATCAAGAACAGATGACACCAATCCAATTTCCTTTTGACACTAACTAAATGGATTGGTAGGGGAGCAGTAGGTGGTGTATCTGGACTGTAATGAAGTTTATGGCTGTCCCATATCATGATCTAGATGCAGGTGCTGTAATGATGCACAATTGTGGCTGAAACCATGGTGTAGTTTATTGTCAAATTTGGAAGGACAAAGTGGGGTCCTACCAGGGTCTGATGCAATTTTGTATTTCTTATTAATAACTATGATGAACTAAGTGTAACAAACAATTTGAAGATGATAGTAGGGAATGTATGCACTTTGGAGGATAGGAATAGAATTCAAAATGTCGAGCTAGAGAATTTTCTGGAGTCAACCAGGCAAAATTAATAAAGAGCAAGAAGTACTGCATAGAGCGAAATTAAAGAAAGTTGCGACCAACTAGCTCAGCCCCAATACTAGTCAAATGGCACAGTGAGTCAACCTGACGCTGTTGCAAAAGGCAGCAAATGTTTGGGGATTGCAAGAAGTTCTAGACTCACCTTGGGGTGACCCAGAGCTCTATGTGCTCTCTTTGGGCAATCCACAAAAACAAATGCACAAGAAGATCCTCAAGATCACTCTTCTTAGGAAACCCAAAGGAAGCCAAGAGTTTACAGGGCCGCCTCCTCCAAGTGCCAGTTAGACTGAGACTTGCCAGAGTCATCGAAGAACAAGATCTGATTGGAGCCCTGAGGATGTGCAGCAGGCCAGTAGGGAGAGGATCTGTCCCAGGGGCACACAACAAGGAGTGCTGTGTGCAAGACACCACGGTTCAGCAGTAACAAGGGTTTGGGAGTGCCTTCTCCGGTTTTACTGTTCAGGAGCTACAATTTAGGAAAGAGGTAGGCTAAGTGTCCAGAGAACAGGAATGAGAGAAGGCTGAGAGACAGGACATAGGTATTTCAAATCTGAAGAGGGTGAGGGTGAATTGGTTTCCGTGTTACTGGGAGTAGGATAAGAAAGGAATTATCTTAATTTGCAGTACAAGCAGCTGTAACACCTGTTGGGGAAAAAAAATGTATTTAAGCACTGAAATGTTATGCAGACAGCTTACAAAACCAGTGTCACTGGTCATTACAAACTGTCAGACATGGCCCACATAACCCCTTGGGGGTGTCTTCCAGCCTTACATTTTTATAGACACGGGCAGATGAACAAATTACTCTGAGGTAATTAGAGGCAGGGCTGTACATTGTCAGCTACTTGATGGTAACTGCCTATTCTTGACCTCGAAACCACTGTAGCTTACCTTCAGATTAAGCCTATACTGATAGGCACAGTGCTAGTTGCTGTCAAGTACCTGATATTCTGCCCTCCCTTACTTTGTGGGAAATTTGGCCATGTGCCTGTACCCTAGTACCTTCAGTCCAAAATTATCGTTGAGATGGAATGAGAGAGATGAAGTCAGGTAGTACCAGTCCACCTCCTAAACTGGATCTTTTATAAGTAACTGCTCCCTTATTCTGTTAACATTTCATTTGTTAAAACAAAAAAAAATGCAGGAAATCAAAGGCAAAGATTGCTTGGCAGTATTACGAGCTTCAGGCTCTTTCCCAAGCCTTTCTCTGAATGGATTGCTCACCGCCGTGACCTTCCATCTAGGAACAGCAAACGTTTCACAGGCCAAACTGGCTTTTCTTTTGAAGGCTGAACAACAGCTCTACCTTCAACAGCAAAAGACTGCTAATAGATCCATGTTCCAAGACAAAAATCTATCATAATTTTAGCACTTCCTTAAGAGTAGCAATGATGCTTCAATAAGGAACAAAAGGCATGCAAATATATTACAACATTAAAAAAAAAGAAAAAGGCAGATATGTATTCTTCTTGCACTGTTTCTCGTCTGAAGATGTCCTCTGCATAAAAAATTAAAGTCCAGAAGCATGCTAATACGATGAATGCATCATAAATATTGCTAGGTCATTTTGCTTCATGTACCTCTGAAAACATTATTTTCAAGTGGCTTTAAGAGATGATCAGTAATCTGCTACTGAAGAAGTCTTCCATATATTGATTTGTAATTTAGAGGCCTGCTTTATTTATAGCATGCCAGTCTTAAAATTTAATAAACCTGCTACAGAAGGACTCTGTTCTTTTAATTTGACCAGACTATATTCTACTTTCTTCCACACACCGTATATAGATGCGACTATAAATAGGTGTATCTGGTAGGTGTGTATAAAGGCATGTCTTTTCATTAGCAATACTTGAAATCCGGAAGAGCCATGTTGGTTGGAGGGTGGAAAGCAGTTGGCTGTTACTTGAATGGAGAACTGAAGAGATTCTTTTCTGAAGTTTTGGCTTGTGCATCTCCCATCTGTAAGTATGGGCAGACATGCTATAAGGGGTTCTGATGTTTGCTTCTATAATGGTACGCATCAAGTGGAGTGAAATCATTGTAGATCTAACCCTATTTCACTCAGTCTTAGAAATGAGCTTAACTGCTGTAACTTTTGACAGAAATACACACCAGTACCAGTTGGAAGGTCTTATACCGGTATAACTGACTTCTGTCCTCAGCTTGCAGTATACATACTCTGCAAACCCTTGCAACTCATGTTGATTCCAAGTTGTGCCATGTGCAACAATACCAACTTTAAAAAGCTTTCGCTTTCACAAAGATTTAACTTGACAGTCTTTCCAAAATTAAAGAACCACACAAAAAATACTGACATTTCAGGAGGCACTAGAAGTGAAATGCAGCACAGCTGTTTTCTGGGTGTAATTCAAATTAGGGAAAAGGGCTATGGTCTGAGGGAACTTTACTCTTTAGTTCAGTTTAGTCAAGATACTTTCAGTTGTCAGCTGGAAAGAAAAAGAAAACCCATTCTTTCTTTGCCCCTCCATTACCTGGGATCCTTATCAAACTGTCTTTGTTTTTTTTTTTTGGAACACAAATATAGCAATAGCAAAAATACAAACTCTTAGTCATGGAAGCAAGGTTATCTAGGGTATATTTTTTGAACTACACTTTACCTTTATATATGTTAGGGGAGAGAAACCAAAGTAGATTTTTTTTTAATATTAACTTGGCTCAGCTCCAGCCTCTCTCAAATCTAAAATTACAGAATGCAACTACCGTCTAGCATCTGAACTCAACATTTATTTCTGGTCAATCTAACTAGAGCCCTTCAGAGTTTGGGCTTTGTTTTTTTCTGAACTGTTTAGCAAGGCATAACAACCCAATTACTTTTAACTTCTGAAAGTAATTTGTCATATTGACTTGACATTCTAGAGGAAATAATGTAGTGTTTTTGAGACACAGCAAGTGTGAAAATAAGTTTCTATGAACCTCAGAGTCAAGTATACAGAACATTGAGAACTTGAATTTATTAAGCTTCAAAAAGTTCACAGCCAACTCAGTGATGATGTTGCCCACTGTTTAACATCAGTTGGGCAGTTTGGGTACACCTGCAAAGCATCCATGATTTGATTGTTGTCCAACAAGAGTTTCATCAGTAGGTATTCTCGCTGGGCACGCACAGATGGTCCTTCTAGTGGTTTTATTAACTCTAGTTGTAGTAAATGTTCAAAAGCCTAAACACAAAAAAACCCAAGATGTACAAAGTGAGATTACAATGAAAGTCAACATGTTCCAAACCACACTGTGCATTTTGAAAAGTCCATGTATAGTTTAATTCCCAATGCCAAAATCTGAAGTATACCGTAAATTTTTAATCAGTCACCTCACTGACAATGGACAGAGGTGTTTATATCTCTCAAGCTTATTATTTATTAATATGGGGGGAGAAAGCAAAACCAGGACAAGTCAGGAGGTTATGTACACTGTTTTACCGCTTCCAAAAGTTCATAAATCTGACCAGAGGAAGCAAGCCTTTAGATACCAAGATGCTTTTGAAAAAGAAAACCTACCAAAAGACCTATTAAATCAAAAGTACTTTTTCATAAGATGAGCAAGATGCATAGAGTTTAACTCAACCGTCAGACCTTCCTATGGAATTCTCACAGATTAAAAAAACAGCTCTAACTTGAACACCTCATTCAGTCTAAAGAACAAATTACAAAACTTGTGGAGTTAGGAATTTACTGGCGATTTCTGTTCAACTTTGAGGCAAAGTTGGAATGCTTTTCAAAAGACATAAGCTGTCTGTCTCTGGGAGCCATGCTACACATTCAAATTAAAGTTGGATGGAAACCAGCTCTAAAGTTGTTACACATGTTCAAGCACTAACTTTATAGTTGGCTGGCACTTTTTATAGCTGCACAGTCACTTTTATGGTGTGATAATTACTTTGCACTTGTGGCCAGTTTAAATTTAATGCATGATTAACCACTTAGTCACACATATGTAGCAGGGGCATGGTACTTGACCTTTGATGCTGTTAATTTTACATTATGATAAACTAGAGATAAGACAAAGCTAAAGACCATCACCACCAGCCAGAGTATGAGGAATTTAGTAAGATGGATGACAAGATACCAGAAGTTCAAAGGCCATTGTCTCATTACATTTTATTAATGCCTATAAAGGCAAGCACAAATTCTACCCTTTTGCACCTTTAGCTCATTAAGGCCCTTGCTACATATTACATATATTACACAATTAACTGTGCAATAAATTTAGACCAGTCACAAGTGCAAAGTAATTATCACACACAAAAATGATTATCTAGCTTTAAAAAGACCTATAAAGTTACTGTTTGAAAATGTGTAACAACTCTACAGTTAGTTTCTATCCAGCTTTAATTTGAACATGTAGCAGGGCCTTGAAATCATGGAAGCGACCTCACAAGGGTCATCTAATTCAGCCCCCTGCTCAAAGCAGGATTGTCCCTGACTCTCCAACCTGCTCTTGAAAGTTTCCAGGGATAGAGATTCCATAACTCCACGTAGCCTGTCCCAATGCTTGACCACCCCTAGCCAAAAGTTCCTCCTAATCTCCAACATAAATTACCTTTGCTGCAGCTTCAAGACACTGCTCATAGTCGTATCCCCTAGAGCCACAGAGAAAAGTCTATCTCCATCCTCTCTGTAATTGCCGTTCTGATATTTGAAGGCTGTTCTCGAATTCCCCTCAGTCTTCTCTTCTCCAGCCTAAATAAACCTAGCTCTTTCAGCCTTTCCTCATAAATCTTGCTTCCCAGGCCATGACCATTTTTATCTGCATTGCTCTCTCTCCAAACTGTCCACGTCCCTCTTGACATGTCGGGCCCAAAACTGGACACAGTATACTAGGGGAGGCCTCATCTGTGCTGAAGAATCACTCCCCTTGATTTGCAAGTAGCCTCCCTGCTGATACAGTCCAGTGTAGCTGGTTAGTTTAAATTTAATTCTGCATTCTCTGCCTTGTTACAATTACCAGCTAGTTACTGCAATTGAAAGTTAATACAGTTATGATCCAGAATAAGCATTTAGGACATGCATGTGGGGATGGTTTTATTTCCTTTCTCCACAAGAGCAAGAAAGGTGCAGGCCATCCAAATAAAAATTGATTTGATGAGAGAATTTTTTTGCTGTTCATCCCCTCACTTACACAGTATGCATCTTAGAAGTTTGACTTATTTATTCTGTTTTCTTCCTATCCCAGACAGCTGGGTTCCATAGTAGCCAGAGACTACAAAGACAGATTTAAAAGATGAAAGGATATAAAACTACATGCAATTCTAAAATCTTCCCTCATGGTCCATCATGGATAGAAACACTGATATTTCATATATAAAAAGTGGACTTTTTTATCCCTTTGAAACTTGAAAATTTGCACCGACTGAAAAACGTCTTTTTTCCCCAAGGAATGTTGTCATAAGCCTGAGTTTATTTATGGCTGCTTCTCAGTGGACTGGTTTAAGTGTGTCCATGCTTGCAATCAGTTTGACCCCTCATGGAATTCAAAAGTCAGCACAGTACTGTCTGCATTTGCTTTGAACTAATCCATTTTGCTACATTATGTAAAGATGAGCAAAGGGACCAGGAACTGGCTGAGAGGATAAAAAGCCAAAAGAGCACTAGTCCAGCCAGGAGGCCAAAAAGGGATATGCTGGCAGCACAACTGATTGTTGTGGGGTTCAACTAAGACCCACTCTTCTTAATTCTGTTTCATTCTGCAATGGGAAAGTCTGGAACCTGCTACTATAAGGCAGAAAGGAAACAATGGTCTACAGG
This sequence comes from Gavialis gangeticus, assembly GCF_001723915.1. Taxonomy (NCBI): domain Eukaryota; kingdom Metazoa; phylum Chordata; order Crocodylia; family Gavialidae; genus Gavialis; species Gavialis gangeticus. Next base: position 9,910,984 of record NW_017729031.1, on the reverse strand, counting down.
GGCAGGAGCACAGTTCCTGCTGCAAAATGCTTGATAAAAACTGATTTGAATTCCAAAAGGTGTAAGAAGTCTGGATACCAATAGATAGACATAGATTAGCACCAGAAGGAAGAATATTTCAACCTTCAACAGGACCACAACTTGTGACCCTAAGAGTCTGTGATGTACACATTCATTCTTAAACCCAGTACTGATCCTGCACATCAGATAAAAGTAATTCTTGGGACAAAAAGTCTTACTTTCTAAAAAAGGCAAGTTTCTAAGTGATATGTAGGTACTTAAGTATTCTTATTATCGTTACAACTCTGACATTTAATTCCTTCACTCTTCTATAGAAACAATTATTCTTGAATTCAGCTGAATACCAAAATTATTCCTTAATTAAAATCAGCAACAGGGATTGTGCTTAGGTACTGCTAATTTTAAGACTACTACTTTCATTTCAATAAATTGCCTCCTGAGGTCCCTTCCAACCCTAACTTTCTATGATAGTATGAAACTGTTAACCCAATACATTTAATCTTTTATATGGAAAAATGGCGCACACACAACATATGTGTGTTTATTATTTTATATAAGATCATATTATATAAGAGCGCATATATTATTAGGTGACAAGTACCCATAACATCCAGCAGAGGGCAGTGCAGTACTATGCAATGTAAATGACTACAGGGACCAAAAAAGTAAGAAGAATAGCAAAGTTTGGTCATTACAACTTTTGGATCTTTTCATTCATTCGGTAACATTCGCTTGCTTTGTATTTGGTTTGTGTGAGGCTGCTAAGTATCAAGAGAACAGATGATGTGCTAGTACACACAGCTGAATGCTTACCTAGAATTGCAATATAGAATAGTTTACAAGAAACAGGTTACAAAGAGACTTTACCTTCATGACAACAGGTTTCTCAAAGTTGTACACAGAGTGTGCCTTCCTTTGTACAAACTTCTGAAATTCTGTTCCAAATTAACAATAAACATTGTTATTTTTTTAAGACAACTGATTGTTGCAATTTTATTTAAAAAACCCAAACAAACACCCCCACACACTCACCGTTATACACCATCTGAAAGTTAAAGGGTTCTCCTTCATAAACATCATTTAGGTGTTTCATAGCTATAATTAAGCAGATTTCCAGCACAGACAAACCTACATGAAGAGGTGGAGAAGACAATAGTTCATGCATGTTAACATTAAAAATACAAGTATTTTATATACCATATTAAGATTATTCTTAAAAAAGCCCCATCAATGCAGAAGATTGCCAATTCAGGATTTGTTTTTTTAAATTGTTACACACTTTGCTCTAAAGAACTTTTTCAGCAGAAGTGCAGCTAACAGGTACCTTCCACTGCAGGCTTTTCTTACAGCAGTTACTGAATGAAGTGCTCGCTAGCCATGCTCTTCAGCAACACATTTTCCAGCACAGGCTGAATAAGAGTTGTTTGAAACTGTTTTTATATTTTGGTTTAAATTAAATGTAGATAGCTAGCCTCATAAGACTCTTGGGGAAGTGAGAGGAGATTGCCAGTTTTTTTTCCTTCTGGCATTAAGATCATCTGTGTATTATTTCAATATGTTAAAGATTTTTCCGCTCTCCGTGAGAGTCCTATTGAAAAACCAAGGCAAGTCAGGTGGCTATGTACACTGCTTTACTAATTCCAAAAACTCATCAATCTAAACAGAGAAAGCAAGCCTTTAGATACCAAGACGCTTTTGAAAAAGAAAACCCACAAAAGCGATAAAAATCGAACAAAAGCCATGGAACCTTACAGTCATTAAGATGCTGACTCCTACTACAAGTTTGCCCCCTACATAAAATTAAAAATAATTTATCTTTACCAATTAAAGTTAATTGCATTCACTCAAATGACATCATCAGGAATAACTACAGTTGTGCATACCTCATCCACCTTAGTTACCCAACTATCAGTGTGATACCAAACAGCAAAGTCCTCCCCTCCCAGAACTGTAGATATCCATGATTCCCAATGGTGCTTTAAACTGCTCTACAAAGTGACGCAGGTCAGTGCGAGTAGCTCAAGTATGCTATCACTTCAGGAAGCTGAATTCTCCTGTATATGAAGTGAAACCTTATTTGCAACAATCATTAAAATCAAACCTGATTGGAATAATCGAAGACCTGACCACAAAATAAGTTTTGTCACTATCCACAACACACAAGTACTGGGGGGAAAACCACTGACGTTGAACATTTGGAAGCATATTTGGATCCAAACTGCCCACAATTTGGAAACAAATTAGTGGAAGACACCCTACCCTCTTCAACTTAAAGGGGCAGAAATCAATTCCCATTCAGATTGTTTCTTTAACCAAGTGTACTGGTTGCTTTATCTGGATAAACACTCAACCAGCTTGTTCACTTAAGTCCCAGTCTTGTTTAGTCATCAAGTATCTACCAGGTTGTCTAGTTCTGATGAGAACCTGAACTCAGAATCAATATGATGGCACTGCACCCCAAAACATCTACCTTAGTGGCCTCGAACACATTGAATACAAGGGTGATAAACAGAACCTTGAACACAACCAAAGGAGATGGCTCACCTACCTCCAGGACTACCACCTACAACAGGGCTATCCAACTGGTGGCCCCCAGGGGCTAAATTGTAGCCCCCAGGCTCCTACCTGGCTGTTGTTCCCCACACTACTCCAGCAGCCAGGGTCTCTAGGCTCGCCCTCTCTCCAGCTTCCCTGTCCTGCCCCTGCCCTAGGAGCAAGGCCATACATCACGGCACAGTTGGCAGTGGTAGAGAACCTCACAGCCCAGGATGCCCAAGTGGCACGGTGCAGCAGGGAAGCTAAAGGGGACTCAGGGCACCTGGGCCTGTAGTATAGTGGGGAGGTGCAGGGAGCAGCAGCAGGGGAGGTGTGTGCAGTACTGCAATGGGAGTAAAATCATAGAATCAATGAGTGAGAACAGACCTAGACAGATCATCTAGTCCGACCCCCTGCCATGGGCAGGAAGGAGCACTGGGGGTGGCAGGGGTCATAAGACCCCAGCTTTATCTGGGGCCCTGGTGAACAGGCTTTCCCCGAGTCCCTTCT
>NW_017729031.1:9862173-9902918 GCF_001723915.1 Gavialis gangeticus | reverse complement strand
TGTGTCGAAGGCCTTCTGGAAGTCCAAGAAGATGACATCGACTTCCTCCTTCCCATCTAAGCTTTTTGTTACCTGGTCATAGAAAGAGACCAGGTTAGTCAGGCAGGATCGGCATGGCACGAACCCATGTTGGTTACCCCTCAACATCACTTCCCCTGCAGGGCTCCCACAAATGTGGCCCCTGATAATTTTTTCAAAGACCTTCCCCAGGATAGAAGTGAGGCTGACTGGCCTGTAGTTACCAGGCTCTTTCTTCCTCCCCTTCTTGAAAATAGGGACCACACTGGCCCTTTTCCAGTCCTCAGGGACTTGGCCCAAGCACCAGGAGTCCTCAAACAGCTGCACCAATGGCTCCACAATGACACCAGCCAATTCCCTCAGCACCCGTGGATGAAGGTCATCCGGGCCCGCTGATTTGGACACATCTAAGACCCAGATAGTCCTTAACTAGGTCCGAACTAACAGTCGGGGGACTCACGTACTTCCTGGGTCTCTCTACGCTATCACCCGAGAGCACCCCATTGTCAGCAGACAGGAACACTGAGGCAAAGAACTTGTTGAAGAGTTCTGCCTTCTCTCGCGTGTCCGTCACCAGCTGCCCTGCCCTGCCTCGTAGGGGTCCAATGTTACCCTGAGACTTCTTCTTGCTTCCTACATGCTTGAAAAAGAACTTTTTGTTATCCTTAATCCCAGAAGCTAATCTAAGCTCCAGTGCTGCTTTAGCCTTCCTCACCAAATCCCTACAAGCTCAGGTCAGGGAGGTGTACTCCTCCTTTGTCCCTGCCCCCTGCTTCTGCTGTCAGTACGCTTTTTTCTTTGCCTTCAGTACTCAGGTGCACAATGCAATAGTGGGGAGGGCATGGAGCCAATTGCCCCCAGGCCACTTAGCCTGACTTGCAATAAACAAAACAAGATTAATTACAGAAGGAGGAAAACAAAAACCTGTTCACTTCTTAGCCTTTGGCAGAAAAAGGTACATTTTTCATTTTTATACCTACAAAACTTTAGTTTCTTGTCCTCTAAATCCAGACATATTTCATTAGCTCTAAAATCCCACATAAATTTTTATAGTTGACATACAACAAGTGCAGAAAGCAAACAAAATTCTAGTATGGAAGTAACCGACACCTATACTTCACAGTCCCCCACACACACATCCCCACACTCCCCCACAAACCGAACCACCTACATCCAAAAGGAATACTTTTGAGTAGGGCCGAGTGAAATTTCAGCAGCCGTTTTGTTTTGGAGTCATTTGGGGCTGTTTCAGCACCCAAAACACTGAATCTGAATCAAAACAGAAGGCTCCGAAACAGCTCTGAAATGAATCAGAAGGCTCCAAAACATTTCGGAAATGTTTTGGAGAATTTCAGGGTTTTGGAGCCGGGCTTGCGGGGAAGCAGAAGCTAAGAAGAGGAAGGGGAAGAGGTGGGGAGGGCTGCTTTGATATTGACATCTAGCTCCTGGTTCAATTCCCCAGCTTTCTTATCACTTCCCCAGCTCTTCCTAGGGGACGCGGGCCCCTGATCTGTGCGTGGGGTTTCAGCAGGTTGCTACTGCAGGCTGGGGCCAGTGGCAGCTGCTCAGCACAGCCCATGCTGAGCACCAGGGAAGACTGCAGTGCTGCCACTGGCCCCAGCCTGCAGTGGCAGCCTGCTGAAACCTGGCGCGCAGATGCGGGGGCCCACCTCCCCTGGGAAGAGCTGGGGAATCTAACTGGAGGCTGAGGGATCTCTTCCGTGCGACCTGGCTTCTGCAGGGAGCAGAGATTGGCGCCAGGGTCTCCCCTCCACCGCTGCCTGCCCTGTACAGCCCCACATCTCTACTTCCTGTGGAGCCAGGCCATGCGGGGCGGGGAGTGGAGGCGAGAAGACCCCAGGTGCAGATCTCTGCTCCCTGTGGAGCAGTGTCGCATGGCAGGGACCAGCAGGCTTGCTCACCACACTCTACACTGCTTCCCTGCCCCAGGACTCAGCGTGACAGGGATCAAGATCTGTGCAGGGGTCTCCTTGCCTGCACAGAGGGCAGTGGCCCTTCCCCTACCCCAGATGAGCCACACATGGCCCCATCCTGCTGTCTGCTGGGGTCCCAAGCCCCCAGCTCCACCTGGCTGGGTAGGGCTGTGCAAAGCTTCCTTTGCAGCCCATTCAAAACAGATTTGGAGAATCAGTGGAGCCGAATCTCCAAAATGGAGTTGGCCAAAACGAAACAGGACAGTGATCTGAAACACTGAAATGAATCGCTGTCCTCCAAAACAGCCAAATCTGAAGCTGAATCAAAACACAGCCATTTCGCACAGCCCTACTTCTGAGGGCAAGGGGAGGTACTTCTGGTGGCAAAGGTTCAGGGGTCGAGGGCCAGGACTTCCAGTCCCAAGATGGTAACCAAGAAGCGGAGTACCTGTTAAGGGGTGGGTCTATCCTTGTGGCCCTCGACAGCTCACTAAAACTCGTTAAGCAGCCCTCCACCTGAAATAATTGCCCGCCCCATGCTACAGTGTTCCCTCACCCTCCATTGCAGCCTCTGCTTGCAGTCACCACCAAATTAGGAAGTCCAAACTCTCATTTGCCAAGCTTTCTGGGAGTGCATTTTTCAGTGGAGGCTGAATTAGGGGGGGTGAAAATCAAACACAGCCTTTTACACAGAGCAGAGATGGCAGAATGGGATTGACGGCCCATAGCAATATCTAGATAGGAAGCTGTAGCTCCTTTTAATAAAAGGTCAGTGACCCCTGGTATAAGGCACTCGCTGAAGAAGGAGGAAGTCCCAGTTTCCACAAATACTTGTATAGGATTTTATCTACCTATCTACCTATATTATGTTCTGGCACCTAACTGTCCCTCTGCACTGAATGGGGAGGCCACTGCCTAGCTTAGGGCTGTGGATTCTATCAGGTGCTGCAATATGCAGTATTGTGGCATCCAAGTTCTTCTGCAACTCTAGTTCTTGGGAGCAAAACAGCTATTCCTCCTTTTGTTCAGAACAGTGGTAGGACACTGCAAAATAAAAATGCTTTTCCTTTACCTGTACTTGTGCTGGGAGAAAGAAAAGAATCTCACAGGTAATCAGTCTGGCACTTGCAGAGGACTCACATTCACTATAAATATATACACACAGTATGAAGAGATGGTGGAATTTTTACCATGCACAATATTAGCTTTTGAATCCATTCTACACATCCTGCTTGCTTCCAAAAGGTCTGATGGAGTAATAAGGGGGTGAGAGACAGTTCTGCCACATAAAGAAAGCATCTGAAAAGAAAGGAAAAAGTATTTCTGCTATAAAACTGATGATTTATTCTGTATTTGGACATTCATATTTGAAAGCGTATGTGCTTGATAAATACATTAGAGACATTCAGGAATAAAACTGGCATGTGTGTGCGCGCACATTTGCGCACACATGTATTAGAAACTGCACAGTACAAAAGGTTTACTAAAAAACTACTAGCTACTAGAGAGATAGACTATCAATACAACTCATAAAACAGCCCAAGCTTCAATTATTAGTTCTGCTGACAAGACTATAGAGAAATCTTACATCTGGAAAACAGACAGCATACTGTAGTACCTGGCCAAAATATAGATTTCAAATACAAAATGACAATCAGACAGTAATGGCTCAGAAAATGATTCAAAGCATTCTGAAAGGCTGTATCAAACTTCAATTGAGAACTGGCTTTTAAGCACTCCTAATAAATGAATTAGCTTCAGTTTGACATTCCAGGGACTAGTCTACTAAAAGTTACTTATGTGCAACATTTTAATGAGAGTCTTTTATGTAAAAGGTGCAATTCCTTCAATTAACTTACATAATGTAAAAAGTTAGCTGAGGCAAACTGTAATCAAAACTCCCAAACACTACATGACTGTCATGCAAGATACAAAATTATATTTAATAGGGAGAACCCAGCTGAAACTCTTAGAAAACATGAACTTTGCAGTGGATACAACATCAAATAGCTCCGATTAAGTTGCAAGACCCTTCAGTTGCCGATCATAGAAAATGAACATCCAATGAAATTTTAGCCCATGAGAATTGTTGTGTATATAGAAATGTATTAGCTTCACACCAGATTGGCATGCTAGGGCATCGCTCTTGATTTTGAATGACAGCTGATATACTGGACTTAAAAAGTTTAGGTTTTATACAAAAACTACAAATTAAATACTTCACATTTATATTCATATTTTATTATTTTTACCACTTAGGCAATGTTATTCTTCAATAAAAGGAAATTAAAAAACTGATATACAATTTAATTTTCTAAACCCTCATAATTTGGGGCACAAGGCAGCAAAACAGAAACTATATGTTACTTCTTAAATAGAAAAAAATTGTTTGCGGCTTTCTGGCTTGTTTGAGACCACTGGTAATTTCCAACCCCGGCAGGATTAATTGTTTTTTTCTGGCATCCATTTAACTTAGAGTGCTTTACTGTAATTTAAGTGAACAGGCCATCATGCTCTAAGTATTACTCACTGACAACATTTCTTCTCTTCCAGCTACCTGTTAAGAATTATACTTGGTGTCAGGAAGAAGAGGTAAAGGAACTGGATGCTGTCTAAGGCAGGGGTATCAAACTCAGACCACACAGAGTGGTTTGGGCCCACAGACAAGCCCTGCACACTGCATACTGTGCTTTGCACTGGCCCTGCCAGACCAGTTCTGCGTGTGGTATGCAGGGCCAGTTCAGGCCACATATGCAGCATGTGGGTCCAATGAGACCCACAGGCAGCACTGTGGGCCAGATGAGAAGGTTGTGCATGCTAAATCAGGCCCATCTTTGACACCTTTGATCTCAGGTCATGGTTCTGAACCTCTCTAGACTCAGGTCACATGTTGGGTGTTTTTTCCGACTATGGAAAAGGAATCCATTATTAAAAACTGCTCCTAACTGAAGTCTCTGGGTTTACCTTGTGAATCACATTTGCACATCTAACACTGTGTGGCACCCCAAGACATCCTTGAAAGTACCTCAAGGCACCCAATGTGCACTGGCACCCTGGTTGAAAAATCACTGATCTAAGTCAAGAGACAAGATTTTGTTCCTTTCTCGCCAGCTGAAGGACACTTCCATGGGGGAATCAGAATGAGAAACCAGCAAGTCATCACAACCGACAGGCTTAGCACACAGTGGAAAACATGTAGAATAGTGAGAGGACTACAACGTTCAGTTACAAATAGTGACTTTTTTTTGTAGTAAGCCACTCTCCTCCCCTATCTTAATTAAGTGAAAAGTACATCTACAGAGGACAACTTGCCTTAAGTGAAGATGACAGCAGTGAACGGCTGAACTCCAATTCTGCTATTTAAGTTTATTTACAAATGCATGCAGACACTGAGAAGTGACTGCCTTGTAGCTAGTGAAGACCACATACCCTCTACACCAATGGAGGCCAAACTTTTTGGCAGGCATGCCAGAAATTAGCACCTCACTGTCTCCAAGTACCACCCTGATCTCTCTGCCCTGCTTTCTTGCATCACCCATGCTGTAGGTTTGCCACCCCTGCTCTATACCACTAAGATGGTTGTGAGAGAGTCTGTCTTTACTAACAAACTGTAGGATGGTTAGATTTAGCTGCCTAGTTTCTAGCCAATTAAAGAAAGTGTCCTGCACACCTATTTACCAGTAGCTTTGCTTCTGTTACAATACTATACTTGTTCAAGTTTTCTGGGTCACTGAGTTTGGGCAGAACAATCTGACCACATTGTCAAGATGTGGTAAGTGAGCTTTCACTAAACGAAGAACAAGGGGTGAAAGATTAGAAGTGATCCTATTCCATTAATTTAGCAAGGGAGAAGGATTAGAGGAGGCTAACAAATACTAACAGGGCTTCTCAACACTCATGAGAATGTGAAATACTGCTGGATGATAGTCCTGCTTAAGAAGGGCCTGGGGATTTTGGTAAATCAGACTTAAGAGTCAACAATATGATGTAATCTCCACAAAAACAACAGAATTTTGGGCTGCATTCACAGGGGAATAGTAAGGCAGATATCAGGTGAAAGTGCCACTACTTGGCTCTAATTAGATGTCACCTAAAGTTCTACTTCTGGGCTCTGCATTTTATAGTTGTACAGCAGTGATTCATAAGTGGGATGCTGCAGCATCTTGGGGTGCTATCAGACCCTTTCTGGGGTGCTACAGGGTACCACACTATCAGCACTATTACATGTGCAAACACCTACACATGCAATAACACACAAGATAAGCATTAGATCAACACAGAGATTTAAAGTAGGAATCCATAATGTCAAAAAACATTTTGGTATTTTTAAGTTCTTTGCAACAAAAGAATTGCTCTATTATTCTTCCAAAGTCAAAAAATGAGTGAAAACTAAACGTTGGCATTTTCCAAGGTGAATCTAAACAACAGGCTACCTAAAAAGGTAGAGAGCCATTGTTGGAGAGAATAAGGATCCAGACAAGAGCAAAGATGAAGGGGTTGAAATGGTAGAACCGGGAGGAAAATGCTGAAAGAACAAAGTATGTCTAGCATGGAGAAAAGAAGATTTGGGGTGAAAGTGGTTTCACAGGCTGCCAGAAGATGACAGAACATGAAGCAGCAGGTTTGAACTACAGCAAAACAGATCTAGATTTAGTTTCAGGGGGAGAAAAATGTGCTTCCTAACTTTCAGAACAGTGGGACGATGGAACAAATTGCCCCAGGGAAGATGTTCATCAGTTGGAGGATAGGCAAGTATGGAAAGTCTAGGAAGATTTAGGAACAGTGCATCTTGCACTGATACAGAAGTTGGACTAGACAGCCTTTGACTTTCCTTAAAACCTGATAATGTGAGTAAGATTTCAGAGAATCAAAGCTAGGTATAAATTCTAAGATCAATAAATAGTCTAGAAAATGTGTGTACACTTGCATATGAAGTGCAAAACGTAACAAGGCACTCGTATATCATAATGAGAATATCCACTTACTCCGTAACAGCTCAGTGTAGACAAGCCTTAAATCTCAGCATACTAAGGAAGAGGGGGAAAAAAGGCATAGGAGGCAGCAAGCAGGAGCAGAGGAAGGTTGTGCTGTTACTTACTGATTTATAAAACCCAAGCACATACCTGTCGTCTGGAAAGGGAGGAAGGACTCAAAGGGCAGTTGGTTGCAAGCTTTGAGAGGAAGCAGAGTTATGCAAGAAATTAATCTTTTTGGACAAGATGACAGAATAATGGAGTTCATAGGGAAAGCAGTTAAGTGTTCGGCAATAAGAAGATGCAAAAAGCAAAGAATCGAGGCAGAATATCAAGTGGAAAGTAGCATCTCAAAATGTTTTGCTCAGGTAGTGTATGCATCTATAGAACGAAAAACACTAATTGGAATAAGGAACTAAAACAAAGATGTGTAACAAAAACAGCAGTATCAAAAACCTACCAATTAAAAAAGAAGCAGTTCAAGCATAGCTTAAACACACTAAATGTATGTTACAATAAAATGTAAGTGCACTTACAGGCCACTGTATGAATACGAAATAAAAATCCAAGAGATTATGTTAATACGTACCAAGAGCATGTGAAGTGATCGCAGGTCTTTGCTATGGTGGAAGTGATTTTGCAAAACATCTTGCACTGTTTTGTCTTCTGAAAGATGCTAAAAATGGAGTTTGAGACGCATTTGAGCTAGCTGGTAAGATTAGCACACAAGTTTTTGTTCATCTGGGAATTTTTCAGTTAGGTAATTTTTATGTTCAAGAGTGGTCACTGAGTTTTCCCCCTGTCCCCCAGTTTTTCAAGGGGTGGTTCTTGTCACACTCCATACACCTGCATGAGTAGTATTTGGGGAAAAAAGTGAGGTGGTTGTATGTCATTACACTACACAGTAGGATACAAAATTATGGCCGTTATTTCTTAACTAGTTCCCTTCTAACCCAGAGATACTAAATGAACATATTTAGATTAAATGCTTGAGATCATCTCAGAACTGTAGTTTTTTTTCCTGAGAAGCTTATAAAAAGATACATAAATCTGTATTTATCTAGCTTGTTATTTAGTAAAATAGCTTAAAATTGCCTAATAAAGGATATCAGTTATATAACAGTAAAGCTTAACTACTCACTAAGGAAGTAAAGTTTGCTGTTTGTGATACTTCCCTCCATTGCCCATTACTTAGGATTTTTGATCTTCTGCTCTAGTAATTAAGTCTTTCAAAAAAAGATGGGGATTATCATCTCTTCAGTTAAGAATGTCAGTACTCAGTTAAGAATAGAGTACTTCCACAGTATTGGGGTTCTTTATACAGTTAAATTTTCCACACTCCAACTACCTCTTTGGTGCTCAGAGATCAGATTTCAGTTTTTCTGTCACTATGATAGTTAATCTCAAAAACAGCCTCAGCCCCAGTCTGTAGCAGCTATAACCCTAAAATAAAAATTTAACCAATGTTTAAATTGCTGTGGCTACTTCCGATACCATCCTGGTACAATTTTGATGTTACTGACCAAAGGTGTCCAACTCATCTTGCCCTGTGTGGGACAAGTGGCATGGGAAGAGTCTGCAGGTAGCAGCATTAACTGCCATGGTTCCTGGAGCTGCAGCAATCTTGCAGACCCAATGACATGGCTCAATGCTCCAGATCTCACCCATGGGATTCTGCATAAGTCAGAAATTTGTTGCCAGGATGAACAACTATAGTATTAATTGCCACAGCTCCAGGAGTGTAACTTGGGCAGAGTGAACTGGTTAAGCAGCTGCTCACAATCAGAAGTTGTTGTTGTCCCTGTTGTCTGGTGTGTCCCTGCACTGCTGACACCAGCTTTTCAAAACCCAGCTATATCTTTAAAAAGTACAGGGCAATTTAAAGTGTACTAAAAAGGCTAAAGTGTTTAGTTAAAAAAAATGCACATTGATTAATTTCCTCTACCACTGAAATGCAACCATTTAGAAATTACACCAGCATGAAGAGAAGTAGTAAGAACCTCCTTCCTCCATCAAAAAGACAAATCTAAAAATCTGCTCAGCAATATCAGATGGCACGTGATTCACCAGATACTGCCCTTCATATGGAAGATAGATGGTTACTATTAAAGTTTTAATTGTATTAACACTTCAAAGAAGAAAGTGGTGCTGGCTCCTACCCTGGGGGTCTTTAAGAGGAGGCTAGATGTATACCTTGCTGGGGTCGTTTGACCCCAGTACTCTTTCCTGCCATGGCAGGGGATCGGACTCGATGATCTGCTCAGGTCCCTTCCAACCCTAGAAACTATGAAAGCTAACACGTGTTTCGCAGCAAATTCCTCTCATATGCAGATAAAAGAGGAAAGATCTTTATTAGGAAATGTTGAAAATTATGGTTAATTACATGGTTTTGTAGAGCTGGAAGGCAAAATAGGACCCTGGGCACAGTAGCTACATGGATACCTAGTTGGTGTATGTTAGTGCAATCTGCAGTTAGTTATGCAGCCTATAACAACTCTGCACATTTATGTATTACACTTATGATTTCAAACGTCTCATTATTATACCTTTTGTTTCAAGTTACCTGAACATTCTTATTCCATTTCTGAGTGAAAGACTTGTCTGGAAATTCTGCAGGTAGAGATAATTGTTCTTTAAATATTTTAAGGTACTGTTTAAAATCGAATGAGTTCATCATGTATATCTGACGGTGGGAGAACCTTGACTTCACTCTCTTTTCCAGGAGCTCCAGAATATCCTTGTTAGAAAGAAAAGGACCTCTATTTATTACAGTTTTTCATCTAAGCTAAAAGAAATACAAGATACGAACAAAGCACAAATAGGGAAAGCACTTTAAAGTTGGGATTTATTATTCTCAGGGTTATAACAAAGAATTTCCTTTTTAAAATAAATTGACAGTATACTTCAAATGCCTAACCCCAAGCAATCCATGTGCTATAGTACACATCACACAATAATTAGTTGCTAGGATACTCATTTTCCCCCATAGATTATGTAAATATTTCAATTGCTTTGGTTTATATTCAAGGAGTTTCAGCCACTTTATCAAGGTTCTAGACAAGTTGTCTCTTTAGTAGACATGTGTAGGTTGGTAGCTGTCATTTCACATGCCTTTTGCCAGGCTAGAGAGATCCTGCGTCAAAAATCTCAAGATTCAATATTTCTCTTTTGAAGATAATGGTGGTTGTTTGCTCCAGGAGAATTCTTAAGCTGTTTTTGAGCAAGAATAATCATGTCTTGCCTCTGGAGGCAGCAGACAGCTTGACATCAGAAGGAACCTATGACAATTTCTACAAAAGAAACTAGTTACTTTGCTCCTATTCATTTTTTTTTTTTTTTTTTTTTTTTACTTGCCCTGAAATCAGGATGACTTGGGCTTGAAATAATCTTATTCTGATGCAAGAAAAGGAGAAAGTCTCCACACGTTAGAAGGAAAATCTGTATTAACAGGACAAAACACTGGAGCAAAGAACACAATCCATTGACCTACTATAGTGTCAAACCTTTACTCTTAAGTAGTGACCCTCAGACGCTAAGGGTGTGTCCACACAAGTGCAGACGTTTGTTTCCCTGGGGACAAGAAGTGGCACACTTTGTGCTGCTGCTTTTTGTCCCTGGGGAATGCCCATACCCCGTGCCCTCTGGCATGTGGCAGGTTACCCCAGGAGGGTTAAGGGAGGCTCAGTCCAGCAACTCTGATGGCCCCAGCAGCCTTACCTGGGGTCTGGGGGCCTTGAAGAGCTGCAGCCACATTGCTCCTGCAGCTGGGAACCTGGTCAGCAGCTGCAGCATGGCTTCAGCAGGCCAGGCTCTGGTTTTGAGCAGTGTGCACTGCCACCACCTGCACCACCCCTTTTTTTTTTTTTTTTGATTCTGAGACCTCCTGGGGTCAAGCTCCCTCCCCCTCACGGTGCAAGGTAGGAGCACAGGGAACACCTGAACGTGCGGTGTGTGGCGCTGCAGACGGGGCTGCAACACCACATACTGCACAGCCACACTTGTCTGGATGCAGACTAAGATTCAATGAAGACTTGAAAGATTTAAAATATTTTTGCACAGATTTTGTTCTTGAATCTAATTGAGAAGATAGGCCATAGGGTGGAGAGAGTAGAGAACTCAGACGCAGGAACCCATAGAAGACAAGGCTCCTGACATTACTAGTTAAATGAAATCCAACATTAAATAAGAAAGTGACACATCCCACTTACGTTCTAAAGAAGTCCCATGGACTTTCTAGGATAGACCTCTCACTCCCTTACATTACGTTCCAGGTCAACTTGCTTTAAGGTCTAAATGGAAACTATTGAAATAATCATTATTCTTTTTCTAGATGATTATTTTTAACATTATCCAAGGTCAATGTAGTTGGTTTAATCATCTTTTCAAGATACAGTAGTTTATGCCTTATTGTATTGATGTGATGCTGTCAAGACCCACATTTCTGTTCTTTCCTGTTCCAATGAAAGAAAGCACCAAAAATCTCTGCAAAGAATGGAAGATAACAGATACCTTTCCTCCTCCCCATGCAGAAGGCTAATGACAGAGTTGCGCACACACACGTGTGTTTGTGTATATATGTACAACTCTCCTTTAAAAGTATATATTACCCTCTTTTCTCAGAACCATGACCTTTTTCACAGCACCAAGACAAATGAGAAAAAAGAAAGCTAAAATGTCCAAGTCTAAATGACTGGCATTAATGGACTTTTAATACTACTGTTGTAATAGTTTGTGCCATGTACAGTATTTAATCTCTACAACAAAACACTTAAAACAGTACTATAAAATAGTTATCGTCCTGTGTATCATCATGATTAAAGAGGGCCTACAATAATTTATCATCCGAAATGAGAAAGTCATTCATGTTTTGATAGTGTCATAAGGGTTTATTTGGTTGTGCTCCTGTCATTCACAAGTCATAGAAGTTGTGAACTTGAAATGTCACCAGGCTTGGGTTTTTGCCCACTTGATCATATGCCTGTTTCCTTAACTGCTGTTTGCCCAGAATATTTAGCAAATTAAAGTGATGTGAAGTGCTATTAGTACTGGAATCCATTTTTAAAATGGTCAGATAACAGTAGCACTAGATACAGGGGAAGATCTCTCCCAGGTAAGTGGAGGTAACCCCAAGAAAAAAAATATAATATTAAAGTAATTAAGGCCTTAAGAAATCAGTTTGTAAAGAATTACAGAGTGTCAACAACGTAAGTTATGGCACTGGGAAGAATAATTTCTTACTTGTCTGCATGTAAGTCCAATAATTGTTACTGGAGTCTGGGCTGACTGGGATATATCAAAAAGGTTATATAGCAGCGCCTGGTTCTTATGATGAACAAATAAATCAAATTCATCCAGTATAAACAGCACTGGACAACTGCTATCTCGGTCACCTAAGAGGAGAATTTTTAAAAGTTAAATGTTATTCAATTGATACATAACACACAACAATTACAATTCTCATCTTTATAACACTTTTTAATTTTAGGCCCTGGACAGACAAGAATAGGAAAAAAGTTTCAGGTACCTCTGAAGTGCTTTCAAAAGGCAAGCAGACAGATGCATGCACTCTAGAAAGCACTAAAAATGGACACACTAAAAGTGACCCTCAATGAAATAACTTTTGAAACATTTCATTCTGAAGGGCTTCCAGTTACATGTAAGCTCAAGCATAGTAACATGGTCTACTGGTATTCCAGTGCTCTGCCTTACTCCCACATGGGTGGGGTGGTTTGAGGCTGGGGAGGGGAGTGGGAAGCAGTTACACCACTGAACCACCTTGTCACACCCTCTAGCATACCACTGTGATAAGTATGAGATGCTCCAGCTGATGAATGTGGCAAGGTGGGGTGTACAGACAGTTCCCTATCTGGTCATGGCATAACCATGGCATAATCCATTTGAACTGCTCCAAAATCAGAGGGGAATTTGGAAATTTTTCTTGAAGATTAGTTTTCCAATATTGGGTCATGCATCCTAAGCGAGGAAACTAATTTCCATTCTCACTGCAGCCGAATGCTCCAAGTCACGTGGAGCGTGAATGGAGTACACTCCTCAGCAGGGCTGCACCGATAGAGATTTTGAGGGCTGATACTGATAGCCGATACCGATCTGATTTCCGATACAGCTGCATGCAGCTGGTAAGTCTGTTGTAGTGAAAGGAGAGGGGAGAAGGAAGGGGCATTGTGGGGGCAGATCAACACCCCCCACAGTGAGGGAGGGAGGGGGCAGGTGCTGCCCAGCTGGGGTAGGGCAGGGCATGGGACAGAGCCAAGGCTTATCGCGGGGGGGCGCGGCAGCAACTCCTGCTGCTCCATGCACCCCATGAGGGCATGGGGGGGAGAGGGGGCGTGTGCCTCTGGATCTGCATGGGGCATGGCGGGCAGACTACAGCTGTGGGCTGGAGCTGGAGCTGCACCCGGCTCTTCTCAGTGGGGCCTGGGTTCAGGGCAGGCAGTGGTAGCGCTGGGAGGTAGGCTATGGAGCAGGCTGCAGCCACCCCAAATTTTGCTGTAGCTCCTCTCCCAGCACCACCACTGCCTGCCTGGTACAGCCCCACCTCTTCCTGGCATGTGGGGGGAGGTGGGGGTTGAGCCACAAGGGGGCGCTGATCTGTTTCCACCCCCCATACTCCTTTCCTCGCCCTCCTCTTCCACCACAGACTTACCAGCTGCACGCTGCTGGGCTCTGTTCCTCACTGCCTGTGTGCTGCATGCACACACGGGCATTTATTGGCCAAATTAAATCGGACACTTCTGGTGGATTTTCAATACAGCCAATTTTCTTTATATCAATTTTTGTACCAATCTGATATTGAACTGATGCTTCAGTGCACCTCTACTCCTCAGTATCACTCACTATCTTGCTGCTGCTCCCTAACTAGGAGGTTTAGCATAGCCACAAAGAAATTGGCCAGTTTCTGCCAAACTAGCAGGGGCTGTAAAAGGGTTAACTTGTAGCTGGGGAGCTGCAACAAGGAGGTGTGTGATACTGAAGAGTGGACTCCATGCGTCCTCCACATGGCTGGGAGCATTCAGACATGGTAAGCTCATTTCCTGACAGGCAAGATTCTGGAAAAATATTTTTCTTCATTCTACCCTCCCAAAACAAGGTGCGTGTCATATATGATTAAGTATGACAATGTTCTTTTTCAAAATATCTTGTCAGAGAGAGGGTTAGTCAGAAATCAGGCAGAAGGTAAGGCAGGATGGCACCTTAGAGACTAAAGGTTTGAGAGAGGCATGAGCTTTCATGGGCAACAACCTACCTTGGGAAACATGAAACCCTTTCTTTCTGCCAGTTTTTTCATAGCATCTGGCAGAGTACGCTCTTCATGCTTCTCTCAACCAGGTAGTCTATGGTGCCACTCTACCTTCCCTTCCAGTGTTATTTAGTTATAACTTATTTTTAGTTGCAAATAAAAAGAAGAGTTAAGAAACCAATCTGTTACATTAAATTTCATGAACATAGACTGATAAAAGCACTGCACATTATAATTATAACCACCATTGCTACACATGCAGAGCTGGAGTGAGAACATCTGTCCTTGGCAGGATGAACAATCAAACTGTCAAAAGTTTGGCTAAATTTTTGGCAGAGTAAAATATCACACTGCATAATTGTTTTTAAAAATCATTAAAGAGAGACTTCAGTACTATTTTCTGATTTTTTTAAATCTCTTATTTTGGGTGTTTAGTATAGTCCGGAGGAGTCTTTAATGCCAGTAAAACAATAAGGTTTTAATCAAATGTTACAACTGTTTTCTCCTGATTTTGAACCAACAATGTCTCACGCAGAATTTCCTTGTCTAATGCATATAAAATGAAAGTCTTTTATTCCTGTATGACATGTGTCTGAAAATATGTTAGATGCAGGGCCAGTTTTAGGATTTCTTGTAAAAAATATTTACCTTTCTTTAAAGCTTCAAGAAGAAATGCAAGATTTTCAGCAAAACTACCCTGGAAGAAAAAAGTTTCATAACACATTGTCAAAGGCACTCTTAAAAATGCAAACATAAACTGCGTCAAATTCATAAATCCGCCTTCTTTACCTGTGTCTGAGAAAAGATGGGCTTTTATTTAACTTCTCATTAATACAGGATAAATCCTTACAATATATTTTATAATTGCATCTTCTATGAGGCACCTCTTTGGCCTAGGGGGCAGGGGGAAGATACTCTCTCTTCTCCCAACTGCATACAAACAAAATAATGGTAGGTTAATAAATTTCCTAGGAACAAGCATTACATACTTTAATTAACCATATATGCATGTGAAAGGACAACTGTAAACTCAGGAACAAATTTTATTGCATATGTTAATTGTGCATTTTTCCAATAAGTATCACTACAGGCAGATCCATAATTTTCAAGACAATAACTCATCTCAAAGTAGGAATGTCCAACTGGTAGCCAGCAGGGGGCTGACATGCAGCCCATGGACTACTGTCCAGCTGCTACTCACTCTATTGCTCCTGTAGAGGCCAGGTTCCCCAGGCTCCCTGTGCCCCCTCTGCATTTTGCTTTCTGCCCCTGCACCTGGGGGCAGGGCAATGCAGTAGAAGACCCTGGGGAGAGAGGCTAGGGTGCCCACCCTATCTGTAGGAGGCTGCACACACAGCAAGAGGTATGGAAAGGAGGGATCTGACTCAGTGCCTTGGCCACCCAAAGTACTCCAAGGGGGAGCCAGGCTACCTGCACTGTGCACACAGCAGAGGCAGGGGTCAGGGCTGCATGCAGCCTAGTGGCCTGGCCTCTGCAGGAGCAATGAAGGGAGTGGCAGCAGTCCATTGGCTGCATATTAACCCCATGCTGGCTACAAGTTAGACAGTCCTACTTTAAGAGAGGAACAGTTATATTGAAAATTATGGATCTACCTGTAGCATTGCTTTTTGGAAAACTGGACACTGAATGTATGCAATAAAATACATTCCTGAGTTGACAGCTGTCCTCTGCACATGCATATATGTTTAACCATGTAACGCTTGTTCCCAGAAAATTTGTTAATCCACCATTATTTTGTTGGTATGCAGTTGAGGAAAGGGGAAGAATGGACAAGAAACAGCTAGTAGAAATGTTGTCTGTTTCTAGTTCTTTCTTTTCTCTGGCTCTATTTTCCTTCTTTGTTCATGTTAGGGTACATGGGAAGGTATACAGCTCCCCACCAATCAGAAGCTGGACAGGCCTGTCAAGGTATGGCTGGTCTGCTCCACTTGCTTCCAGCCCAAGCCACATTATAGAAAGGTAGGCAGTAAAGAGGACTATTTACTTTACAGGTTGCTACAAGCCACTGGGGAAAGATTATTTGTTTAGATAGAAATGGGGGCAGCTTAGTTACTAAGCTGGTGAAGGGGCTGGACAGCTTTGTAGCCCAAGGGCAGAAGCATTAATGATTTCTCTCCTTTCAGAAGAACAGGGTTATTTATTTCTTACCTTCTCCAGCCTTTGTACATTAAACTCGGTTTCCTGCATAAATAAAGGGGAGAGAAATACACTAGAGGGAAAAGCTGTAAGGATACTACTACTACTATGCTCAAGATAGCAGAGCTATTGACACCTCCCTTTGCTTTCTTCTTGGTAGCTGGAGTTGCGGAAAATGATATAATGAATTTTATACCTTTTACTTTGTTTGTACTTTTCAAGTTACTGATGTTAGTCAAGTTACTGATGATGAACGTCGCCACTACTTTTTTTCTTTTTTTTTTTGCTCTCCCATTTATTTTGTCCTATTTTTGGGTGGGAGGAAGAAGGCAGGGAGAATTCTTCCTTTGCACATGCTTGATAAATCACTTAAGACAACATGCTGATGTCTGAAATCCTCAGCATAGGAAACAAAGATGCAACTTAAAATTCTTTAGTTTCCCTCTCTTCTTGATTGACTGGCTAGTGAGATGGATATTGCATAGGTGATGGGCATTTTGAAATTTTGCTTAGTTGTTGGGTTATGTTGCATTTTGTAAACACTTATTTTAAGAGACTGAGCACAATAGTCCTCAATGGTAAAGCCCCTGATGGATTCCCAACTGCTATTCCACCACAGAATCTTTCATTTGAGGAATTCTATTGTAGCCTAATTAGTAACTATGCAAATCTACCAATCTCATGTGTCCCATCAGGAAGCAGAGCAAGAGATGATGCTTAGAATGATCTTGATTTTATTTCAGTTTCCATCTTCTGACTTGGCACTCCTTGAACATGCAAATACAGCCAATATAGATCAGTAAAAAAGAATATTAACTGAAAAACAGGCTGAACTCCACACTAGCTATAGTATACTTTTTTAAATACAATTTTGATACTCCAGGGCAAACAGACCACCTGTTTTAGGTGAGAGCTTTGTGGAAATAGAAGATGTTCAGCTCATCTTCTCAGTAACATGAGACCAGTTAAAGACAACAAATGTATCAGCCTATACAGGTTATACAAAGCTGTTAGCATAAGATGGGGGACTTTATAAATAAATGTAAATCATATTAACTGGACTCATATCAACAGACAATGCTGTAAGGTTAGTATGTAAACTGGCATAGGAAAACCAATCTGCAAGAAAAAAGGACTTGTAATGCAAAAAAAAAAAAAAAAAAATCCTGGAATCTTATTAACTTGTCTTCCCTGAGACCCAGTGGAGAGGATGTTAGGGGAGAAAATTTAAGACAGCATGAAGGAACTGAATCTTTAGATACCTGTAATAAACAAGGAGTAACTCTGGAACTACCTCCCCACATAAGTATTTGGGGTATTAGATAGACTAACTAGATTTAAGATGGATCTTGATCAGTTTGTTAAACAATTTCTGACACTGCAAGGGATTAGCCGTGATGACTGTGGGGGTCCTTCCTATGTCTAATGCTGCGACTAGGCTAGCAAAAGTGTAACAGTATTAGGACCTCCTAGGCTTTTAAAATTTGATCCAGTACAGAGCACATAATCCTGTGTTCCTTCAGGTTGGGAATGTGTTGATAGTCCCTCAGTAAGGATGTCTGACCCATTTTATATTCACAGTCTAATTCAGGTTGTTAAAAAATTGCTATGGTTAAATTCAAGTTGCTATAATTAAATGGATGCCTCAGACAAAAGGAGATGGGGACAGTAAAGCCCTGAAGAGCACAAGTTTGGATTGCCCTTACCTGTTGAAGGGAGTGCTGTGATGGATGGAGTAAGTAGCATGCCTAAGGGGTAAATCCCTGAGTTGTGAACTATGGTCATTTACCCTAAAGGTAGGAAGGAACTTTAAGTTGAGCTTTCTGTTCAGTGGGCACCCAGTGGACCGGAAGGGACTATAAGGTGAAATGAGGATCCTGCATTACATGGTGCCCCAACATCCTGTGCGATATCCTCCCCTTGGAGGCCTAAGGACCTGCTGCCGTAGCCTAAAGGAGTCAGGTGGTGTCTTTGCTGAGCCTGAGGCTCTGCGTTCTAGACCCCAGAGAAGCTGAAGCCCAGAAGTAGTTTCCGGACAGACAGAGAGCCTGGCACCCTCAGGCCCCCGGGACCAGAACAGGGAAGACTTCAGTGTTGAGCCAGAGGAGCTACATTTGAGATAAGACAATCAGGGAGCCAGCAGACACCAGAAGAGACCTTATCATCAGATTCCTCCCCATCTCCTAATTAATTTTTTTCAGCAAGACGTACAGTAAAACTTCATGAATCTGGATCTCAGAAATCTAGCACTCTCAGAAATCTGGCACTGGACTGGCTGCTCCAGGACCGGCCACCGCTCCCCCTCACCCCAGACACGGAGGGGAAAGCTCCCATGCAGCAGCTGCTGCCGCCATTAACCACCCTGCACCGTACGTGGCTACTCAGGGACCACCCATCGCTACCCCCTCTCCCCCTGACCAGCCACCACTCGGATTTCAAAAATCTGACATTTTCAGATATTTGGCAGGTGCTCGGTCCCAAGCATGCCGGATTCATGAGGTTATACTGTAGTAGGTAGTTTGGGACCAGGAAGATTTCTAAGTAGACTGGGAGACAACAGGACTGGCTGTAACAAGATGCGAACCCCTGCCTCAGGTACCATCACAGTTACTGCATGGCAATATTGGACAGCATTTTTTATTCTCACACTCCTATGAAATTGGATTTTCAAAGATCAGGAGAAAGTAGGGCAGGGTGGCACCTTAGAAACTTATGAAGTCAGAAGCATAAGCTTTCACAGACAACAATCTACTTAACTGGTTGTTACGTATGGACTGGCAGGAAAAAAAAGATATTAGAAGCAATAGATATATGACGAGTATTTTAAACATGTGGTACAACATGACTAAAGTATATAGCAAGAAGCGCCTCTCTCAAGACTTTTTTGGATGGAGCTTTAGGTTTCATTTTTATTTGCATCTAAAGGAACTGAAGCCAATACTTACAAAAACTTTATCTCCAACCACATTTTCTAGACTTAGTTGCCTTGTGATCTCCTTAAGAGCTATTTTATCATTGGTCTGCAACAGGCCTTATTAAAAAAAGAAGAAAAAAAAAATAGTGGCAATTTTACATTAGACAGTGTAAATTATCCTTTTCGTCCTACACCTACGGTAGCAACTATGCTTCATCCACATCTAACAAGCTATAAAAAGGTAATGGAATAATGTTACCTTACACAAACCAATAATAGTCCCAGTTTTTGAGTTAAGACTATCTCTGTATAAACAGTGTTAGAAGAGATAATTTCAGCCAGTTCATATTTTACAATGGAAGACCAGGTAACTGGTTATGAGTGACTTCTAATGGTAGAGTTCTTGAAACAGATCTTTACTAGACTTTGGTTTTCTACATGGTCTCAAAACCATATCAAAACGTCAAGAGAAGCTCAGCTGAACACTCCCATGCACATTGCTGTAATGCAGGGGCAGACAAAATACAGCTCGTGGTCTGGATTTGGCCCACCAGGCACTTTCACCCAGTCTGTGGCACCCTACAAATGAATTGTGCCCCAACCAGCCCTTCCACCCGCAAAGGTGGGAGTGAGGTGCCCAACATACCTATTATGTCTCGCTCCCACCATCGTGGGTGGAAGGACCCGGCCCCACTAGCACCAGGTGGGGCTGCTGCTGCAGGCTTCCCCAGCATCCTGCTCCCTCCAAACAGCAGGTAGAGCAGAAGCGCAGACCATAGGGCTGGAGCTGGCTGCAGTGCAGAGCCCAGGGGCAGTGAGGAGTTCAGCTGGGCAGTGTGAGTGTGGGGGACAGTTGGGGGTATGGGGACCCCTCCCATACTACCCCCATGGTGCACAGCCCTGGTAGGAAGCAGGGGGGTACTCAGAGCTGGTGCCTGGTTCTGGCCAGCTCTGCACATCGCAGCCAGAAGCGCAGCCCCCACTGGGCTGTCTGCATCGCGGGCGCTCTCCATGCTCACACGGCAGGGAGGAAAGCCCCAGGCACTGGAGAGGCTGCAGTGGGAAAGGCAGCCGGCTCCAGTGTGTGGGGCTTCCCTCCCATGCCGTGTGAGTGTGGGGAGTGCCGGCAATGGAAACTGCTCAGCAGGGGCTGCGCTCCTTGATGCGATGTGCAGTGCTAGCCAGAGCCAGGCACCAGAGCCCCCACCTGATGCTGCACCATGGGTGCAGTGTGTGGGGGGTGTCCCCACATCCCTTCCACCCCACAAATGCTACACACACATATATACAACCCGACTCCCCCTGTGTTGCCTGAGTTGACTGCAGGAGAGGACAGTGTTCCAGAGCCCCACAAATGCCATACAACCCCCAACATACCCTATGCCCCCTACACATAGCAACACCTTCTCACAAATTCCCCTCACATGTCCCCCAAACACTATCATACAGACCCCCACACCCACCCCCCAACACAATATAAAAGACTAATAATTTATTTTTGAGTTATTATGCAATCATCTCTATACACACTATGCAAATACAGATCATAACAAAAATATTTTTTGTAATAAAATTAAAATATGTTATAGCAGGCATTTGACTTCTGCTGAATGATTGTTTTTTTCTGGTTCTAAGATGGCAACCCCTTCCCAAAAGGAGTATTTCTGGGGGGCAAAGGAAGGGACTTCAGGTGGCAATGGTCAGGGGTTAGGGGTAGGACTTCCAGTCCCAAGATGGTAACCACGGGCAGGGCAACTGCCAAGGAACGGGGCTACCCATGCGGCCCTCAGCAGCTCACCAAACCTCTTCAAGTGATCTTCTGCCCCAAATAATTGCCCGTCCCTGCTGTAATCTCTACTGATGCTGCCAAATTACTTACCATTTAGGTGAACTTGTAAGAGGTTTTCCTTTACTTGCTTTATTTCCATGAGCTCCTTCAACACGTGGTTTAGTAACTAGGAAAGATACGTATAAATTGAATATGCTTTCCACCACAGAATTTTAATTAAAAACTATAAGAAAAGATATTAAAAGACAAAGAGAATCAAATACCTAGTAATATGGAAGATACCACTTTGTCAGTCATAAGCTTGAGAACGTGAAACATTGACATCGTTTTGCTAGATTTCAGAGGAAAATTTCCAACTAGTTTTTGTTGGCACTGGATCTGTGACCCAGTCCTGATACCTTGTTCCAGGAGGACCCAAACCCTCATACCAACCATGACTTCTTCCATTCAATAACAGGCAAATTTTGTTCACACACAGTGATAGCAGATGAGAGTAATGCAGGCAAAGCAAACAAAATAACCCCAATCCTATTTATCTACCAGTTCCAGGGTTCTCACAGAGGGACAGTACATCTGGCTAATACGCGAGCACCAGCTTGCAGTTCTTTCCTTGAATGTCATCAGTCTTTGAGGTCAAAAGCCAAGACCAACCCCCCACTCCTGCCCTAATGGATGGGCAAGACGGGCCGGTGGTGCACCCACAGTGGCCTCGGGATCCCCTCCTGGGCAGTCTCTCACCTGTAGGGTCCCTGGCCCTTTTACATTAGGGCTATGGCCACACATGGACGTTTGGCCTATCTTTTCCAAGACCCTGGCCCCACGTCAGGCCAGTTGAGAGCTCAGGCTCTCCCAGCTCTGGCAGTCTCTGCAGTGGTCTCCTTCAACCTTTTGACCCTTCTAGGGCCCTGGCCCTGCCTCTGGGCTGCCAGACCCCTTGGTGTCTCAGGGCTTTTTCAAACTCATAGTTTCATAGTTGGTAGGGTCAGAAGGGACCTGAGAAGATCATCTAGTCTGACCCCCTGCCATGGCAGGAAAGAGTACTGGGGTCAAACAACCCCAGCAAGGTGTTCATCTAACCTCATCTTAAAAACCCCCAGGGTAGGAGCCTGCACCACCTCTCTTGGAAGTTGGTTCCAGACCCTAGCCACCCTGACCATGAAGTAGCGCCTCCTGATGTCTAACCTAAACCTACCCTCTGCCAGCTTGTGACTCTTATTCCTGGTCACTCCTGGCAGTGCTCGGGGGAACAGTGACTCCCCCAATGCCTGCTGATCCCCCCTGACTAGTTTATAACAGGCCACAAGATCCCCCCTCAGCCTTCTCTTTTGGAGGCCGAACAGGTCCAGGTCCCGTAGCCTCTCCTCATAGGGCCTGCCCTGCTGTCCCCTGATCATGCGAGTGGCCCTCCTCTGGACCCTCTCCATGCTGTCCACATCCCTCTTGAAGTGCGGCGCCCAGAACTGGACGCAGTACTCCAACTGCGGCCTGACCCGTGCCACATAGAGGGGGAGGATCACCTCTTTTGACCTGCTTGAAATGCATCTGTGGATGCATGACAAGGTACGGCTGGCCTCCCTAACTGCCTCCCCACACTGCCGACCCATGTTCATGAACTCCTCCTGGGCTACAGGCTCCTAGGCTGCCTTGGTCTCCAGCTGTGTCCCCCAGACTTTGACCCCTTTCTGGAAATTCTTTAAAAAGTTTCATACTCTTTTAAGTCTTATCTATGCTTCCCTTCTAAATGAACTACTCCAAGCTTATTACCAAAAGGTAAGAAAAGAAAAAAAAAAAAAAAAAATATCAATAACATCTTAAAAAGTGAATAGATATGCTTACTGCCAGCAGGAATGTGGTATTCAGTCAGTTTTACTATTCTAAATCTAGTTTTCATATTTTGTGTAGCTGATGAATTACTAATATTAGTTTGTGGGAGAACAGAGTACAAGAATACGGCAATAATTTTCAAGTTACTCCACAAGGAAAGTTTACATCCAAACTAACAAATAAATACAACAATGGGAAAAAAGTTAACAGTTTTAACGTTTAGTAGTTTTAGTTTAGTACAGCACTGGCCCACTGTGCAAGACAAAGGCAGCTGAAAGTTTTGTCTCAAAGAATTTCATATGCTTGTTCCATTTTAACATAGAATTAGTAACAGGAGGACAAAATTAACAAACACTTATATAAGTTATTAATATGGAAAACTTTATCCTTTTACAAGCCAGTCCTGTGCCCAATATTTTCCACCCTGCCCTTGGATAAGCTATTAATTCACATCATAAATATATAAAAACTGTAACTGTATTCATTAGCCTCATCCTCTTTTCTGCTTCTATTGTCTCCTCTACCAAGAATTACTAGTTCTCTTTAAACATAACTAGTCTTCCTGAAGACAAACTACTTTCTCTTCACTTGCACGAGGCAACTAAATCATTTCACTATTCATTTAGTTTGTCTTATGAATGATCTGCTCTTTTATAGCTGGGGGGTCAGAACTCAGGAAGAAAGACATGAAGGTGTCGAAGACTAATGTGAAGGGGGAAAATAATTTAGTATATTTATTTCAGAAAGGTCCCAAAAACATTGGCAATAACATAAGTCCAGAAAAATCTTACAGAACAGTCATGACATGGAAACCTTTTAGTTTTCACACCATCTGTTCTGTGGGGCAGAGAGTGCCTTCAGGCTAATCTACAGTTTTCATACAGCTACAACAATGTCAGTTTCTAAAAATAAAAAAGAAGTGGCAGAACCTTTTTGCATGTAGATAATTTTCCAGAAAGAGGTGCTTACAGCTATGCAAGTCAGTAGTTTACAAACAAATAGTATGTCATTTCAAGTATACCAATTTCTAAACTTACACAGTAAAGCTATACTGAAACTGTGCTTAAACACATAAGCCTTACATGTTCTGGCTTGTACTACAATCCAACATAGTTGGAGTGCAGAAACTTTGTTCTGAGTTCTGGATATAAAAGAAATCATTTGCCTTTCCCCTCCTCCTCCCTGCTCCAAGCCCATCTGCTCCTCTCACCCCCCGCAAAAACAAAAAAGCGTGCTCTTTTTATGAAGAGTGACTTCAGTACCACCTTTGCCAGATGGACTGTAAATGTTGCATTAGAAGAAGTGCTCCTTAAGTGACTTAAATTAGGAGAAGTTTAAATAATTGTCTATTGAGGTACCAATTCAAAACTTCATTCCATGATGAGCATTTTTTTCTTTAGACTGTATTAATTGAATATTCAGGTAATACAAGGGTTTCTGTGTTCCAAGTTACATTTTGTGAGAGGGAAAACTAATTTTCCTTGTTATATTAGTCCTTTAAGGAGCAAAGAAACTGGAAGACAGAAGCAACAGTTCTAAAGACACCCCTTTTTCCCCCCTCCCTCCACACTTCCCCAAGAGTCCAGTAGAGTTGTACTCATGTCACACACTAACTCGGCCCTGAACGTGTACAAGAAGCTTTTACCATGGTCTTGCCCGATCCTCGGGGCCCAATAATGAGCGCAGAGTTACTTTCTCCATGGAAAATGGTTCGTTTCAGCAGCTCCAGCAGATGTCTATATGACAATAAGATTAAGTTATAACTCCAAAATGGGCATTTGCGGTAACTATAAAACATTTAAAAAAAAACTAATGGAACACAAGAAGAGCCTGATGCAAACGCCAATATGCACCGTGAACAAAATAAACTTTTCTTACTTGGATTGTATTAAATTTAACACCAGGATAAGTGCATGAAAACACCTGAGCCAAAAGCTTCAGTAGTTCTTTATAAGCCTACTAAACAGCATGCCCTACATGAAAACCCAATTTTAGAGATCAAACTCAGTTAAATTCCTTCCAATGAACAGGAACTACCACACTCAGTTACAAGACACGTTGTTTTAAAAAGAAACAATAGAGTTGCCCAAGACAGTGGCTTCAGTACTGGCAGAGAATTATGGATCGTTACTAAATTTGGCAGTTATTTTGCATATCAAAAGTTAGGGCATAGCATTAAGGGTTCAAGCCATGAACAATGGTATCTGAAAGTTTAAATAATTGTCTATTGAGGTACCAATTCAAAACTTCATTCCATGATGAGCATTTTTTTCTTTAGAATGTATTAATTGAATATTCAGGTAATACAAGGGTTTGTGTATTCCAAGCTACATTTTGTGAGAGGGAAAACTAATTTTTCTTGCTATATCTAAGAAAATAAATTTGCCTGATGATTTTTCACTGGTTAGGGTGCTTCTCTCGTGAGACTGTATTCATGCTAGTTTGCTGGTTCAGATACATCATACAACTAGATACTTTCAGGCATCCCAATAAGCCTAAATGGTTATGATTTTTAAAAAACATTACAGGTTTCATTTTTACAAAAACAGAATAGTATCATTAAGTATTTATGCACAAGTCAGAAGGGATACCATTTTCTTATGGGAAGGAAGAATTATAAGGCGAGAGTAAACTGAAGGTTATTTTGGCTATTACTGTTAAGGGGCTAGAAGGAAGAAGATATGAACAAGGAACAAAAATGTAATTTACACCTGTCAGCAAAGAATGCTAAATATTATAAATATTACTGTATTTATTCAAATATAAGACAACACTGAATATAAAATAACCCCCCCCAATAATTAGATTCTATATTAGAAAATTTATAAAGTTGTTGTATGTAAGTTTCCAGGTATAGAATCTAATAATCGGAGGTTTGCCTTGAATTTGTCCCCCTTCCACTGCTACAGCAGGGAAAATTAAAATCGGGGATTGGGGTCCTCTGCCTTCTGCCCCCCACAACTTTCCCTCTGCAGCCCCCTTCCCCCTCTCCGTACTGTCAGACCCTGTTCTCCCTGAGCATATGGAAGAGAAAAGCAAATCTGAAAAAACTGACCTTGAAATTAAAAATACCTGTGGTAATCCATAGCTTTAATTAATCCAAAATTGCCTTGCACTTTTTGAAACTGCTGCAAGTTTTAGCACAGGTACTGTATAAACACTCTGTTTAAGTAGGTACAGAAGAAGTGCTGCTTAAAATAGTACAAACTACGTATGATTTCAGTCCAAAACCAAAAGACTGGTGACTTACCATTTGGTTCATTGGCCTGGGCCCCAGCAGAATCAACATTTCAAGCCCTGATGACCTCCAGCTCAACACTGTTCAGTATGTGTCTACTTCAGATACACCCCATAGAGGATTCATGTGCTAATTAACCTCCCACCCATGACTGGAACTGAGTGTTCTTGTCACGAGCCCTGAGATCCTTCCAAAAATGATACGTACATGAGGCACAGGGCAACCTGGTCCAGCCCACATCATGGAGGGTAGGTCCACACTAATCATATGCATTAGATTGAAAGAGGGGGTGACAGAGCAGTTCTGGGTGAACTGTTTGGGACCCCAGTTGGTGGTGTTTACCAGGTATTTAAGGCTGGTGAAGAAACGGGAATCATTTGAAATGGAAAAGAAAGGCACATCTCAGCTATGAGAGTGAAGAAGAAATCAACATGTATTCACTGTAATGACTCACCATGACTCTAAAGAGCGCTGAGAAGCACTGTGCAAGATGGGCATTATCGTGTACGTTATTGAGATAGGCTGCCCTAACTTATCCTTGCAGTTCGTTTTCATCAGCAGATTGCTTCTTGTGGGTTCAGATCAAGTGTGACAGCTGAATGGAAGCCTGGCTGCTGCCCTGCAGCCTTGGTCAACAACCCGAGAGGCAGGAGCAAAGAGCGGTGAGATGGCAGCATGAATGCTGGTGAGCTGAGAGCAGAGAAGCAAAGATCAGAGAAGGAGACAGGAGACCAGGTAGAGTGAAGCCATGAATATGGAGATTCAGATGGAGAGCTGGAATCTGATTGGCAGCTGGTGCAGCAATGCGTGAAGATGAAATCGAAAGCAGCTGCAACTGCGCAGGGATGAGCAAGCCAAAAGAAGAGCGACAAGAAGAAGACAGTCATCAACCAGACCAGGGAAAGCAGCAGCAGGAACCAAAGAGCTGTAGAAGAATGGAAAGGAGGAGCCAGACAATGAAATGCGAAAGAGGGAGGTGAGTGGATCTCAGATGATGGGGATAAGGAGCCCAGAGAGACTTTGAGGTACAGGGTACATGTGACAATGACTAACGAGAAGGCACAGGGCAGATGGACCATGGAGAGGTATGACTTTTTTGATCGGATTTTGATTGAAATTTTGAAAGTGAACCCTGAATACTTCTAATGCATGATGGCCGAACCAAATGGGAGGTCATGGGGTTTCACCTTCTGGCACAGAGGGGCCTATAAGCAGTTCTGGAGAAACTACAAGGAAATGGAGAAAGAAGAACTGCAAGGACTGATTTTTGTCACTGCACAGAAGTCAAGGGAGAGATTGATCATTGTCAAACTGTATTTGGACATCCTTGAGGAAATGGATGTGGAGAGATGGTTGAAGCGGAGAGACCAGAGTAATGTTTGTGGAAAAAGTGAGACACAAATATAATGTGTGGTCTGGGGCATTTTGGGTGTGAGTGATTTTAAGTGAGGAGGAGGGGAGCCTGGGAGAGGTGAGGCACCTGCCGTCAGTTATTCATGTAGGAGGGCACCAGGGCTACATCATATACCACAGGCAGCCCCGTCAATGTAGCAAACAAATGAGGGCAGGAAGGACATACGGCAGCCTATTGTGTCTTAACCATTTGCTACTGGTGTGGTGGGTGAGGGCACAAATCCCATGCATGCTGAAAAGTGGGATGTCAAAAGGAAAGGCAGATGCAAAACAGATGCCCAGATTCTTTATCTAACAGAGCACGACCTAAAAGGTGGGATGACTCTGATCAGATAAGCGAGAAGGAAAAAGAGGTGGGGGAGGCCAGGATGGATTCAGAAGGAAATATTGGTGGGAAATATTCACTGGCGGTGAAAAGGGGTGGAATGAGTGTTGTGGTAGCAGCACAACAACTAGAAGAGGAGAGGGAAGAGGGACATGAAAGCATGAACATGGAAATAGAAGTAGAGATAAGAAATCCCAGAGATTGACCAAGAAGAAATTGCCGTTTTAGAGAAAGGGAAAGGGGCGGAGCCACAGGTAGGAAAAAGGAAGAAACAAAGGTTGTCATGGAAAAGGGGAGAAAGGAGAAGCAACACTGGGGGAATGGTGCTTCTTAAATGAAGATGGAAGGGTATGCTGAGCCAGAAGGAAGTAGTGTTTGGCGGGCGGTGGAGGGTGGGACAGCAGCTGCCTCTCTCAATATAGAAGCCCTGGAAAACTAGTAAGAGCGAGGGGGATGAAGAAGGGGGGAGGGACAGAGTCACTTAGCAGTGACGTGGATGACCTGTAAAATGAGAGAGATGAGGACCAGTAGCTTCCACCTTTTCTTTATCATGGTGTTGTGTGTTGCAACTTTATATGTGAGAAGATTATTGACACGGAAGAGGTGGGATTGAATGGCAGCAACTTCAAGGTCTATTGATGTGGATGTAATGTGGGGTAGTGAGCATAAATATCTGGAGAAGAGATGGGGTTTGGGGCAGTCATGATAGATGGGGACAAATGTGAACAAAGCAGCAGGGGTGGCAGTGCTATTTAAAAACCCAGGGGTTAAAGTCAAGCAAGTGCAAGTGTTAGTAGAAGGAAGACTGCAGAAGGATGTTGTTGTAGACAAAAGAGATGGAGGCAGAGCTGTTTAACATATATACATCCGGGGAAAAGGGAGGGAAGGGTGGCTTTATTCTGGAAGTTGAAAATGGACACTGTGTGGGGGGACACACAGAGTCATAGTAGGCAACTTCAACTGTATAATTGAGAAAGGAGACTGGGGGGGAGAATTAGACAGTTCCTTGAAGATGTTAAAGAAAATTATCAAGGAAGAAGGTTACAAGGATAAGTGGGCAGGAGAGAAAATACATACAAGAGTAGAGCCAGGAGGAAGGAAAACTTCAAGGATTTATTTTGTTTTAGTCTTGGAAGTAATGGCAGTGCACAATAAAAGAGATACAAGATATCAGTTTTAGTAACCATCAATTGCTATGGGTGTAGATGGGAAATGGGAAAGCAAAAGGCCCTCTGGAAATTGAACGTTAAGCTGCTTCACAACAAAAAATTGTGTATGAAGTTTACGGAGGAGTACAAGGAATGGAGAACCTTTAAGAATTGCTATAAAAGCAGGTGGGAATGGTGGTGTATGTTTGAGAGAAGAACAAGTAGGGGAGGGAAAGTGAAATGCTCACTGTATGTGCATGGCACTAATGTGATGGTGCAAGATAGTCTCATTAGAATCCTGAAACATATGGAAGACTATGGCAAAGCTTCAGGGGCAAAAGTAAACAAGACTGAGGGCAAGGTGTTAAGGATCAGAATTTGGGAGATTAGGGAAATTTTGCATGAGGGTAGTTAAGAATCGGATAAAAATCTGAGGGGTAGTTCCTGATATAGAAGGGAAAGGCACAAAAGCATGAGAAGAGATAGGGTCACAGGTTAGGAAAATTTTACTGTTTTGGAACACAAGAGGTTTGTCATATGCAGGAAAAGTGAAGCTGGTGAAAGAGGTGTTGCTACCTATTGTGCTGTTCGTGGGAGTAGTATATCCTTCATCAAGGATTCAAAGCAGGACAATCCAGAGACTGATTTGTATGTTCTTCTGGGGTTCTAAAACAGCATGGATTGTCAGGAAGGAATGATACAGGGGACAAGAGTGTGGAAGGTAACAAGTTCCAAACTGAGACGTTTATCTATGCACACTGTTAGAATGGTAAGGAGGGAAGCATCAGAAGGAAGTGGGAAAGTGGGAAATTTCTGCAGATTTGGGGTGGGGAAATAGCTATGGAGGATGGACCTATAATGAGACAGAGTGGAAGGGGCAGTGGGCTTGGACACTGCCAATATATTATGGGAAAACAGAAAATGTTATTAAATTACAAGGTTTGGAAGAGCTAGATACAAGGTTTGAAATAAAAGGAAAGGATTTTGAAGGAAATCAGAGGGAAAGAAAGTAACTGAGGTGGGTGATTTGTCAGAGCAACAAGCAAGGTGATTGTGGAAAGGGGTAGCGGGGGAAGATCTAAAAGTCCACTCATCCTTGAAACCTTCTTCCTTGAATTGTAGAAAGTTAGCAATAGCCCAGATTAATAAAGTGGAATGACTATACTTGGGATGTAAAAGTGGAATTAGAAGTTTAACCATTAAAGTGGATTTTTAATTTATTTTAATTTTGTTTTTTTATGGTTTAAATCATACCTGAAAAATCTCAGTCCTAACTGCACCTTCAAAAACTCAGGATGCAAGTCTCACACTCTGACAGAATAGGCCTTTTACATACTGAATTAAATTTAAAGGAATTTCAAAGTATTTTTAAAATCACTACTTAAATACAAAAAACAATCAAAAAGCATAAGGCCAAGGTACATGTAAAGAAGAGTTTTCTACATAACACAAACTCATGTCAAAATAGCAAAGCATTGTCTCTGAAACTGTATACTTACTTGTATTGAGGTTCGACCCCAAATAGCTTTCCATTAGGGTGCTGGTGACAAAATCGTTCACGTAAAATTCTTTGCACCTGTCAAGATAAAATATTAACACAAAATGCTTAAATAGGCCATAACACTGACCCACGTACTAGCAACTGTATTCAATTTTGTTGGATTAGTTGAAGATGTGTTGATCTGGGGCAACTGTACTCTAAACAAGATAAACCCATTCAAATTCAAATGTATATTTAATCATCACTAATTGGAATCTAACAGTATAAATCAAGTTCTCAAGTAGAGAGATTATTTGGTCACACAATCAAGTACAGGTGCAGAGCACAGCTGTGTTATTCCAAGACAGTGGTGGCAGTACGTCTGTCTTGTCTCCATCATTCTGTTTCATCTCTACACCCCAGAGGACACAGCGTAGTACTTGTTGATACATATTACTTTCACTAGTAGCTCACCTATTGTAGATCCTGTCTGCATACTAGTTTCTAACTTGGGATTATTATGCATCAGTTTCTTTATCCCTGTGAGACTTGTGGTTAAATTTTTCTAGCAAATCTAAATAGATTTTTTTTCAAGTGCTTCTTGATCCATTGTTTTGCCAATATGCTGAAAATTCCAGTCTATGAAAGATTTTCCTTTACAGAAAGGAGTCAAGCTCTTCTAGAGACCAGTATTTCTCAAACTGTGGTCTGGACAACTGGTAGTTCATGAATCACCCTTACGATTCCTCATTTAAAAGTTTGATATGGCAATCCACAAAAAGCTAAGTGTGGACACTGGTACCAAAGATTTGGGGGAGGGAAAAAATAATACTCTTCCAAGTTTTTTTTAATTCTATTTAATTACAATTCAACCAATTTTCTCAGCTACCTAAAACTTCGTGATTGTATTTTCAGATTACTCCAGTCTTCTTATGTGAAGTTCACTACTCTTCAACTTGGCAGTATAACAGTCAGGTCATGCAAGACCATCCATTTGTTAGCTTTTCATCCCCTTATTTCAAAACTTTTTTGATGAATACCACCTAATATTGGTAACCTGTTGCTTTTCCAACTACTGGCTCCAACACCCTCCTGAGGACACTCATGAACAAGTGCCAATTAAGACAGATGGGTATTTCTCTTCAGTATCTTTTTGGATGGCAAGTGATTCAGAGAAGTTATGTTGTTCATCTTCATTTTGACTCTGGCAACATCTGATACAGAAGTCATGAAGTAATGGCATACCAAACTGCTAGTATGTTTATACGAAGAAGTTTTTCTTCTAACTTTTAGTTTCTTTTAAACTAATTTAGCACACTTATTTTCAAACCAATTGTTGACTCTGCTGTAGGTAAATTCCCAACCCCGTCTCACAAACTAAAGAATGCTAGCATCCTGAAATGGATATGCCCTCGAGTATAAAGGAACTAGCAGAGGTAATTCTGGAGCCATGGTTATCCTCTTCAAGGACTTGGGGAAATCAGGTGAGATCCTGTATGTTTGGAAAAGGAAGAAATGAGAATTTGGAGAATTACAGTTAGCCTGACTTCAACACCAATAAGACTGTGAAGCAGGTCCTCAAGGAATCTGCTGTGATGCACCTAAAGGAGAACAAAGTAATCAGGAACAGCTATTATGGATTCACCAAGAGCAAGTCATGCCTAACCTGATTTCTGTCTATATGGGGAGAAACTAGGTAGAGAATTGGATGCAATATCCTTGACTTAACAAGGCTTCTAACTAGAGATGCACCAATACATCAGTCCAAGAGATCTTGGAGTCGTTATTGACTCCAGGATGAACATGGGCCGACAATGCGAGGTCATGGTTGGCAGGGCTAACCGGACCTTGTCATGCATCCACAGGTGCATCTCGAGTAGAGCCAAGGAGGTGATCCTCCCCCTCTACGCGACGCTGGTCAGGCCACAGCTGGAGTATTGTGTCCAGTTCTGTGCGCCCCATTTCAAGAGGGATGTGGACAATATGGAGAGGGTCCAGAGGAGGGCCACCCGCATGATCCGGGGACAACAGGGCAGACCCTACAGTGAGAGACTGCGGGACCTGAACCTATTCAGCCTCCACAAGAGAAGGCTGAGGGGGGACCTGGTGACCGTCTATAGACTCACTAGGGGGGACCAGAAGGGTTTGGGGGAGACGCTGTTTCCCCTAGCGCCCGCTGGCATAACAAGGAGTAATGGGCACAAGCTGATGGAGAGGAGGTATAGATTGGACATCCGCAAAAACTACTTCACAGTTAGGGCGGCTAGGAGCTGGAACCAACTTCCAAGGGAAGTGGTGCTGGCCCCTACCCTGGCGGTCTTTAAGAAGAGGCTGGATGCCTACCTGGCTGGACTCATTTGAGTCCCGTTTCTCTTTTTGGGGTTTTTTGTTGTTCTCCCGCCCTGGTGGGGGGGTCGGGCTAGAAGATCTACTAGGTCCCTTCCGACCCTTAATCTATGAATCTATATCATATTAACAACAATAAAATGGAAATTAACAGTATCAGCAATCATCTATTTTTGGCTGATAATTTCACTGATAAATGCTGCATGCAAGTGTGCAGCCACAACATGCACACAGCCAGGAATGCAGCCAGGCAGCATCTAGAGCAGCATCTGGCCGGTAAGTCTGAGGGGGGAAGTGGGGGATGGTGAGGGATGCTGCTCTCCAAGCTGCAGGGCTGCATATCGGCAATCAGATCGGTATCGGCCGATATGGCTCGTTAATAAATCGGCCATCGGTATTGGCCTGAAAATCTTTATTAGTGCATCCCTACTTCTAACACTGTCTTCCATGACAGTCTCATTAACAAGCTAAGAAAATACAGACTAAGAAAAAATACTATAAGGTGGATACATAACTGGTTGGATCATCATACTCCACAAGAAGTCCTTACTAGCTTAATGCCAAGGTGAGAGGAAGTATCAAGTAGGGTTCTGCAGGGATATGTCCTGGGTCTGGTACTGTTCAACATCTTCACTAATTATTTTGACTGTGGGATGGAGTGCATACTTACCAAATATGCAGGTGACACCAAGTTGTCTGGAGCAGTACATACTTTGGAAGGTAGGGCTATGACTCAGAACAGTCTGAATAAACTGGAGAAATGATCCACAATAAATCAAATGAAAATCAAGAAAGATAAGTGCAAGACTTGGGTCAGAATAATTCCACACAGTACAGACTGGAGAATGACTACCTAGGTTACAGGACTGGAGAGAAGGAACTGGGACTTACTATAGACCCTAAACTGAATACGAGTCAATGTGCTCTTATTGCAAAAAAACACAAAAGCATATTGGGTTTTATTGGCAAGGGTGTCACTTGAAAAACCAAGAGAAGATATTCTTCTCCTGTACTAAGCACTGGTGAGGTTTTACTTAAACTACTGTGTCCAGTTTTGGACCACGCACTTCAAGAAACTTGTGGATAGATTGGAAAGGGTCCAGCAAAAAGCAGTAAAAATTATTAGAGGTCTGGGAAACATGACTTATGAGGGAAGTCTAAGAGAACTAGGTTTGTTTAGTCTGGAAAAGAGAAAATTGATAACAGCATTCAAATACATGATTATAAAGGTAATTATAGGGTCATTATAAAGAAAAGATTGAGATACCCAGGGAAGAAAGGCTATGGGGTACAGAACTAGGAGCCACAGTCCCAAACTGAAACAGGATAAGTTTAGGTTGGTGACTAAGAAGAATTTTCTGACTAAGAGCATGGTCAAGTGTTATAACAGGCTACCTAGAGAGTTTCCAAGGGTGGAGATTGCACACGAGTAGATCACAGGCAGTTGGCTGAGAAAGGATTATCCCTGACCAAGTTGCCTCAAGCGGGGGCCTGGACTAGATGATCTCATGATAACTGATGACCTTTCAGCCCTACTTTCCTATGATTTTATTTCTTACCATTTAATCAACTGGGCT
The DNA here is from genome assembly GCF_001723915.1 of Gavialis gangeticus. NCBI lineage: Eukaryota > Metazoa > Chordata > Crocodylia > Gavialidae > Gavialis > Gavialis gangeticus. The sequence continues at coordinate 9,868,524 of NW_017729031.1, read as the reverse complement.
TTTTTTGCCTTCCAGACTCCTCATTTTAGCACAATGCATACCTTCTGTGATTCAATTAAGGTATGCTTGACTACTAGTATTGCTCAAAGTTGAATCACTCTATTAGATGAAGATGATAACTGCTTTCCCGATTAATAAACAGAAGGTATTTTTTTTAAAGCCACACACATCAGTGCTTATCTGTCACAATGACAAAAGTTAATGTGGACAAGTCAGTTGTCCAAGTATGAACTAACAGCAGCTATGATTATAACAACTGGGAACATTCTGTCCTGCCATAACCTACACGTTAGAGAAGTACAAAAAATATCCTATTCTGATGTGTACATTTTCAGATATACTGTAGCAATGGGACATGCAGTTATAATTTTGCATTTCTATACATGATAGTCACAGGGGGTCAAGATTGGCCAATATGATTTATGGGATCTTCATTTTAAAAATGCAATAATGAATAATCTGAATGGAGAACTGTGGAGAGAGTTGCAGAAATACGCTGGGCCATGCACATAAAGCTGAAATTATATAAACAAGCTTGAGCTATAATAAAGAAGGGCTTAAAACATCTGTGCCCAGTAACTGAAAAACCAATAAAACTACAAATCCACCAGATGAAGTAAGGAAAGGCAGAAGGAGCATGACAGTGTTCTTGGACTCTTAAGAGCACAAGTTTTCAGATTTGGAAAGATTTCTTCTCGAACTGGCTTTTAGGCTACCTATGTGTAACTGAAAAACTACAGAGAAGGGAGGGAGGACAAGAAAGACATCCAATATCCTCAACTATTTGTTCTTCTTTTCTTTCTTTCTTTTTTTTTTGGGGGGGGGGAGGGGGGGGACTAGGGTGTGGAGCAGATGGAGCACTTGTCAATTATCTTGGTTGGCCAAATCAAATTCAGGTCTCAAAAACCAGGGTAGGGGAAACAACAGTACCTAGATGACCACCAGTTCAGCACTGCTCAGTATGTGCTGATACACCCCACAAAGGAGCCATGTGCTAACTTAGCGCCTGACCTATGTTTGGAACCAGGTGTTCTTGTCATGACCCCTGGGATCCTCCAAAGATTTATATGCACGAGGCACAGGGCAGCCTGGTTGATCCTCTGGACCATGGTACACACGAGAGGTCTAGTCAGATGCCCAGTGAATCAGTTTGTAGGTGACAAGCCCAATTTGAGGGTGACATAGCTAGTTACATGTTTCACAAATCCATTTACTGTCTGAGTTGGAGTCCGAGTTTACAGCATGCTGCGTTCTTTCACGCTTTGCTTCCATCCTGGATCAAAGCTGCTTCATGCTAGCTGTATCCAGTACCAGATGTTTTCTCCAGATCAGACTGAATTCTGTGCGCTCCTCCCAGCTTTCTACGCTGATACTGAACAACTTCACATCACGGTACTGCCATAGACAGCAACCCCGCTTTCTAGAGCGGTCTCAAATCTTACTATCAATGTTCTTGTGGATACAATCTCCTCCCATTTTTCTGGCATGGCTGATCCATCACAACCAGTTCTTTCACTTGGTTTCTCACTCTAAACCTTGCGATGTCGAACAAACCTCCATCTAGTCTGGTTCAAAGATAAATGCCATCACTGCTGTCCTTGAATGCATGAAGCCTACCTTAAATCAACAATAAGGAAGCCTCTGGCATGTCTTTTAAGATACCTCCTTTCAGAGGGCTTAGTCATACATAGAATTCTTCAATGTAGTTGGTGTTAAATTTGAATATTCAAATTTGAGAAGTTCTTAAGTAACAGACTTACTTGGCAAGCTACCTGTAGCCTTTTCTTTACCACATACTTACACTTGCAAGAGTGAAACTAAAGAAAGCAGTTGTGTTGCCTTTCAACTAACAGAATCTTGCCTGAATTCTTAATACATGTTCTCTGCACCCGAGTTCTAGACCACTATCCCCATCATGTTTTTAATCCCCTACTCAGTAAGCAAAGTCAAAATAGTCTTTGTCTAGCCTTTCTGAATCTGTTTCTAGCCCCTTGGTTTCCCCAAGTCCTGCTGAACTCCTGCTTTCAGACCAATAAAAAAATAATAATAATAAAAACAGGAAACTGGGTGGTAGGGGTTGAGCAGAAAAAACAGCAAAGTACTGCCAAGGCACAGGCTCAGGAAGAACACAGCCAGAAGGACATGAGGCAGTTGGCTACCCTAAGAGAGGGGAAGAGAACATTAACAATGCCTTTCTATCCCTATTCTTTCCTCCATAAAGAATAAGTCTGCTGGCTGTAGAAGCTATCCTTACATTTCTCCAGGGTCTTATTTACTAGGCAGATCAGCTCGCACTTGCTACAAGTAAAACTTCGCACTTGAAGGCAAAGGCATCTGGTAGCCTTTCCACAGAAAAGAAACTTTCTACTCATAGTTTGTCGCATCCATCTCCCATAACAGTAAGTCAGAGGTCAGTTTGATTTAGACAGATAACACAGTTTCCTGGATATTGAGACCAAGATGCAACGATTTACCCCAGAGGAGTGAATGCAGTAGCAAAAAATGTTATTAAGAAGTGGTGTAATTTGAACACCCATTATGAACACCCATTGCAAACTATTTGTGTGTAATATTATGAAATACTCAAATCAAATTATATAAGTACTCAAACTATACCAAGTCTTAATACATTTTTACGTATAAAACATATGGTTTAAATGCAAACGCCAGTAAATGACAAGAGCTGCTGTATGTTATATTCTATGCTTTTCCCCATCATGCTGTTTACATGGGAAGTTAAACTTTATCCAGAGAACCACCTTTTCTTTAAGAGATTCTTAAAGAAGCTTAGTTTTTTTAACAGATTGTTCTACGAGGCTGATTACCTTCCTGTTCTGAATGTGCATGAATTGCCACGGCAGTTTTACACAAGTCAAAAGCTGAGTCAGTGACTTTATGCTAAAATACTTGTATTATTAGCTAATGCAAATGTAGAAAAACCCAAAAGTATGTTTATAGTTCATAAACATGGAAAGGAAGAGATAAATCTGGAATACTGAATTAGCCAGGCATGCATTTTAGGGGTCCACCAATAAAAAAATTTTTGGCCAATAACAATGCTGATTATTAACCAGCCATGTTAGCCAATACCAATCCAACAGTTGATATGCAGCCCAGCAGCTGGGAGAGCAGCATCTGGCTAGTATGTCTGTGGTGGGGTGCAGATTGAAATCTTGTGAGGGAGGGAATGGGGCTGGGGCAGAGTGGGGGACAGAGCTGTGGACAGATTGTCCAGGGGGGCACAGAGGGTTGGGGAGGAGTGTGGGTCCCTGGCACTGCACACACCCCTAGGGGAGTCATGGGGGGCATGTGCCCCCTGGATTTCTGTGCAAGGCGAGGGCAGGCTACCTCCTGCAGACTCACGGCCAGGGGCTGTGCTAGACTCTTCCTGGCAGGGAGGCTGCGTTTGGGGCGGGCAGGGGCAGGTGGCGGCACTGGAAGGGGGCTATGGGGTGGGCAACAACCACCCCAAAATTGACCATAATGCCCCTGTAACCTCCTCCCAGCACCACCGCTGCCTTCCACCCCATCCCCACTCACCCCTCTGCCAGGAAAAGGCCGGCACAGCCCCTGCCCCTAAAGCAGGCAGACCACCCTTGCCCCATGAACAAATCTGGGGGGCACATACACCCCATACCTTCCCCTAGGGGTGCTCGCAGTGGTGGGCACCACCCACAGTTCCATCCTGCGCCCTGCCATGGCTAGGCAGCACCTGCCCCTGCCCTCACCATGGGGGCCTCGATTTGCTCCCCCCACAGCCCTTCCCCCACCAGACTTACCGACTGGACACTGCTCTCCAATCTGCTGGCCTGCACTCCTGGCTGCATGTGTGCTGCAGCTGCACGCACGCATGCACCATTTATCAGTGACATTAATCGCCTACAACGACCAAAAAAATGTTCAATTGCCGATAATGTCAATTTTCCTTTTATCGGTACTGATCTGATATGGACTGATATATTGGTTCACCTCTAATGCATTTAGTTGTTATTTTTAAATACATAAATAGGAAGATTGAAAGTACAAATCAGAGACAATTGTAGTTTCTAATAAGCTTTGGAAAGTATGGAGAATAAACAGGAGGAACTCGCCCTCCTGCTAGCTGGCAAAAACCCAGACCTGGTTGGGCTTACAGAAGCCTGGTGGGATTCTACCCACGACTGGGCAGTAGACATTGAGGGCTATAGGTTGTATAGACAAGATAGAGTAGGGAGAAAAGGGGTGGGGGTACAGTTCTATGTTAAAGAGCAGTACATGTCCTCGATGATCAGGATGGGTTCAGAAGAGAGACAAACTGAGGCACTCTGGGTAAGAATGCAAGGGGGTCATGCCGAAAAGGACTTGATTGTGGGCGTCTACTACAGACTGCCTTACCAGGGGGACAAACTGGACCTACCTGGAATTTTCAGGTCAGCTCACAGAGGCTGTAAGGACAAGGGATGTAGTTGTCACGGGTGACCTAAACTACCCAGCTGTTTGCTGAAAGGATCAGTCATCCAGGTCTGAACGTTCACATAGGTTTTTAGCCTGCATACAGGACCTCCACCTAACCCAGGAGGTACACAACCCCAACAAAGAAAATGCCTTCCTGGATTTGGTCCTTGCCACAGGCGATGACCTGGTGAGGGATCTGCAGGTGCTCGACTATCTAGGCAATAGTGATCATTGTCTGCTGGAATTTACTATTCAGCGCAGGGTGGTGAAAGCAAGCAGTAAGGCAAAAGTCCTTGACTTCAGGAGGGCTGACTTTAAATGAGCTAAGGAGATTAGTAAGAGAGACACTGAGGACTTGGAGCTTCAATGAGATGGGAGCCTAGGATGGGTGGTTGTTCCTTAAGGAGATGATCCTCTGAGCTCAGAGGGAGTCAGTCCCAAAATGAACCAAAGGGGGCAAGGGTGCTAAAAAGTCCCCTTGGCTCAGTAAAGGCATCCAGGAAGGCCTGAGGTCAAAAAAGGTGGCATACAATCAGTAGAAGCAAGTGGCAATCACCAAGGAGAATTACACCTTGTGATTGCAGGGAAGTGGTTAGGAAGGTCAAGGCAGAGATGGAACTAGGACTGGCAACCAGAATTAAGGATAACACAAAGTCCTTTTTCAAATACATAGGAAGAAGGCACCAGGTAACATGGGGATCCTACAGGATAGGCTTGGCAATCTGGTAATTGCAGCAAAGGAAAAAGCTAACCTTTTCAACGAGTTGCCTTCATATTTCTGAGCAACCCCCCACTAGGATTACGGACAGGCTCAGGGGATACAGCGCCATGCCCAGGGTCAGGGATGATCTAATTAGGGAACTCTTGGAGGGGCTGGACACATATACAATCAGCAGGTCCGGATGCTCTTCATGCAAGGGTACTGAGGGAATTGGCAGAGGTCACAGCAGGGTCCCTGGCACAGCTGTATGAACGCTCGTGGTACTTTGGCCAGGTTCCAGAGGACTGGAAAAGGGTCAATGTGGTCCTCATTTACAAGAAAGGGAGAAAGAAGGACCCAGGTAACTATAGGTCAGTTAGTCTCACCTTGGGAAGACCCAATATGGGTTCACTGCGGGCAGATCCTGCCTGACTAACCTTGTTTCCTTTTATGACCAGGTCAAAGTCCTTGGATGTGGGCATTGAGGTGGATGTCGTCTACTTGGACTTCAAGAAGGCCTTTGACACTGTTTATCACCCCATTCTCATAACAAAAAAACTAGGCGACTGTGGCATTGATGCCTACACAGTCAGATGGGTGGCAAATTGGCTCAATGCTTGCACCCATAGAGTGGTGGTAGACGGGTCATTTTCAGCCTGGAGGGATGTGGGCAGTGGAGTTCCCCAGGGCTCAGTCTTTGGGCCCGTGCTGTTCAACATCTTTATCAGCGACTTGGAGGTAGGCGTGGAAAGCACACTGTCCAAATTCGCTGATGACACAAAGATGTGGGGAGAAGTGGGCACACCGGAGGGAAGGGACAGAATCCAACTAGATCTAGACAGGTTACAGAGGTGGGTGGATGAGAATAGGATGGAATTCAGTGCAGACAAGTACAAGGTGCTGTATCTAGGGAGAAGGAACCTACAACACACCTATAGGCTGGGAAACACCCTTCTCAACAACACAATGGCTGAAAGGGATCTTGGAGTTATTGCTGACTCATCTCCCAGGATGGACATGAGCCACCAATGCAAGGAAGCGGTCAGTAAGGCTAACCACACCTTGTCATGTATCTACAGATGCATCACTAGCAGGTCCAGGGAGGTGATCCTTCTCCTCTATGCAATGCTGGTCAGACCGCAGTTGGACTACTGTGTCCAGTTCTGGGCACTGCACTTCAAGAGGGATGTGGCTAATGTTGAGAGGGTCCAGAGGAG
>NW_017729031.1:9853429-9857173 GCF_001723915.1 Gavialis gangeticus | reverse complement strand
AAAAGAGGGGGGGGGGGGGGGGGGGGGGGTCAGGTACCCACCTTGCCCTCTTCCCTCCGAATCTTTTTTTTCCTGCAGCCCACACCTCCCAACCTTACAGTCAGACCCGGCTCTCCCGGAGCACATGGAAGCTCAAGGCAAATCTGAAAACACTGACCTTTAAATAAACCTCTGGTAATTTGCATATAGTATCCATAGAGTTAGTTCATCCAGAACTGATGCATTTTATCTTTTTTTTGAAACTGCTGCAAGTTTTAGCACAGGTACTCTATAAATACGTTTTCCGCCCATATATAGTACAAGCTATGCCTGATATTTGCCTAAAGCCAAAAGGCTCATGATTTACCATATGGTTCATGGGGATGGGCCCAAGGACTGTCAACAGCATTTCAAGCCATGATGACACCCAGCTCAGCACTGCTCAGTATATGTTGATACACCCCTCAAAGGATCCATGTGCTAATTAGCCCCTCACCCATTATTGGAACCAGGTGTTCTTGTCATGAGCCTTGGGATCCTTCTAAAAATTATATGCACAGGGCAACCTGCTCTAGCCTCACCTCATGGAGGGTGGGGCCACACCAATCATACGCACCAGGGTGAAAGAGGGGGTGACAGAAGGATTCCGGGTGAACTATTTGGGGCTCCATTCTGTGATGTTTGCTAGACATTTAAGGGTGGTGAAAAAATAGGAATCATTGGAAACGGGAAAGCTCAGCTGTGGGAGTGAAGAGGAAGTCCAAATGTATACAACATAGTGGCTCACCATGACTTGAAAAAGACTCTGTGCTCAAGGCTACTGTGCAGAATGGACACACTACCATATGTTATTCCAATGGGCTTCACTAATTTATCCTTGTGGTATCAGCATGTTTGCCTGTTATGGGCCATGTGTTTTATAGTCACACTCAGGATTGGCTGCATTTCATTGACTTTCTAGTTGGTTTCCATTACTGAGCACATGCTGCCTTTGGCAGTAGTTTAATGATAGACAATTTAGTTATTTATGATTCCTTGTATATAAATATAAGACAAGGGACTTTTTCCCCCCTTGTGCTGATGTGGGGACAGGAGGGAAACAAGGACTCATCTTGTATTAAAAGGTAGCAACATTAGGGAGTAGCAATCCACTATAGCTACTGAATACTTAATATGCTACAAGATGCATCTGATTTCTTAGCAGCCAGATGGTGGAGGTGGGAGGACACAGATAACCAGCTGAAACCTGTTTAGGCAACTGCTACCTACCTACTCTGGCTCATGCAATGAAGCAGGAGCTCACCTGGGCTGGAATTCACTGTACAAATTAAAAGAAGTGATTGCTGTATTTATGGTGTCTGACTTACCCAATATGATTTTCTCCTTATATAAATGCTTGCTTTTATGGAGGATGCCTGGGTTATTTGTGGGCAACTGCAGCTTGCCTCCAGTATGTGACTGACAAAACACAGGCCTACTCTCCTGCATTTTCCTAATACAAATAAATTATTTGTACTCTAACTGCTAGCATTTAATAGAGCAAAACATCAGGTGGTAAGCTGATGTATGCATCTGATTGGTGCCTCTGTTCATGTCTCAGTCATCAAAAGGAATATCAGGCCTTCCACCACTTGAACATGGTGGCTCCTTTTGCTACAAAAGAAAGAAAACTAAATTAATCTGGGAAGCCACTGGAGGATATCTATCTCAGATTCCAGGCCAGTGAATTAGTCAATAAAACAGGAAGGATAGAAAGAAAAAGAAGTTACCAACCTGAGAAATGCATTCTCCATTTGTAAAGCTGCTGTCCTTTGACTTGCGTTTACTCATTGAATCAATTTACATCTTAAAAGAATAAATAAAACAGAATTACTACAATATAGCCTACTTCATTATTTGTTTTCATTCAACTATAGACATGCCAAACCTGAAATTTATTACTTTAACATACCGCATATAATATCAACCAATACGTTCATAAAGTTTAATTTAGTAGACTATTTTTTCTTAATTGATGGCAATTTTGATGAATAGCTTTTTAAGTTTAAATTTGATGCATTTATTTAAACGTTTTTCTTTTTTAAAAAAACCCTCTTTTAACTTCAGATTTCATTTTAAACAAGTTATACAATCTTAAAATAGTAGGTGAAAAAGAATCATGCTGCATCCATGAAATTCTATCAAAAACTCAAGTAACAGGCCACATGCCTTTCTATATAAAGAATTGGTGGGGGGAAGGAATACACAATCTATTGCATCATATTTGTAACTATATGTACTACTATATTAAGGACCTGATCCTTTGCAGGTTGCCAGAAACAAAAGAGAAATTGTGAGAGAACTGGTATGGAATCCAGGCTGATTCTAGGAGACACCATTATGCCCCTCATCAGTATTATATACTTAGTGTTCTACATTCTCAGATTTTACCAATTTTCACTGATAAATTCCCTGGATTTTTCTTTTTTTTTTTTAAGTCATTTGATTTTTTTACTGATTTACACTCGTTTTTCAGTTCAAATCCCTGGTAACCAGCACGAGAGGGGTTGTGCCAGCCTGTCTGCTCCATCTCTGGGTCTGAATACAGGGGCTTGTCCTCATCCTGGTAAACACCTGTACCCTTACATATGAGACAGAGATAAACCTTTTCTATCGGCAAATGGCAGCCTACCTTGGGAACCTGAGTTCTAACAAGTGCCTGGCTCTCAGTGGGAACTTTAACGTCACCCTCGAGGTGCAGAACCACACTGGCAAGAAGTGGAGCTATGCTGCTGCAGATATCCTCAGAGAGATTATCACTGACCATTCCCTGGTGGACGTCTGGCATGCTCACCACCCTAATGCCACTTTCACCTTTGTCAGGGTGGAGGATCAGCAGGTACACCACTTTCAGCTGGGCTGAATCTACATATTCATGCTGAAAACCACCCAAGTCCACTCCTCCAGCACTAGGCCAGCCCACTTCAGCAACCTCCATCTCGTAAAGGGTTGAGCAATTATTTGGGCTGGACAGTCACTTAAGAGCTCTGTTGAGCTGTTGAGGGCCGCACGCACACAGGTAGATGTAGGCACACATATACACAGGCACCCCCTCCCCTGCTCTGAGACCCCAGCACACAGCCATGCTGGGCAGGAGCCATGCCAGCTGCACATGTGGCCTGAAGCAGCACATGGGAACACAGTGGAATGCCAGCCCAGCCTAGCTACAAACCAGGGACTCGGGGTAGGGGAAGGGGTGCAGAGAGAAAGAGGCGAGACATGTGGATTATATGGGTCCAGCTGGGCAGGTCCCACACTGTGTTCCCTTCTTCTCCCTGCACACTCTCCCCCACCCAGAGTCCGCAGCACACAGCTGGGCCAGGCCAGTGCTACGCTGTGTTCCTACATATTGCTTTGGGTCACATGGGCACAGCTGGAGTGGTTTCTGCCTGACTTGGCAGGAGCCGCGCCAGCCACTCCAGCTATGTCCACGTGGCATGGCTTGGTGTGACCTGGACTGCCAGGACCTAGTTAACCCACAGCTCCTGACCCTCTTCTTCCTATAACCCCTCCAGGGATAACCATACCTGAGCTTCAAATCTCACCAGGGGCTGGGCTGTCTGGTCTATGAATGGGAACAGGGTCAGAGGTGCAAGGCAGAAGCCTAGCCAGGAGCTCATCCCCCTGCCTTTGAGTGTACACTGGGGGTTGGGCAAGATGTGCTGGGCCAGGGAGAGGAGTGGCTGCCTGGCCCCTGAAGCTGCTGCAGCTGACTATATCACAGGG
>NW_017729031.1:9844156-9848429 GCF_001723915.1 Gavialis gangeticus | reverse complement strand
GCACATTGGGGGTCCCTCCTCTGCAAGGCTCAGAGTCCAGAGACTGAGCCAAGAGCATCCCCCAGCTAGTGCCTCCTTTATTTTAATCTTTCCTTCTCCCCACCATCCCCGGGGACAAGGAGCATGTTGGCGTGGCCTGCCAAGCGCGGAGACTGCAGTGCTCTCCCAGAGCTGGTCGCTAGAGGGGACTCGTGCAACACATGCAGCATCCTGGGAGCACCAGTGCCCCTTTCCCACCCAAGGACCCTAGGGTGGAAACCAGCCCACTTGGCTTACGTCTACATGGAGACAGCCGCCACAGCCCCCAGAGAGGGGGCTACTCACGACAGCCACGTTCTCATCCCTGCTCTTGCAGGAAGTGCCCAGGAACTTAAATGACCATCCTGGTCCGTGGCTCTGGCCTCACGCTAACCTCAATTCCCAGCGTGCAGGCTTTTCTGTCGTCGTGCCCAGAGAGTTCTTGCTAGAGATGCAAATTTGACTGGGCAGAAAACATGGAAGGGAGAAGGGCCCCAGAGCAGCCATGGGCTAGATACAATTCTTCTTCAGAGGTGCAGGTCCTGTGCAATGGCAGTCCTTGCCCTCTGGTATCCTCCAGCCCCCTGGAGCTAGTCCTGAGGCCACTGCCTCAGCAGGCCTCGCAGCGCTCCCTGCCTTGCCATTTTAGCAGTCTGGGGGATAACCAAGTCAGTCTGCCTCCAAAAGGCCCACTACTACCAGCTCTTACATACTTGTGCTCTTCACAAACCATCATCCTGTCCCGACAACAAGGGGCGGAACAGCCTAGCCAAGGCCAGTGGACAAGTCTGTATTCCACCTTAATCCCACAAGCCACCAGGGACCTCATCTGGCGCCTCCCCCACAAATGCGTATCTGGTACACAAATCCCAATACATGCCCATTTTCCCAGGAGAGGGAGACCCTGGGGCATGCCTACCTTGAGTGTGCCAGGTAGCAGCCCCTCTTCTACCTCCTCCAGAACTTCCTGCCTATGTTCTGGCTGCACTTCTCCCCACACCTCAATGCACCTTTTCTGTTATGCACTCTTTGTCCATGGCTCCACCAAGCCCTGGACCTCCTGATCAACCTCCTTCTGGCTCTAGCAAAACTGGCCATCTACAAGACCAGGAAGGAGGCTGTCTTCCTGTCACTTTTCCGCTTATGTCTGCAGGCAGTTTTGCTGGTCGGCATTCACAGGCTCCAACTCATTCAGAAGGCCAGTATGCCTTTCTCAGTGTTCCCTTCTGGATCCCTTATTAAGCTATGACCTCACCTCCTTCAATGCTGCATGAAAAATAACTTCCTCTTGTTAGTTTTAAACTATTTACCTACTAGTTTCATTTGTGACCCCTAGCTCTTGTATTGTAAGAGAGTAAATAACAAACCCCTAATTTCAGGGGTGGGCAATTATTTTGGGCAGAGGGCTGCTTACCCAGTTTTGGCAAGCTGTCCAGGGCCGCATAGGTAGCCCTGCCCCCAGTCACCATCTTGGGACCAATGTCAGAGGCCAGCACCAGTGGAGCCCAGAGTGGGGCGCAGGCTGGTAGGGGTCTGTAGACCTGGGCTGGGCTACACCAGCAGGGAGTGGGGGGGAGCTGGCCCAGTTCCATAGAGCCCCTGCCGGCCGGGACCCTGTACTCCTGCCGCCCTGCTCAGGGCCCTGCTGGCGCTGGCCCCGGGATACCAGTGCGGGTCCTGTGCTCCCATTCCTGCTCACCGCAGCCTACCGTGGCACGAGCTCCCAGCAATAGCTGCCCAGCGTGGCAAGCAGGGGGGGCGGCCGCTGTGACACATCCGTGATGGGCGAGCCCGGACCCGGGTTACAAGCTGGTGCTGAGTGCAGGGGAAAAGTGGCCCCTTGCCCGCCCTGTGGCTGGCACCCTGCACTGCAGCCACTCACAGCCCTCGTGGGGCTGCCTGTGCCTGCAAGCGGCTGCAACAGGGAGCGTGGACCATGAGGCAGGGGAGGGGCTGCTTTTCCCTGCACTCTGCACCAGCTCCTTTCCTGCCCTTTCCCCCGACCGCTTACCTGAGCTTTCTACGCCAGGGCAGCCACATGGTCCCAGGCCATAAGCCCATGCTGGGGCTTCCAACTGGGGGGTGAGGCCAGGCAGGCCCTGGTGTTGCAGGAGCCCACCAGGGCTTCCTCTGGGTCCTACTGTCCCTGGTTCCTGTAATTTTTGACAGGAACCAAGGACAGGCAAATTTTACATTCCAAAAAAATTTTTAGGGGCCCCGTGGGCTGGATAGAATGGCCTCATGGGCTGTATTTTGCCCACCCCTGCCCTATTTACTTTCTCTTGGCCATTTAGTATTTTGTAAACCTTTATCATGTCTCTACCTCCCCCCCCACCGCGCGTTTCTTTTCTAAACTGAATAGGTTCGGCCTCTTTAGTCTTTCCTCATATGGAAACTACTCCATACCACTATGCAACTACCAGCAACATGCAGAGTAACAGAAGGTGCTATATGGTTTTCTTGCAGCAACTCTTGAATTGCAGTGAACAAGGGTGACAAAAGGAGCAACCATTACAATCCATTGCTATAACAAGTTCCTGATCTCACAAAGTAACTTAAGCCATCTGAAACTCTTAGGTTTATAAAATGTAGTTGTTTAGATGATGATACAAGAGACATAAAGGTCTCTTATCCTCATTAAGAGGTGATTTATATATAGAAGACAGATAATCTCCAGATTATGATCAGAACCAGAAGGGCACTTGCCACAGGAAGAGAGAGTATGTTAAATATTCTTAAAGCTAAGTGAACTAGGACAATGACTGCAAGATGTATAGAGCCTTAGATATTTCCTTTTCCTAGGAAGATATAGGTATGCCTTACCTGTGAATCTACCGCCTCTGGCCTTTATCGGGGGCAGGCATTGAAAGTGCTATTTCTTTATATTGTTTACCCATTTTCAAAAACAAAACAAAGAAATAACTGGAATTCAGATTCATATTTGTTTAGGATTTCTTGCACACCCTACACACACATAAGGGTAGTAAAGCAAACAAGTCATCAAGTGGTACCCACTCTTGCAAAACCCACATTGTTAGCATCAGAATAAGTGGCTCCTAAATGCTGCTCTTGGACGCCAAAGCTGAAAGACTTCTTTCCTCCTCCACACCTGACAGCATAAAAAAGAAACAAGCCAAAGGCTGACTCATCTGACAGTTTTCTATTGATAGAACTGCTTTAGAGTGTCAAAGCTAGAGAAAACCAAGTCAATTAACAACCAAATCCAGTTCTAACAAACCTGAAATACATATTGATCTTAGTGGAATGAAGAAGCTGTTTTGGACATTGCTTCCAATAGTAAAAAAATATCTTTAACTCTTCAAAGGATAAACTAAAGTACAATCTATAACAGTCAAATACACTTTAAAAATATTTAATATGCTATAGTAACATAGCAGAAAGCTGTATTTATTGTTAAACTAGGTTACTTGAGCTGGATATAGTCACACAGCAAAGCATGGGTTACATGGCAAGCCACTATGTCTCCAGGCAACCTGACATCACAGACAAGCTGTGGACATTGAAGCCAAGCACCACCCACATAGAAGTTTGAATCTTGTCCTTTGACAGTTTTCGAAGTACACATTAGGTGCTCTCTGCCTGTTTTCTATGGGGTTCCCTTCCAAAAATATCTGTTCTGGGAGCAAGGTTTACAGTTCAAGAGTCAGTACCTCAAAGTGCTCTGAAATCCAAACACAATTGTACTTCAGCAGTGCTGGCAAAGAAAACACCAGAAGGAAGCTTAAGACTCTAGGAAACAGTGTTAGGGTCATATAATCATACCAGTGCTCTTCCACCCTTTTCTTGGGGAAGACATATGAGCAAATGCTAAGTAGTTGCAACTCAACATCAGCATGATCAGAGGAGCAGGAACTGTGCACATAATAAAAAGACCAACTCTAAGGACCAGCATAAGGCTGGTGACTAATACAGTACCAGAATAAGGCTGCAGTCAAAAGAGTAAATGTTTTCCATAAAAGAAAAAAGAACTAAGTTTTAACTCCCCACAGTGATTTGCACAAATCTACAAAAACTAAAAACACAAGTCTCACCCTTAAAGTATTTTCTCTGAGAAGGATCAGAACACAGGCTCATATTACAAGAATTTTAGACCTTTTTAAAGCCTCAAATTATAGGCCTCTGAATACTACAGAAAATCCAAGCTACAGACATTCTAAAGTAATTGTACAGACCTTCCACTCCATCTTATCCCATGTACACTGACATGTGGTGGCACTCATATCTCATCATAATA
>NW_017729031.1:9834250-9839156 GCF_001723915.1 Gavialis gangeticus | reverse complement strand
GCTTTGCCCCAAAGTTTGGTGTCATCAGCGAACTTGGCCAGTCTGCTTCTGACTCCAATGTCTACATCGTTAATGAAGATGTTGAACAGTATGGGTCCAAGGACAGAGCCTTGAGGAACCCCACTGGTCACAGGACACCATGATGAGTGACTGGCATCAATTACAACCCTCTGGGTCCAACCACGGAGCCAATTTCCCAGCCAGCGGATCGTGGTGGACCCAAGGCCACAATTGGCCAGTTTCGACAAGAGGTGATCATGGGATACCAGATCGAAGGCTTTTTGGAAGTCAAGATATATGACATCAATCTCATCTCCCTTGTCCAGGTGATAGGTCACCTGGTCGTAGAAGGAAATGAGATTGGTCAAGCAAGACCTACCCACAACAAACCTGTGCTGGCTATCCCTTAGGAAGTTGGCGTCGGCCAGTCCATTAAGGATGGCCTCTTTATTAAACTTTTCTAAGATCTTCCCCAGGATTGAAGTCAGGCTGATGGGCTTATAGTTAGCCGGATCCACTTTCCTCCCTTTCTTGAAGATAGGCACCACATTGGCCTCCTTCCAGTCTTCGAGCACTACACCAGAGCACCAGGAGTTTTTAAAGATCTGTGCCAGTGGCTGGGCTATGATGCATGCCAGCTCCTTGAGTACCCTGGGGTATAGATTGCTGGACAGGATCACTGTGCCTCAGACCTATACCCATGGGGGCCTTTGGAAAGACAACAGATGCCCCTGTGGATAAGTTCAACCCATGTCCCATGTTGTCGACTGGTGTCCATTTACTATGCTACTGGTGGCCTTCACACTGGTGATGACATTGCTTTAAGATGGCTGAAACTATATGCCAAAACTGCATATGCTAAATAAACAAATATGATATGTGAGCCAGGTACAACTGAGGTATTTTAGGCATGGGATTCCTTAGCTACAGCCCTTTTATTTTTTTAACATTCAGATTGAGGGAAACCCATGTCCTACAGTAAGATTGTTTGGAAAACTGGCAGTCAAAAATCAATCCAGTGTAGATTGTTGGAGAAGAGGAAGAACATCAAGCACTGAGATGCCTCACAATTTGGGGACTGTACTACATACAAACTACTACAGCATTACTAAATGCCTCCATTTATGTGCAACTCACTGTCCACTCTCAGGGATAAACCAGAAAGGTCATTAAAATTCATTCTCCCTTGTATAATGGTGTTTGATGGATATTTTAGAAACTCTCCCAGCGCCAGAATCAGAGTCAGCATTGCATTGGGTCTCAACAAAAAAAAAAAAAAACCAATCAAAGTGTAAAGGAAGGTTTTGCAGAAGGAACAAAGGCACAAGGTTTTGAAGGCAGAGGATGGCGAATTGCAAGGCTAGCTAACATTAAAGAAAGCCATATGAAAGTGTAGTGTGGAATGACAGTCATGTCCCAGATGGGGACTGGAACCCCTAGAGAGACAATGTTCTAATTCCAGAGTGAAAAGAAAAGAGAAAAAGGGTCTGGCTGTTTACTGGGACTTGCATACTTCTTCAACTACCCTTTATTAATAGCAACTGGTTAATTAACTTTAGGTAATTGATAGTAACTGGTTTTAGCATTACAGAGTTGGACTGTGAGGTCTCAGCTCAGAAGGAAGTGCAAGTTAGACTCTGCAGTATGAGTGCCTAGAAACCAAAACCCAGGACAAAGTTGTTATCTTTTTATGCTATCTCCAAACTGTAGTAGAAGTATTAATCAAGCACCAGCTTCTAATATTAACAAATATCAGAAGCCTGACTGTGATGCTTCCATGATCATGGCATAGCACCAGAATAGATACAATTGCCCATGGACACTGTCCTAGTATCATGAACATAGCACAAATCTCAAGGCTCATACTGTTGAGCTCTCTGTGTTGTAACAGAAGACCTTCACATACAGTTAACTTGCCTTGAAAATATAACCACTAGTGATCCCAACCACTCCTTTCTAGCGAAACTTGACATGCTGAGTGATAATTAATCCTCTTCTTCAAAAGCCTCAAATGCAGGGCAATACAGGATCTGTATCATCCCTTTCTTCTCTTAACAGATCTACATGAGGCTACTGGGAAACAGAATATGCCACAGTTAAGCTGCCAACAAACTGACTACATTAAGATGTCAGAAAGCGTACAAGAGATCAGCTCTTAAACAGGAAACAACATGGAAGATGAAGATAGGTGTTGATAAATACAAAGCAATAAACACTTAAGGAAAAGAAGAAAAAATGCAGTTCACAGATATCTAATCAAAGTCATCAACAAAGGAATAAAATCTGGGTACTGTGAACAGTTCAATCTACAATGCTGGCTAAAGAAAGCAAACAAAATGTTATGGTGCAAGAAAAGTGATAAAGAATTATACCCAAAGTGTGCTGATATTATAGATGAATCATGGATCTAATAATGTAATTCTCAACCTCAGATACCTCGAGTCTATAAAGGTTGAGAATCACTGAACTATATAATAAAATTCAAGTCTATGTAGATACATTGTGTATTCACGCCAACTCCTATGGGTGTATGTCTCAAATTGCAGCAAGGGAGATTTAAGTTGGATATCAGGAAAACCTCTCTCACTAGGAAGGTGGTGAAGCACTGGAACAGGTTACTTAGAGAGGGATGGATGAATCTCCATCGTTGAATGTTTTTAAGACCTGGCTCAGCAACCCCCTGGCTGGAATGATCTAGTTGGGGATGGTCCCGCTTTGAGCAAGGGGTTGGACTAGATGACCTCCTGAGGTCCCTTCCAACCCTAATTTTCTATGGTCCTATATTTGATTACAAAGGTACACCACATCCTTAATTAGCTTAAGTGACAGCTTTTTCTGCTAACTTGTAACTGGTGATACTGTATAATAAACTTATTCTCAAGTTTCACTGTATTTAATATCAACTTAGTATGTTAAATTTGGTGTGGCTTTACATGATGCATCCTGCAAAATTTTTGATAAGATGCCATATAGTTTCACTTCTCCAAATCATTTTTCAGTGTGTACTTTCCAAACAGGTTCAGGTAGCAGAGGATGCATTTAGCTGTCCTTTCAAAACATTAATTTTTTTTATGGATCAAAACCCATGGCAGAGGTGATATGTTTTATTAGACCAACTAGTTATTTGCAAAAAAAGTCTTTATTTGCAAGCTTTCAGGCACAGTTACCCTTTATCAGGCATAGGAGCCTAGAAAGATTTTAAGAGTTCTCCCAGGTAGAAATGAAAATTCATGTTTAAGGCACTTGATTTTTGATGAGTCTGCTAAGTAGCTGCAATTAACATAAATCCACTTCCCTATGAATTGTTCCCATCCCAAAACATGAGAGGCTCCTAAATGTGTATTGCATTCAATTTTTCAAAGATTCTAATGGATCAGCAATGTTCTTACATTAGTCAATGATGTGACAGTCAGTCTTTCCCCTTATATTTTATTTTTCAGAAAGAAAATGCTGTTCAAGTAACACAAAATGCCTCTGTAGATAATTGCCAATACAGGCAGGCTTTCAAGCAAAAGTTATAGGGAAGACCCTATTCAAAGGCCTCAGTTTATTTTCTGCATACAATTTGTTTTTAATGGGACAGTGATTTAAAGATGCATGAGGAAAGGAGTTCCCTTCCTCAACCACTTCCATGACAGAAAGCATCTTTATCTGTAGTCAGTAAGACACCCTTCTCCCTAAACAGTGAAAAAAGACAGAGACACAAAGAGAGATATTCACTCCAACTTATCACCACCTTTGCTGTAACGAGACTTTTTTTCTCTCCATGCCCACATACTCATGTTAAAAACAGAAGCAGCAGCAAACTTGCCACAGCAGGTGGTAGAAAATTCAGGCTCACTCAAGGCAGACAACGTTCTTTGGATGAATCTGATATCTTTTATTAGACCAATTTTCCAACTATTTAAGTTGATCTAATAAAAGATATCAGATTCACCCAAAGAACTTTGTCTGCACATGTCCTTAGACCAACACAGCTACAACCTACACCCCCGACTCACTCTCAACAAACTTGGCAAGAATTAAAAAAGAAAAAAAAAAAAAGCAAGAGAGAACAAAGCCCCCTGCAAGACTTGAAAGTATTCAGGTTTTTTTTTTTAAGGTACAGTTTCTTTAATAGTTAATGATATAAAGATTTTTAAGACTTGTTCTGGCCTGCCTACTTTAAGGTCTAAATTTAAATACAAGTTTATGAAGTTAAACAAGAAACTACTGAATTATAAAAACTAAATGCGAGCGCTCATTTACTGGGGCATTACTGAAGTCACTGGGATTGCCTAACTGAATGAGATTAAGAGTCCTAGGACCAGGCTTTAAATTGATTAAACGGATACTGCAAAATACTTTTTCTCACTCACATTAAATGGCATCAAAGACTTTTTAGTCCAAAGAGTTGAGCTCTGGGACCCAGAAACAGATTAGCACCCACTCATATACTATACTAGCACCTCTCATAGTTTCATAGTTTCTAGGGTCGGAAGGGACCTGAGCAGATCAGCTAGTCCAACCCCCTGCCATGGCAGGAAACAGTACTGAGGTCAAACGACCCCAGCAAGGTGCTCATCTAACCTCATCTTAAAAACCCCCAGGGTAGGAGCCTGCACCACCTCTCTTAGAAGTTGGTTCCAGACCCTAGCCACCCTGACCATAAAATAGCGCCTCCTGATGTCTAACCTAAACCTACCCTCTGCCAGCTTGTGACCATTATTCCTGGTCACTCCTGGCGGTGCACGGGGGAACAGTGACTCCCCCAATGCGTGCTGATCCCCCCTGACTAGTTTATAACAGGCCACAAGATCCCCCCTCAGCCTTCTCTTTTGGAGGCTGAACAGGTTCAGGTCCCGTAGCCTCTCCTCATACGGCCTGCCCTGCTGTCCCCTGATCATGCGAGTGGCCCTCCTCTGGA
>NW_017729031.1:9831350-9833357 GCF_001723915.1 Gavialis gangeticus | reverse complement strand
CCCCCCCCCCCCCGGGACCTCAGCGCTTCTCCAACTATCCTCATTCTCTAGCATCTCTCTCCCTCACTCCTTCAAAAAAATGGAAAACCTCAGAAACTGACCCATACATACACAGATACCTATAGGAATACGAAGAGCCTGGATCAGCAATTCTGAGACATGTTAAAAAACCCATTTGTTCTATTTGTTTTATTAATGCATTAATTCATAATAAATTAAAACTGATAACAAGGGTATTTCTGAGTTAAAAAATGGTTAATGTAATTCATATCAAAGAAATGGGAATATCACAGACCTGTGTTATTTACTGTCACAAGCAGGTGGCACTTCTAAGCATACCACCACTTTTCCTAAATCTGCAAAAGGATCACACTAAAGCCCAGGGATACAGATGAAGCCTCACCAAAAATGGTAAGTAAACACAGGCAGTCCACTTAGGCACAGCAATCACAATATACAGTAGAGAAAGGGAGGGAGGAAACAGTTATTTCACTACACTTGAGACAAGATGGTTAATTGTATTTTGTAAACAGTATAAATTAAGAACACACAAAAAGACTTTTATGGAAAAAATAAAGCTTGTTGTTTGCCTGAAGTGCTGGTCTACCAAGAGACACTGAAACAGCCCAGACTTGATGTCCTGGATGACTTGAACATTTTTGTCAAGGCTGGTTCTTCAGGGCTAGAGCAGAACATCATGGCTTCCATGTCACTCATAGGGTAATCATCTCAGATTGTTAACTGCGCCAACACATAAAGCAAGGCATGCGTCAGACCTGACCTTCTGTGTCTGCCTGGGAACAGGGGATCTGACTGAAAGTGTCACCTCTGTCACGGTCAGACCATTACCTTCTGAAGGTACAGCTCCCCCTCTCCAATCCCCCCACCCCCACAGGCTAGCTACCTTGTTGTGCTCAATTCAAAAAGCCTGAGCCTGAATTGATTCAATCTTTGTAGGTTAGTCTAACCTGGGCTAGGCTGAACCAGTTTGTAACCGTATAGACATCCTCTCTGGACTGAGAAAATGCTCCCCTCCCCTCCAATAGTGCTGAGCTAAGAGGGGCATGGCCAGGCCCTGGCAGGACACTCAGTGGGGAGGGGTTCCCACTTTTGCTGCTCCAGCCCAGCCCAGCAGGGATAACAGACCATTTATCAGTCCATCAGAAAACAAAAGCCTCTCTCATTAGTTCAAGCTCTTAAACTTTTTTCAAGGAAGGGACATTACTGCTTAACCTGTTGGATTAGCTCCGAAAGGCCCTGAACTGACACTGTCCTGTCTGCCTTACACAGACACCTCTCAGCATTAGCTAGCATACAACATGCTGGCTACGGTCTGGTCTGTGCTGTGGGAGGGTAATGCTTGCTTGAGCAGGGAGTGGTGGGCACAGTGGGGTGGAGCAGGAGGAAGCCAGGCAGACTCTGCTATGCCTGTAGTCTCTGCCAGAGCTGCAGCCTGCGAGCAGAGGGGAAGGACCAGCGCTGCTGGGGAGCAGAAAGCCCCTCCCAGGGCTTCAAAGCATCTGGGATGCTGGGGAACTCTGGTTTAACTTAAACTAGGAAGGGGTCTGGGACAGACATTGCGTAAACCAGTTTGAGCCAAATCAGTTAAGTCTGATGGTACATTCAACCAGGTTTATCTTAAACGGCTTTTAGCCATTTTCGAGCTGGTTTACGTGCACTGAACATCTGTCCTGTTACAGGTTTAAACCAGTTTCTGACCGCTTAAACCAGTTTGTGTGCAATGTCTGTCCCTAGCCCAGAAGACTCACAGACCTAGTGGGACGCCAGCACTCTCCAGGGATGCTCCTACCAACCCTGACAGCAGCTCCCTTGCCTGGTCTACTCCCGAAGTCTGCACCACAAACAATGGCATCCAGGTGGCCTGCTCCCTCTGTGACAGCACAGATCCCCTTGATACACAAAGGAGGTGCAGAACAGGTGCTGGGACCAGAGCTAACTTGTTACCCGAGCCGAGGCCAACCACCTGATTCTTCTTCAAATGACTAC
>NW_017729031.1:9820390-9821215 GCF_001723915.1 Gavialis gangeticus | reverse complement strand
GTCTGATGGTACATTCAACCAGGTTTATCTTAAACGGCTTTTAGCCATTTTCGAGCTGGTTTACGTGCACTGAACATCTGTCCTGTTACAGGTTTAAACCAGTTTCTGACCGCTTAAACCAGTTTGTGTGCAATGTCTGTCCCTAGCCCAGAAGACTCACAGACCTAGTGGGACGCCAGCACTCTCCAGGGATGCTCCTACCAACCCTGACAGCAGCTCCCTTGCCTGGTCTACTCCCGAAGTCTGCACCACAAACAATGGCATCCAGGTGGCCTGCTCCCTCTGTGACAGCACAGATCCCCTTGATACACAAAGGAGGTGCAGAACAGGTGCTGGGACCAGAGCTAACTTGTTACCCGAGCCGAGGCCAACCACCTGATTCTTCTTCAAATGACTACCCCACAGCAGCCAAGCCTCACCCTGCCCCCGCAGCAACCAAACACTGCCTAGCAGTAACATCCTAGACAGTGAGTGCCCTTGTTCATTCCCATCGTCTCTGCCTGGAAACCAAAGCACCCGCAGGCCACAGGGACTAGTCTGCCACCTGTTACCAAGCCTCCCGTCCCTGGCATGGGCAGCGTAGCCGCAGAGAGGGGACCTCAGTCCTGCCGGGATGGATGGCAATAACTGGAGCAGATCCACCTCCTAGCACATGCCTGGGGACGGGGGTGGGGGGGGACAAGCTACGAAGTGAGCTTGTACCTATGCTGGCTAGGAAGAGGCGGCTGGGGCGAGCCCGGGGCCGCTGCTGGCCGGCACTACCAACACCTGCCTCCTAAACGGCCTCTTCACACAGATCCCCGTCCCACCACCCCCGCAGCTGCT
>NW_017729031.1:9807615-9819855 GCF_001723915.1 Gavialis gangeticus | reverse complement strand
CCCCTCACTCACTTCCGCTTCGCCCCCCCCCAGCCCCCCGCGCCACTTCCTTCCCCTCGGCCCCCATCTCCTTCCGGGTTCCCTTGGCCGCGCGGTGCATTGTGGGCGGCAACCTATTTCCCTCCCCCTCCTTCAACCTACCGAGCTCCCTCGGGGCGCATGCGCAGTGGCAGCCTCCCATCTTTCTCCCAGCCAGAGCCAGAGCTAGAGCCTGAGCAGCAGTAGCAGGAGCAGCTGATGATGAGGAGAGAGGGGGAGGCTGGGGGACCTTTTATTTATATTGTTAAAGGGACAGAGCGCTAATTCCGCCCGGGATTGGTGTGTGGGGGGGTCGGAGCGAGGAGCCTGAGTTTCTCCCCCCACCCCCAGCCCAGCCAGAGGATCCCAGAGAGACCCTGGGAGAGGAGAGTTTCTTCCTCCCCTTTGGCCGTCAGAGGAGAGAGAAAGAGACCAAAAGCCTCTTAGCAGCGCAGCCCCTTCTTCTGTCTCTGCTGCTGCTGCTGCTCGGCCCTGGCTGGAGACCCCTCAGCACACGCACACGGAGGAGCAGCAGCCAGTTCACCAGCCCCCCCCTCCCCTCCTCCCCCTTTATTACCCTTTGTGTGTGTCTCCTTCTGCACTGCTGCAGGCCGGGGAATAAAAGTGGGGTGCAGCCAAGGTAAGCGTGTCTACGTGGGGGGGAGCCCTGCCTCTGCCCCGCTCTCAGGCTGGCTCTGGGGCAGGCAGATTTGGGGAATGGGGGCTGGGAGGGGGGGTGTTTTCTGTCTCCATCTTTCAGCTTTGACGAGAGAGACTTTGATTGTTTACGAGTCTAGCAAAGTGGCTGATTTTTTTTATTTTTTTTTATTCCCTCCCTCCCCCCTCAGTTTCGTTTCTTGCTGTAATCCCTTGTGCTTCCCCATGGGGAGATGTGTTTATCTGTCACTCTTTCCCCACTCTTGAAGGAAGGGGGTACCTCTTTCTTCACCGCTCTTTATTTTTTCCCCAGTGTTTGAGGAAATGTCATGATGTAGATAATGATCAAGCCTTGCTGGTGGTGTTCTCAAGTATGTCCCAACCCCCACCCTTGCCATCCCCACCCCCTTTTCAGAGTTGCCTTTGATTTTAGGGGATTTGCTGTTTCTGGGAGCAGTATTTTTGTCCTTTAGTTTTTCTTAGTCCTGGTCTCGCATTTTTTTTGTTTCCTGTGCGAAGAGAGAGAGGGGAAGTGTTTAAAAGATGTTTTGTGCAAGGTTTGTCTTATTCTTGATTTCTGTCAAAAGTGCTTATGTTTCCAATATCAAATCGAGAAATCAGAAATCGTAAAAGAACAATGTGGAGTTGAAACATTTGGGAATTTTTGTATCTGACTTTGTTTTGGGTACAGTTAAATGTTTCTTTTAATGACAGTTGGAGTCACTAAATTCAGTTATGTAATGACTAAGGCCATGATCCTACAAAACTCTTGTATATACTTCATTCTAAGCCCACCAATATTCTTAAAATGGAGTTACTAACATAGGTAAATCTTTGCAAGAACAGAGCATATGTACTAAATCTTATATCAGCACTTGATTATCATAAACAGCTAGTTCTTGGTAAGGCTTTCATTTTATTTCTTTTTTTCCACCCCCCAAGATACTCCATTAGGAAGTCCAAACCTTCCTGTCAGTATTTCTGTCATACTAGCAGTTTGTTAGGTTAGGTACAACTTTCAGTTTTAACTAGTCACTTTTTTATTGCTGTAAAATCTACAGGTTGAAAGATTTTTAGTTTCTACAACTTATTTAAATACCTGGTTCTGTTTTCTGGAAAATATTGAAACAATTCTTTAAAAGATTCAAAAGCATCCAGAAGTAAGAGTTTACAAGTTAATGACTAATTGTAATATAACTGTCCTCTTTTGTGCAAGTAGGACACTTACTTTAAAATGATCACTGTCTCTGTAATTTTGGACTTTAACTGCATTTTTTATACAGTTGTCTGTGTTTTAAAGGCTATTCTGTGCTGTCAGTTTTTAGGAAATGCTGCAAGATAATTTGAACTGCGAGGTAGGCCACAAGCTGTGCATTTCACTGGGGCATCACAGCTAAAGTGGATTCAGCATGGTATATACAGTATCTGTATCTTGTATTTTTGGAAGAATATACACAAAGCCTTCAGTTGCAAATGCTGTTTTATCTCCGATCCCATAATTTGTGTCAGCAAAAAATATCTTGTGTAAAGTAGCAATTTTGTGATCAAACTGGCAAAATGAAAATAGCAATTTGATCAGGTTGGAAAGAAAAATAAATTTGGAAGTATATTCTGTGTAAACATTGTGAATAGGAAAGGACTAGCAGCTGTAACTACAGCTCTATAGAATTGTTCAGCTTTTAGTTTTCTGTTTAGCTTGTGAAGGTGAGACAAATTGCAGTATTCATAATTCTAAAATATCTAATATATAAAGTAATATTCCTTCTGAAGGTCAGTAGATAGGCTAGTTAGGCACAGAAACTCATTAAAGAAATGTGGCTCCTATTTAGTTACTTTAATGTAGGTGAAAATAGATATTTCCAGCAAAAGTTTATTCAGGAATAAAAAAATATTTTTCCTGTTTTATACCCACCTGCTATAACATGACTAATACTTTTCTTACTCTGAGGATACAATCTGTATTTTCTGTGTGGCATGTAGAAATCTATAATGTGCTCAAGATTATGCTCCCAATATCTGTATTATTTGAGGTTCTTCTGCAACTTCAACAGAATATAGTTGGTAAATATAGGTAATTCATTACAGAGCATTACAGGGTTGTTTTTTTTCCTGATTTAATTTTAATGAAACCCATAACTGACATGGTTTAAACCGGTTGCTCAGTTTAAGGGGAAAAAAGAATAAAATTTGAGAAATTCCAGTTTTTCAAGTTTTGGATATATTAACTGTATATTTATTGATGTATATTCCTAGAGGGGAACCATTTCTAAAACCTTAAGCTTTCTTAGGCCTGGATCCTACATTCACATCTGTGCATGCAAACAGCATCAGTTTCAATGAGGATCCACTCTCATGGAATAATTTGTAAGATAGAGATTCTAGAGCATAATCTTTTCAGGGTAGGAACATATTTTTATATTTCTGCAGTGCCCAAGACAATAGGCCTTCAATTCAGAATGGGGTTCTCTGGGTATTGTCATACCAAATCCTGCTAAATTTAATTGTATTAGCAGGTATAAAGAAAACAGCTGGGAGCCAACGTATTAAAAACTAGAGATTTTTTTTTTCTTAAGTTCTTGTTCTAGTAACACAACGAAGTATTAAATATTAATTATTGCTTTTTAAGAAAACTTTACATATATTTTCCTCATTGGCATATTTGTATACTTAACATTAGTTTTTTTTAATATTCTTTTTCTTTACTAAAAACTTATTTGGAGTGTTAGTTTTTTAATTTAAAAGAGTTTTTTCATACATAAACTGTACTAGGAAAAGCAACAGAGGTTTTGTTCAGGTGAGGCCCATACTTTAGCATTTTTAAAATGAAAATTGCCAGTCTTTTTGCTTACCCAGTACTAACTTGGCAATGAATTAAAACTTTTTTTGGTGAACATGCTGCTTTTTAGTATAGTTAGTTTGGTTTTTGTAAAGCAAAATTATTCACAAGCAAAACTTAGATTTATGTGATTCGACCCTTGTTATCTTCTTTGGCAGCTGAGAGTGCTCAGTTTCTCTCAAGAAGTGCTTCATCTCTGAGATCACTAACAACATCACTCCCAACAATTTCTCATCTTGTTTTTCACCTGGGTTGACTGCATTAATCTGTAATAGATTTTTTTCTCCTCGTTGTTCTTAGTGATCTTTTGTGAAGGAAATTAAAGCTTAAGAACTTGGTTAACTACAGAAAGTTAACTGCAGTATCAACTTGTGAATCAACAGTGATTCTCTTGCATAAACTTCACTCCAGCATGCCACTCTGTGTGGGTGGGCCTTTGTATATATGTGGAACCCCATTACTTTTTAATATGGCTTTTCTTGGGTGTCAGAGCCCATGGGCAGAGCGCAGTTTGGGATAGGGGTCTTAGTTAGGAATAGCTTGGGATAAATTTTTCAGAAGTGACTTTGGTTCACAGTGGTTGGTGAAAGTTGAGGGGATTTAGGCCCCAAGGTGCCAAAGTCACTTTTTTGAAAAGGAGATTCAGGTCCTTTGTTCTTTTAAAAATGTTACCCCTTGGATTGGTTCCATTGAAATTGATGGCAGTTCCCCACTCCCTCCCCTGGGAACAAAATAAGGCCTGTAATATAGGGTCTGCTTTCTAAATATTTTTGTAAGACCGTTAGTTAGAGAAAATTGCTTGTAAAAACTGCAAATAAGGTTTATCTCCCTGTACAAAAATTGAGGTATGTATTTGTTATTAAATGGAGGATGGAATAAAATTTTAGAAAAAGCTTGAAGGTTCTAAGATACCTCTTGTATCATACATAGGAGGTTTTAGTCTATAATTACAGTTAACACAAATAAGTCATGCTAATATTTTAACTAATTTTGGTAACTTCGACCCATCCAATCCTTCAATTATTAATCTAAAACAACATACTTTATACATTTGAATATAGGAATTTATAAACAGTTTGGGAGTAAGAAGGAATTTCATGCTTTATACTTATGAATTTCTTGGCTCTGCTAAGTTTTTCTAAACAGAATGGAGCGTAAGATTGTTACGAAGTATGTGTGCA
The DNA here is from genome assembly GCF_001723915.1 of Gavialis gangeticus. Taxonomy (NCBI): domain Eukaryota; kingdom Metazoa; phylum Chordata; order Crocodylia; family Gavialidae; genus Gavialis; species Gavialis gangeticus. Next base: position 9,815,163 of record NW_017729031.1, on the reverse strand, counting down.
TACATTATATATGTATATAAGCAAGTCTTGAATTATTCTTAAATTTTAATATTCTTTTCTGTTCCTACAGACCATAACGTTCACGGAACTAATAAAACAATGTGTGAGGTCTTGTACCTCCAAGTTGTTGACTTGAGTCTTGCAAAGGGCAGCAGGGACCAAAGCTGTTATCATCTGCTGGCTTTTCATTGAGTTTCATGCAATAAATTGATCATCTCAGTTCATTCCATAGTTGACATGTGCCCATGTCACAAAAGTCTCCATTATTTTTTGTCTGTGTTATTTGGGAGACTAAAAAATAAGTTGAGGGAGAATGACTGAAAGAGACTCACATCATTGGATGTTGAATCATTTGGAATAGGAGTGAGCATATTGTAATAGCAGCATGAAGAAACTGGCACTAAGTCAGTTTGCTGGAGATTCGCTGGACTTCAGGCTTGTCAAAGTAGCATGATTTTCATGAATGCTGAATGTACTTAAAATGATTTAGGTAAAATAAATTTAAATTCCTTTGTAAGTTTATATTAACTTCCTTCAAAGGTGAAATATATTCTGTCATTACTTGCTGAATATATATGTGAATTTACAATGTTTATTTCATTATACCTCAAATTGTTTACTAAACAAGGGTGGTTTGGGGATAGTGTAGAGGTTAAAATATTAGCTACTAAAATTTTTGGAAACTAAACCCTATGGAACTGATAGTGCTATAGTGTCATTACAGCTGTTTAAGGGAAAAGTCAAACCCATGTTTTAAAGACTGAAAATATCAAGACTATAGGTTCATGAAAAAATGTATTGACATAAATACTTAAATCACCAAAATGGTTTATGATTTATCAAAAGCAAGAGCAGTTGCTTAAAATTAAAATGTATCTTTGATTTTAGGGTTTTGAGGGTTATTGCATCACTAACATGGCTGCTGTAAAAGTCAAACAAATTCCTAAGTGGGGGAACAGAACAGTTGTCAACTGTTTGCACAATAAATCCTGCTGGATCAAGTGGTGATATTCTCAACATTTAGATAAAGAGAAGCTTGCAATAATGTTGCCACATAAACTGATGCCAAAGGAAACAAATGGGAGCACAGTAAAATAAAAGTAGAACAAATCAGCCTAATAAAACCTAAACATAAACCTATATATCATAAATATGAATAGTTTCAGTGCCTCCATTTATAATACCTAACTTTTTGGATACATTTCAATGAAACTGAATTTTTTCAGTATTGAGCTTTTTTTACTTTAAATATCCTATATATCAATAGTATGACTGATGGCTTTGGGTGGTTGATCAAACTCTACTTCTTCTTTGAGCAAACTGAATAAATGTACATGCTACCACATAGGAGTAATCCCATTGGAGTCAGTAGTTCATGTGCAAGTATTTGCAAGTTTGGGGTCTACAAGGCACTGGTTACCAGTAGCTACATCACACAAAGGATGAGGCTCAGTCCTTTCTTTATGTCTTTCAGAATGTATTGCCCCATACCCATGAATTATTGTGACTTGAGTATTTTTAATGGTATAACAATGATAGTCTAAGGCTCTGATCCTGCAAAACTGTATGCCTATGTTTAATTTTATACATGTGAGCAGTCTTACTGATTTCTGTGAGATTCCTTGTATGTGTGATAAGCATGTAAGCTCTGCAGGATCAGGATCTAAATTGGTAGCTTCTTAATTAGAGGTGAAGAATTCTTGCATATACACTAGTTTTACTATGATAGCATTCTACAAAGTAAGCTGATAATAGTATCCCTGATGAAAGATACTAAGTTGTCAAATGTCTTTAACAAACTGATTTTTGTCATTTCTTCCATCTTTTCTGGTTGGATTTTTGTAACTTTCTTTTGGTGTGGGTGTTTTGTGGGGTATGTTTGAGCATGGACAAATTGAAAGACTAGACATGTCCATTTAAATTGCTGGTGCAGCATTAATTATAGTGTTCTGGAATCATGACTGTTGGAATTAAGTAATCATATTCTAGGTATGTTAGTATTCAGTAGTCAAAGTTCAATGAACTCATATATTTTGCAGTACATAACAACCCATTTGGAAAATGCTTTGCTGTTTTGCAACCCTTTGTTTTGAAGTTTTCTGTTAAAATTTTTAAAGGACTACATCATGTTTCTCAAGGGTAGACCTTATCTGATAACTTAAAACAGCTATTTGTCTCCCAAAATGAAATGAAATCAAATTCCTGGTTAGGACTGTCTTAAAAAAGGTTGGGTTTTTTTGTTTGTTTGTTTTTGTTAAGGCATAGTTTCAGAATCTCTTTTTTACTACTTTTAACATTTTGTCACACCGAGTTCTTGCTGAAGGGTTTCTTGGCCATTTTAGAAGCTATAATCCAGTTAAAAGGTTTGTTTATGCTTCCCATCTCTGTTCTGCTGATGGTATTAGAATGCAGGCCAGAGCCAGACATCTAACTGTTTATAACATTCAAACTTCAATTAAAGCTGCAGTGTTCAGTTTACTAAATATCAGTATGTTTGTGCCAGCTATGAATTATTGCCAGCAATGATGGAAACCAAGTGATAGGCTCTGATTCCTGTCCTTCCCCATTTCACTATTGTATAAATCTATTTTCTTCATTTTCTTTCTTTCTTTCCTTTTTGTATATCATAATTATGAGGCTTATGTAGAATTTTAGCATTCAAAATTTTTGTTTTATACTCAGAGTGGTTTGTGGGATTGAAAGAAGAATGATTACTCATGAGTTACTGATATCTCTTGTGTTTCGAGGCCAAAATTATTGACTTTGGTAGAAACTTTGCCTAAGTAAGGACAGCAGGGTATGGCCTTTTATCTTTTAGCAGGTGTCGGAATACTTTTAACTTAGCACATAGGCTGTGGTCCAAATATAAACTGGCTTTGACTTTTTTTATAATAAGATATAAAGCTCCACATATTCAGTTAGGCAAAAGTGTACACTTTACTAGATAACTTAACAGTTTACAAGTAGACAGTCATGTGTTCCTTTTTTTAAAAAAAATGTTAACTAGCAACATAGATTTTTTTTTTTTTTTAAATCCAATACATTCTGCTCCAGGCTGCTGTTTTGCTAATAGGTTGTGTTGGGTTTTTTAATGCCTTAAACTGTTGAAATACTTTTAAAAGCCAGTAAAGTAACTTGCAAAGTTGATCATTTTGCAACTTACCTATACATGTGTACACGGTGCACTGGCTGGACTGCAGAAGCAGCACTTATTTATTTATTTGCATACTGGTTTATTTTTGTCTATCAGTTGCTATCCTTTTCATAATGTCCCTATGACACTTGCTGTGGCTGATGTGGTTGGTTTGTTTGTTTTAAATGCTTATAGTAGGAAGAACCCTAGGGTCTTAGCTGCTCTCTTTAAAGTCTATGGCCAAATATTTATATTAATTTGAATGGATCAGACCCTACAACTGAATTTTTCATGAGTTCTGACTTTATTTATTTTATAGTATCTTCCCAGTTCTCATCATGGAAAGGTCCAAAGAGTAGATCAACAGACATTCCATTAATTGTACTGAAATACTTGATAATCTGTTAAGGAAAATGAGCATACCTTGGATATTTATCTGGATATTGATAGTCATTTTGGGCATATAGTAAACATTGCTATGTTTCCCTTCTTCCCATACTTACTTTTGAAATGTAGCTGTTCTTTTAGCAAGACTGGTAATTTATGAATCAGTCTTTGCCATTTGTTGTTATTATAACAAATGGTAAAGACAACAAATGGTTCTACTAGGAGACTGTATATCTAAATTAAAATAGTGATGAGCCAAAACTCTCTGAGAAGTAAAAAATGTAAAGGAAAATTAAATAAAAAAAATTGTAAATATGGAGTTTAAAAAGTAATTTCCCACATAAAGGGAACTTGTAAGCATTTTTATCTCAGCAAAGATAAAATAGAATGTGTGAAAACTGCCTGCTTTCTCTTCAATGACAGTTAATTATCAGAATGAGAAATAACTTATTCTAAGCCAAGAAAGTAAATTCATAAGCATCTGCTTAAAATATATTTTCCACATCAATTTTGGAAATCAATTTGTATTATTTATGCTCATATTTACTTCTTAATGGATCAGCATTGTGGGGTGGGGAATATGTGGGTTGGTTGTTTGTTTTGTTTCAGTTCTTGGAACAAAGGTTTGAACTCATCAAAACAATCCTGAAACACATTTGTTCTGTGGGGGCTTTGAAAGATGTATGTGTTTTCTATAATTTCACTGGTTTCAAAAGAAATCATAAATACAAATAAGAATCTGAGTAGTGACCTGCAGATTTTTCTCTTTAAAGGAATCCATTATAGTACATTTAGTACTTTATAAACATTGGGTTTTCTTAGCTGTTTCCTGAATGATGCACTTTTCTATTAAAGAAATAGAAATTTGTGGTGGGGAGGGGTGCAGTTCTAACTGTTAAATCACTGTTTTGGAAAAATAATGAAAGATTAAATGTAAGGGCATGAATATAAACTTACTAAATTCTTCCCAATAGCAAACATGGAAGATGATCAGCCCTTTTAGGAAATGGACAAACTTACCTTTTAACAGACTGAAAAGGGGAGGGGACCTGCTACTCAGGAGCTGTTATGTAACCAGTGTGTCTGCATGTTCCTGCTCTCCAAGTTAGTTCAGCCTCTGTAACTTTAACCATGTTTCATCCAGGCTTTAAATTCCAAGTTTTTCCCTTGTATCCCTACAGAAGCGTGCAGATACCATATTTTAATTGCTGATCTTTGTTTTGTTTGATATAATGTAGTTGTTACATCTACATATACCTTTAGGACAGGTGGGCAATTATTTCAGCTGGAGGGCCACCTAATGAGTTTTGGTGAGCTTTCAAGAGCTGCAAGGGTAGCCCTGCCCCTTGACAGGTGCCCCACCCCCTGGTCACCATCTTAGGACTGGAAGTCTTGGCCCTAACCCCTGACCTTTGCCACAGGAAGTCCCTCCCCTTGCCCCCAGAAGTATTTCTGTGGGGGGAGGGTTGCCATCTTGGAACCAGAAAAAAAAAAAAACCAAATCGTATACCAGAAGTCAAACATCTACTAAAAGATCTTTAACTTTTATTACAAAAAATATTTTTGCCATGATTTATTTGTGTTTGCATAGTGTATATAGAGGTGATTGCATAACAGCTCAAAAATAAAGTCTTAACTCTTTTATATGGTGTGTGGGGTGTGGTTGGGGGGCTGGGTGTGTGTGCATCGTGGGAGCAGAGCCGGGGGGCCTTCCACGACTCACGTGCCGCTCTTGGCACTCATGCGCCACTGGGGGGGAGCCCCGCACAATGGAGCTGGGTGCCTTCCTCGTTCCCTGCTTTATTTGTAACACAGTAAACTTGTGGATGCCATGTCCAATCAATTCCAGTATTTCAAGGCAGGTTCTGGGAATCAGTGGGTGTAAATCGATTTGCTGATGATGGTCGTGATGATGATTGCAACTGGTACAAATTGGACCACTGGAAAAAGCCTGATTCACAGGATAATACCTCATAGTGTTTCATGAAGAAGAATTTCTCTGCCATGTCGTGCTACTGCCTACATGCATCAGAAACAGCAGTTCGTGCTTTGGGGGGTATCGTCCATAATTTAGTTTCTAATAGAAATGAAAGAGTCTTATGAGAGGACCTTTGAGGGAGAATGTGGGGATCACTAGTATAACAAAATTTGGGGGCATACGGAGACTGGAAAGGGAAACAGGAAGTGCTGGAATGATGCAGTAGGTAGTGGTAGGGGAAAAGGGTTTTTGGTGATGGAGAGAGAATTGTGGTGGTGATAGTAGTGGGGAAAGCTAAAAAGCAAAGCAAGGGCGGGCAAGTGAATGGATGTATGCTGTAACAGGTAGGTGTAGCACCTTAGCCTGTTCCTTTCTCTGTCCCAATGAATATTTAAGTGGAATAGCTCCAGGAGGAGGTGATAAGTGCCATGCCTCCAGCATACTCTGCAGCCCAGTGGTTAGGGTATCTTTCTTGGATGATGGAAGATGTGGTTTTGAATCTTCTTATCAGCTATGGGATTATCCAGATACTAGATGTGTGTGCTAATTATTCAGCTCTTGTTAGCCAAAAAAGCCTCTGTGAAAATAGCTTTCATTCAGTGCTGAATCATGAGGATGTTGCTAGGGATGTGAATGGTTAACCATTCACACATTGATAACTGGTAGTACCTTGCCAGTTATTGTTTAGCACAGGCTGGGGAGTAGTCTGGCAGGGAAGGGGAGGGAAACAGTGTAGTGCCCCTGAAGGTGGCAGAGTAGGCAGGAGGGGAAGAGGAAAGGAGAAGCAAGGGGGAGGGGAAGTGTGGCAGGGGAGCTGTGAGGGTCTCGATCCTTCTTGAAGCAGCACAGACCTAGTCTTTTCTCCACCCTCCAGGCTCCATAGACCCCTGTGCAGCCACTTGGAGCTCCAGGTCCATGGCAGTTGTATGCCAATGGCAGCAGCAGACAAGGGGATTTCCCTGCCTGCTGCTGCCACACTTCTGCCCAGGGGCTGGGGCCAGTTGCAGGCCGCAGCTGTGAGCCCTGCTGCAGCCCTGTAAAGCCGTGGGTGGCACCAGTGAGGTTTCCCAGTCTGCTGCTGCCTCCCAGAGAATGACTGAACACAGGCAGGGGCTGGTCCCTGGTAGATGCACGCTGTCAGTTAACCATTTAACTAGTTAACATTAGGGGAGTTTAGACGGGTACTTAATCGGTATTTACATCCCTCGATGCACAGATAAAAATATGAAAAACAGGCCATATAATACTTTTATTGCTCATTACTACTTCTAAAATAATTTTAAGGAACAGTGCCAGTTTATTTGTTTACCTAGAATGAATATAGTTCTTGAAGGTTAGACAAAGACCAGACATTTAGATTTTTTGTGGTACTGTATTTTCTCACGTCTTCTACACAAAAGGAGCTGTTGTGGGTATTATATGCAAGAAACCTGAATCCCCACAGGTGTGGAAATTTGTCAGCAGGGGTCATGGCAGTCAGTGTTGCCACGGCTCCCCCACCACCAAATTGTTGGGCCCCCAAGGCACCCTTTGGCTGGATATGTGGCTCCCTATGCCAAATTGGACAGACTCCAGTGGTCATTCCACGGCAGACCCACCACATGACCCAAGGTCAGATGCAGCACACAGGTTTGGATTTAGCATGCTGGTTTGGATCCAGAATGGGCCCTGGGATCTGGTGCAGGATCAGACTTGTGCTGGGTCATGCCGAGCAGGTGGCCCCAGAGCTAGCACAGACGATCAAACTCAGCATGCTGTATTAGACCCAGTGTATGGCCCTGGCAGTGTTGCGTGGAGTTGGAGTCGTGTTGGGTTGGACCTTGTGTGCTGGAGCAGTCCACAGACCCTGTCCAGTGCATGGCAGCAGGCTTTGCTCCCTGGCAGCTACTACTTGGTTTCTGCAAGAAATATTTTTTTTTTCTTTATCCTGCCTCTTAAGAACAACATGCATAATATGCAGGGCCATGAAGTATGTGAGAAATTATTGTTTTTTAAACCCAAAATCTTGAATGCAGATTTTAGATGCACAGCAGTTCTGTTAAAAAAAAAA
>NW_017729031.1:9803336-9807604 GCF_001723915.1 Gavialis gangeticus | reverse complement strand
AAAAAAAAAAAAAAAAAAAAAAAAAAAAACAAACCCCCCAAACCATTAAGTCTTTTTCTTCATCAGTGCAAAATCATTCCTTCGTGAGAATTCCTCAACTTTCTGTCAGAAGCTAACACTGAATAGTTTCAACAAGGGGAACTCGCCACTTCCCATGTAAATGGATTTACCAATATATCTTGTTAAAAACTTTTTGCTGATTTGCCTCCTAAGTTATCACTCAAATTCATTATTCTTTTGAGCCACTCTCAAAGTGTCTAACCCCATTAGGCCCAATTCCACCACTACAGAATACAGTGGAAAAAAGCATTGCTATTATTATATTGTGGTTCCATATAGTCCATTCAGGATTGAAACCCCACTGTGTTAACCCTGTACAAACATAGAAAAGGACAGTATCACCCAAGATACTTACTTATGAACAAATTTATTTAGCAGTTTCAAGGAATGAAGAAAGCAGTTCTTGATATGCAGACTTAATTGCTCAAGCTACACATATGTAGTTTCTTTAATCTGCACCCTCACCTCCAGTTAGGACTTCTAAAACCTTAAATATTTCTCACATTTCTCAGGTTCCTCTACAATTTTTTTTCTGTTTCTTTTGAAATGCATGTTGTTCATAACAAGCCAATGTTATTCAAGACACACTGTTGTTACCTCGAAAAAGTATTTTGCCCTGTCCCTACAGTTGGGTTACAGTCCTGCTTCGAGATGGTCATCAAAAATATCATTTAAAAATATATATATTAGAAAAACTAAAGCCCCCCCCCTTACATTTTAATCACTCCTATTCATGACATAACTTTTATCCAAATCAGTAACTACCTTCCCTGCAGACTACCAAGAGTTATCTTAATTTAAATCAAGATTAAAGGATATAACCATAAACATTTAAGGAGGAAAAGTTACTATTTCATGTTTGTTGGTGGAACATATAAGGCTGATTCAGGTGGCTTGTTCATCCAAGAGACTGAGAGGATTAATGACAACACAGCCTGGAACACAGGAGATCTAATTTCAAGTCACTTCAAACTAGATCTACGAAACAAACCAACAGAGAGACCAACAAAAAACCTATAGGTATTGCAATCTAGCTTTTGGGTTTCTTGCCAGCCAGTGGAACCCAGTGGATCAAATTAGGCATGCAGCTTTGCACAATGCATGGGAAGAATTGGGCACCTAATTCAGAAAACCTAGCTCGCTAAGAGGGGAGCTGCCCAAGTTAGCTGAATTAGTACTCCCTGGAGAGGCGTTAATCCCCTTCTTTCTCAGGGAGCTAGGCATCTAACACTACTTGATAAGGAAGGGTTTCCTTCTGCTCAGGCTCCATGACCGTGGACTCTGTCTTGGAGTTAGGGTTGGTTTAGGTGCCTTTTTCATAAAACATGGTGAGAGAAAGAAGCAGTGCAGCTGTCATCACCCTGTTTATATTGTGAGAATGTCGAAATCCCTGTAAGATCATAGAGAAATACTGAAGCTATAAAATGGTTGTGTCGTGGATCTGATTCTGCACACTGGGTCTAGCCATGGACCAACCTCAGGAGTTAACACAATGGTATACAGAGCCATACCATTCATCCGCAGAGCTCCCCAGAAGTCTGGAAAGTTGATGATGAGGAAGCGGGAGCAACTTTGTCATTCCCAGAGCCCTGGCAATTAGTGCTGCTACTGCTCCTCCTCCACCAGATTTCTGGACCTGTGGGGAGCCAGGTTTCTCATTTATAATGCACACCCCAAGATTCACCAGCTCCTTTTGGTCAAAAAAAAGAAAAAGTGTAGATTATACATGAGAAAATAGGGTGCCGCACAAGTCCTAAATGCCTGTTTTTTGTCTAATCTCCAAGAGTTATATTCATTCTAGTAAACAAATAACTTGGCACAGTTCCTTAAAATATGAAAAACAGGTCAGTTAAATACTTTTATTGCTCATGGCTACGTTCACAATAAATGTATTTGCTGCATCATCCTTGTGACTCAGAACTAAATGAAAACTATATTCATAGATTTTTTTTTTAACTTGGCAAAAAAGACTTAGAAGAATCAAGTTCATACTTTTTTCTCTCACTCTTTTTAGTGTCTTGTAGATTGGTATAATTTTATTTTTCTTACAACAATCTGAAAATGCTTCTTAGTGTGGAGTACTAGTGTTGTAGTCAGTCCTTGGTATATATGTGATCATCACTAAATTCACAGAATGACTCTTGTATTATTTACATACTGTTGTGATAAGCTATCATACAAAAATGAGACTACAGCAGATTCACCTTTTTCTTTTCCTAAATTATTTTAACAAAAGTGAAAAAAAGCTATCCATAGTGCATAGTTCCATTTTAGATACATGCAAATTTAGCTTAGTTTGGGGTAAACTTATTTAAGATGATATCCTGAGCCTGATTATCATTTATACCAAACTGCCCTTAAACTACTTTTAGTATAAAGAAAACTTGGTCTTTTCTATATAAAAGTAGCAATTGAATGTACTGGTAATCACATTCGCTGTGGATGTACATTATAATGCATACTTGTGTTGTGTTGTGGTTTCAGGTTGCAATTTCAAAAATTGGTTATATGTTTTTATAACAAAACACTAGACTATTTGTTGGCTATTGATATACAAGGTACTGCTATCCCAGAAATTTTATGTTTATGGCATGCAGCTGCTGGAGAGGATGTTTCATTGTTATATTTTACTGCTTATTAGTTTGTGTTTGCCGTTTTGGAATTGCATCCCTCTCCCATGTATGTTGAAGTGCAGTGCATCTGCCTGTGTGCCAACGAAAAAGGGGTTTGTGACTCGGACAAAACACATTCCACGCTTCTGTGTAAGCTGTAAAGACTTGTGCACATAGGGTCCAAAGAAGTATTTCTATGGCTCTATTCATAAATAAAATCTAAGGCTATTCAATACATCCTTTCAAGGGCAAGGTGTTTTTTTTTCCTTTAGATTAATTTTTTTTTGAGAAAAAGTAGCTTTATCGTTTTCCTGTGTTGAACTGACACAATATTAGATTTTATTTTGGGAGTTTTTTATACTCCCAAAGCAAGGAATCCATAGATTACAAGTAGGGAAAATAAGAAAGTCCCAGATTATTAAACCTTTTCAAGGAGAAAAGGAAGTAGGTACAGTATGTTCACTGATGTTCCTCTGTCAGCATTTGAGAGGCCTGGAACAGATTATCTTGAGCCAACAGTAGGTAACTAAGGAAAAGACATGAAAGAAACAATGATCTATCAGCATAATGCCTTAAATTTACATTATGAGATTACATTTGCTTTAAATAACATCTTGGCTCTTTAGTTCTTCTAGAGCAGCAAGAGGCACTGTTGAGGAGGCCAAATTAATGGTGAAGGGGTTCTGTGTCTTGAATAGATATTCCAACAGTTATTGATTTGATTTTCTATTAGGCCTGCCAATTAATCGGCATTAATGTGCATGATTAACTCAAGAACCAATGACATGTTATGCATGTGGTTTTGGAGCCTGTGCCTGGGCTCCTTTCTGCTGCCGTCACCACCACCTCCAGGCCACCCAGGAGTGCAGTGATGATAGTGCAGAGGATCCACAAGGCAGGCTGGGCACAGGCTCTGGGCTGCTGCGGGGGGGTGGTGTGTGTGTGCGTGTATGTGCACGCACGCATGCACGCGCACACGCTACTAGAGGTGCACCCATATATTGGTGCTATATTGGGATGCCATGTGCAGGCATGCAGCCACAGCATACAAGATCCAGGAATGCAGCCCGGCAGCATGTAGAACTGCATCCAGCAGGTTAGCCTGGGGAGGGGGATAGGAAGAGGCAGGTGGGCAGTTCCAAGGCCCCACAGTGAGGGGGGAAGTGGGGTAGGGGTGAATGGGGCCCCAAGGCCAAGGCAGGGAGTGGTTTGGAGCTGTAGGTAGCTCGCCCAAGGGCATGGAGGTGGGGAGGGAGGTTTCTTGCCACTGCATGCACCCCCAGAAGTATGGGGCCATGCACCCCCAAGGGAAGTATGGGGGCAGCTAGACCCTGCTGCCTTTGCCCTGAGAGCCATGTGTTGCTATGCTGTGCCTTCCGCCACCATACGGACAGGGGGCATGACATGGCTAGTACTTGGCTCCCAGAGCAAAGGCAGCAGAGCTCAGAGCCCCAGCCCATAGCTGGCAGCCCACCTCTGCCCTGCACACATCTTGTAGACATGCCCCCCATGCCTCCCTGGGGATGCACACAGCAGCCAGGAGCTGCCCACAGCTCCATGCTACTCCCTGCCCCAGCCCTGAGGTCTGATGCACCC
>NW_017729031.1:9796006-9803325 GCF_001723915.1 Gavialis gangeticus | reverse complement strand
ATGCTACTCCCTGCCCCAGCCCTGAGGTCTGATGCACCCCAGCCATTGTCTCCCCCTTCCCTTTCCCTTCCACAGACTAACCTGCTGAGCACTGCTCTACACAACACTGGGCTGCATTCCTGTAGGGTTACCATATTTCCAGTTTCAAAACCTGTGGTGGCAGGGGGGCCAGTGATATATGGTTTTGTCTAGTCTTCAGTACCCTATTTTGCACAATGGAAACAATATTTTGAAAGTTATGAGACGGTCTGTCCAGCTTTAGCATGTTTCTGGAATGCACAGTGAAGAAAGTGGTTTGTTCAGGCACCCTGAGCCAGGTGTGTTTGTTCTGCATCGATCAGCTCAGCTCATATTGTAGTCATTTGAGACTTGTCTCAACTGTAGTGTTAGATTGATGCAGGGGCGATGTGTAGGGGGTGTCCATGGGTGCACGTGCATCCCTGCAAAAAGGCGCTGCCAACACTGTCAGCAGCGCCTGTGGGCAGTCGCCACTTGCTACCCCGCCCACAGCATCTGTGGGTGGTCCGTGATCGCCCCTGGTCGCTGCTGCTGGTAGCACCTGTGGGTGGTCGCCAACCCCCCCCCCGCCCCTGCTGTTGACAGTGCCAGCAGCATCTGCAGGAGCTCTCTGCTCACCACCGCCACGCTGCTGCTGCTGCAGGCACAGCCATGCCCCCCCCCCCCTCCAGCCACTGGGGGCATGCACTGTGTTCATGGATTGATGCATAGCTCAAATATTGTACAGAGTTAAGTGGTGCTTTAAACTCAAGTTGGCTGACTTATCTAAGGTTATGGGTTGAAACTTGAGTGATGCTGATCCCCCATGTGGTACTGCTGAGTATGATCAGGTTATAGAATGTGTCTGTGCCCCAGCTTACATACATGCAATCCTCTACTTGCTGAGCCCTCCCTCTGAGTGCCCACCTTGCCTCACATGACCCAATCTTTTATATTTATGTCCACACTGCCCACGCAGCTAAACAAGTTTGAATCATAGAATCGTATTTGGTTTGGTGCTAAGATTTCTAACCATGTGTCCCAAGGCTCTTAGGCTAGGGACAGAAGTTACATACACACACACACCAATTTAAGTGATCAGAAACTGGTTTAAACCTGTAACAGAAGAGAAGTTCAGTGCACGTAAACCAGTTGCAACTGTGGACTACAAATCCCAGAGGCACTTGGAAGCAGGAAGAGGAAGTGATGAGCAACCCTGCAGAGTTCAGCCGCTGTAATTCTGGACAGCAAATCCCACAGGCCTCAGGGACAGCAGGAAGAGGAAGTGAACACACAGTCAGAGACCTGCTCTAGCACCTCCTGGCTTCTGGCCTTAGCCACTGCAGGCATGTGACTGCATTTCCTGAATCAAAGGCTGTTCACTTCTGTTTCAATTTAATCTGTGCATCATAGACTAACCCGCAAAGATTAAATTGATTCAGCCTCTTTGATTGTCTGTACCTAGCCTGAGTGCCCAGTTAATTTGACCCACTGTGAATTAGCTCATGATACATTGTGGGAGAACTTGCCTCCCTGTCTCGTACTGTATTCTTAAAGCCTGAATTTGTGGTTATTTTATATTCCTCACTTCTGGCTGTTCTAGCTCATGCCAACCAGTGATACCGTAGCAGGATAAATATTTTCTGCTTTTGAGTTTTATTACAGCAGAACACAATTGTAGGTTCTTCTGAGATTTTGGATAATACTTCAGTTAAGGTTCCTGACTCTTTAGAAGGTGGTAGCAACTTGCGGAGGGGGCATTTCTTAATTTAGAAATGCCTTTTGCATGCTGTAGATTCACAATGTAAACCAGGACAGCAAGGTGAGATCACACTGTCCTGAAGAACTGGGAAAATCAGAACTAGTTTCCAAACTTCTACATAAATAAGCAAACACTTGTGGAGCATTATGAAGAGATTTATCCAGTCCTCTACAATTTGAACATGCAAGTGAGGGAGGAGTCCAGAAGTAGATTGGTGTTAGCTAGGGGTGCACAGATAGAGATTTTTGAGGCCGATACCAATAGCAGATATTTAAGGAAGCATATCAGCTGATACCAATCCGATATCAGGTCAGGTTTGGGCAGGCTGGGCAGGACATGGGGCAGGTGACGGTGTTGTGTGGAGCAGGGGCTTATGAGGGGCCTACAGCAAACTTCAGGGTAGCTGCAGCCCCCCCTGTAGTTCCCTCTCAGCGGTGCCGCCCAGCCTAGACTCTGCTGGGACTATCTGATGTCCTCAGGTCGTGGTAGAGTCCACTGGTGTCTTGGGGCCACCTCGGAGTGGGCGACCGGCATTCTCAGATGACGTCCAGATCACTGCAGGGTGTCTGGATCAGGTCTTGATGCTGCCAATGATCTCTAAAAGCTAGGGGCTGCCACTGGGTTGGGCGACCAGCACCTTAAAAACATCAACAGGTGTCTGGGGACAACAAAAGAAAAAACAAGCCATGAATGTGTGAGGTCAAAGGGCCAAAACAAATGTTCCCCGGGGAGCCACCGAGCAGAGCACCCCAGACAGCGCCCGCCAGCTCACAAACTTAGGGAGCTCGCTGGCGGCTACTGACCAGTGGTGCTCCTCCCAGAGACGCATGCGAAGGACACCGAGGAAAAACACCCCAAGGTCACTGGCAGTCTTCCCGGCCAGAGCCTCCTTCCTGGGTAGCCAGATAACAAGCTTGGCCAGAGCCAGGAGGAGGTTGTCCAGGAGGTCCCGGGCCTTGGTGGGGCGACGGATGGGGTGTGCATAAATCAAAAAATGCGGGGAGTAGTGCAGCCAGAACTTGAGGAGCAAGTTCTGGAGGAGGAGGTGCAGGGGCTGCAGCCCGGTGCACTCAATGATTAGGTGTGCCAGGGTCTCCCTTTCTGGGCAGAAAGTGGACTGGTTAGAGACTGGTTCGAAGTGCGCCAGCCACATGCCCCTCGCGACGGTCCTGTGAAGGAGCCACCAGCCTAGTTCCCCAGTGGCTCTCGGGACCAGGTCCGAGTACAGGCTCTGCCACCATGGCCCATCGGCCTTGCCCTTGCCAAAGTAGTCCCGCCAGGCGGTGTCTTGGCGGGCCGCGAGGGCAGTGTGATGAATTGTCCTGCGGACGAGCGTGTAGAGCTGGCGCCAGTGGGCTGTCGAAAAGTGGACCAGCCTAGTGTCCCCCAGCTTACTCAGATGGTGCGTCGGGAAGTGCCTCAGGGCCTGCCGGGGGGCGGGCCCAATGAGCAACTCCACTGGGCTGGGGTACTCAGGAGGACAGGGACCACCCTCTCGCAGGACCCGTTTGATGTAGGCAAAGGCATCTGCAGGCAGCGCAGCTTTCACCTCCTGGACTAGGCGCAAGTAAGTTGCACAGACTATGGTCAGGCCTATGCTCCGGGCCAGTGCTGCAGGGCTCAACCATCTTTGCTCGGCGTAGTCCAGGAGGTCTCTGATCTGGCTGATGCCCACCTGGGCCATCCTCAGAGAGACCTCAAGTGAACCTGCCACCGAGACTGCCAGCAGCAGGTTGAAAAACAGCAGCTTGGCCAGCAGGTCGCTGTCCTCAGCCAGCCTCAACGGAGACCTGGAGACAGAGACCAGCCCCCAGGCCTTGAGGAGGTCACGATAAAAGACCAGCAGGTCCCCCAAGAGCAACACGAGCTTTGGGCCATGCAGGAAGAAGAGCTGCCAGTCGTATCAGAGCTCCCGGAGGTGGTGGAGAAGGCTCGCCCCAACAGGCTCCACGCTGCATGGCTACCATCACTATACAGCAGTCTCTTTGCTGGGAACAGGCTCTGGATCTGTGTGGGTGGACTGGGGCCAGGGCAGTTCCTGGCGGAGTCTGGGCCAGGTGGGGAGGAGGGCAGTGCCACTAGGAGGGAGCTACGGCGGGGGGGTGCTGCAGCCACACTGAAATTTGCTGTAGGCCCCTCTTAGCTCCCTGCTCCAGGCAGCGCCACTACCTGCCCGGCCCCAGCTCTGCTGGGAACAGCCCCACGCAGATCCAGAGGCACATGGCCCCCCTTCCCCCTTGTCCTCCCAGACGAATGACAGCAGCGGTGGCGGGAGCTGGTGGATGAGCCACAAATGGCGGTGGGAGCCGCCTTCCCCTCCCCTATACCCCCCAGATGAGCTGAGGCTTCATGCCCCTCCTGCCCAGCACTCTCCCCAGCTCCAGCCTCTGCCTTCCTCCCGCCCTAACAGCAGGACCTTGATCTGCCCTTCACGCCCCTTTCCCTTCCCTTCCCTGCCACCCCTCTAGACTAACCAGCTGGAGGCAGCTTTCCATGGTGCAGGCTGTCTTCACTACCTATGTGCTGCACTGCAGCTGCGTGCAGCACAGGCATTTATTGGCCCAGTTACCAGCCACTTAAGGCTGATATCTGATATAGATAATTTTCTTTATATTGGTACCGATCCAATATTGGACCGATGTATTGGTACACCTCTGCTATCAGCATTTTAAAGCTTGCTACCTGATTCAGGGCTACCTACACTGTTGTTACCAAAAAGGCAACAGCATAGGGAAGTAGTGCTAGAAGGGACCTCACAAAGTCATCTTTCTAGTCCAGTCCCCTGCTTAAGGCAAGATGGTGCCTGGCTAAAGCATCCCAACACAGTGTCTGTCTAACCTGCTCTTGGAAACTTCAAAGGATGCAGAGTCCACAGTTTTTCCAGAGAGTTTGTTCCAATGCTTGATCACCCTCATTGTCAGAAAGTTCCTCCTTCTCTCCAGCCTGTGTTTCTCCTGCTTGAGGCTAGCTCCCCATTGCTATTAATCCAATCCCTTACGACCACAGAAAAAAACCCACCACCATTCTCTCTATAATTGCCCTTCAGGTATTTGAATATTGTTCTCAAATCCCCTCTCAAGTTTTGTCATCTGCAAACTAAATAACCCTAGCTTTTTCAGCCTTTCCTCATAAATCTTTCCTTCCTGGCCCCAATCTTTCTTGTTGCTCTGCACTTGACTCTTTCTAAACCGTCCACATGGTTTTTGAATTGTGGAGCCCAAAACTGGGCGCAGTAGTCCAGGTGAGGCCTCACCAGTGCTGAATAGAGTGCAAGAATCCCTTATCTTGATTTTTAAGTAATATTCCTGTTAAGCCAACAGCATTCTGGGATATTTTTTTTCTGCAATGTGTGCACAATATTGGCTCATTCAACTTCTGATCTACTGTAACCCCCAATTCCTTCTCTGAAGTCTTGCAGCCTAGCCACTCATTCCCCAGTCTGTATTGGTGAATGCAATTATTCTGTCTCGGGTTGGGTGCAGGACTTCTCATTTATCCTTGTTGAATCTCATCAGATGGATTGTGGACCACTTCTTCCATCTGTCCAGGTCATTCTCTGGATCCTAGCCCTAGTCTGCAACTCCACCCAACTTGCTGCAGATTTGCTAAGCATGCACTTGATCCCATCGTCCAAATCATTAATGACGATATTAAACAATACCAGATCCAGTATAGACATTTGATGAACCCCTCTTGATACTTCCTCTCATTTGGGCCCTGAGCCATTGATGACTACTCCTTGTGTATGATTGCCCAACCAGTTATGTATTCATCTTGTAGTACTTTCATGTAGTTTGTATTTCCAGTTTGTTGATGTGAATGTTGCAAGAGACGGTATCAAAAGCCTTTCCAGAGTCGAGGTATATGTCATCCATTCCCTTCCTACATACCCATAGCCTGTAACCTTACAGAAGGAAATCAAGTTGGTTAGACACTTGTTCTTGGTGAATTTATGCTGGCTGTTTTACCTTGTTCTCTTCTGGGTGCTGCAACTATAGATTTTTTTGAGGACCTGATCCATAATCTTTCCAGGTATTGAGGTCAAGCTGACTGGGCTGTAGTTCCCTGGATCCCCTTTCTTCTCTTTCTTAAAGATGGATAATGTGATTTGCCATTTTCTAATCATGTGGGACCTCATCCAACCTCTATGAATTCTCCTAACTTTCTCCCTGCATGCCCATCTGATACTCTTCAATCAACTTATTTCTTTTAAGTACCATAGTCATCAATGGGATGTCTGCTCACTGGCAAGTTAGAGTACCTCATCTACCCCTGCTGTCACAGTTGATGAAATTACTCTGTATCACAAAGCTCACACATCATTTGGCTGACCTGGTGGCTGGTACCATCTATTTTACTGCACTGTGTGCACCCTGCACAAGATCTGCAGGTATAAGGATGAAATTTTTTTCTTGGAAGATATTTACAGTTTTTAGGCCCATTTTTTGAAAAGGGCATCTGTCGTGATTGTAGCTAGACCTAGGTAAACAAAGCAAGTTGATGCCTTGTGCCCTCCCATCCATGCTTCTCAGGATGACATGGATAATGTAATAGGGCAATATAATTCAAATGTAATGTAGTGAAATTTTATGGTGAACACATTTTAGTGGTACCACTGATTTGCTGCATCTTTTTTTGTTTTATACAATTATGAACACTTATTAAAAGATTTGCTTTGTCTAAAATTAGTTTGGTTGCCAACATATTGTGCAACGAAACCAATTTTGTTAACAAAAGCAAAAGTATTAAAATAATGAAGACATGTTGAAAACCATCATAGGTATCCCAGCTGCCTGTGCACAAATACCAACTTTGAAAAGTGTAAGAGTTCAATAGACAAGCTGCACAAGTTAGTCAGGTTAGTTGTAGAGTAATAGAAAAACTGGATTCCAACTTTGTCGGTGGTTATATGGGTATGAGAGAGCTTTTCTAGCCCATGGAGTTGGCCATAGACTGCCTAACTTCAGAGTCTTACTACCACACCAGAATGAACTGGTAGCTGATGGCTGCAGCCTGGTAGCTATCTGGGGAGAAGCAGTTCAAACATGTCTT
This sequence comes from Gavialis gangeticus, assembly GCF_001723915.1. Classification (NCBI taxonomy): domain Eukaryota; kingdom Metazoa; phylum Chordata; order Crocodylia; family Gavialidae; genus Gavialis; species Gavialis gangeticus. The sequence goes on along the minus strand of NW_017729031.1, from coordinate 9,796,514 downwards.
TACTGTTCTTCATCTCAATTCCTCATATCAAGCTCGTGCTAAAAGATGTTCTTTCTTGGCTTCTTATTCTACTTCTCTTTTTCTCTTTATTATCTAGGTGCTTACCGACCCACGGGAGAAGAACACTTGTTGTGATGAATAGGGCTTATACTTTTGCAAGCCTCCTGTGTTGTAAGCAGGTGTGCAAAGCTCCTTCCTTGTTACACCAGGCCCTGATATACATTTTGCCTTCCAGAATGGCTTAATTTAAACCTAAACCCCAGGAAATAGAGTTAAGTCACACTGAGCTTAAAACTCTTAACAGTGAAAAATCTAAAATTGGGGTACTATCTGCCACAGCCTCAACTCTAGCTCATTTGAGTGATGTTCAAACTTGTACCTGTTATATCACAGGATACTGGTTTTGAGCATGTGGAGGACATTTGGATCAAATGTTCATGAAAATAGTGTGAGGGGAAAACTCTTGGGTGTCCTGACTAAGGTGTTTAAAAAAAAAAAAAAAAAAAAA
>NW_017729031.1:9791606-9795877 GCF_001723915.1 Gavialis gangeticus | reverse complement strand
AAGGGGTTTAAAAAAAAAAAAAAAAAAAAAAGGTTAGGTTATGTTTAGCAACCACAAGTTAAGCCACTCAACCAATCTGCCTAATTTAGACATCTCCCATATGACATAATAGGTGTTAATACCTGTTTATTTTTGGCCAAAGGATTCCTTATATGGCTTCACTTTTTACCCCAAGAGGTTCTGTGTTGTATGTTAGCAGACTGCTGGAAATTCCAGCAGCAAAAGTCAGTCCTGAGGATGGAGAGGGCATATGACAGTATATGAATGCCAGCCCAAGTACGGAATTCTAGTGCATTTTGAGACTATGCAAGAACCTCAGAACGGATTAAAGTGCTTGTATTTTCCTTAACATACTTAGTGGAAAAACAGCCTCTGGAGGTTACAGTGGCAGGTGTCCTACTGGCTCTGAAATCTTACAGGTTTTCTTAAAGGCTTTTTATGCATTCTTGAAGCAGAGACCCAAGAGGGGATCCTATAATCATTTATCTGGACCTTTGGTATATTCTGGGCTGCATTATAAAGAGCCTTAATCCCTTTGGTTTGCAGATACACTTCTCCTTGGTAGCAAGAGATGTTCTAGCAACTTAATATAATTAATTGCTAAATCAAAAGAGGTACAACAGAATAATCATCAGGTAGAACATATGACTTAATATTATGTACATATATGAATGATACATGTTATGTCAGGCGTGCCCAGCTTCTGAGCAGCTGGGGGCAACATGCCTTATGGGCTGTACCAGTGAAGACAACACACTGTGGGAAGGTCTTGGGTCCCCAGACTGCATGCTATACACTCACAGGTGGGAAGGTGGGCACTACCTCACCCCACTGCACTGCATGTGGACAGGCACACTGTGCCACCCTGTTGCAGTGCATGCAGACAGGTGGGCACCCCAAGTACCTTTCCCACGTGATGCAGTACCCTGTCTTAGCTGCAGCTCCCAGGCTTCCCTGTGGCATCATGCCACACGGCTTCAGGCAGCCATCTCACTCGGCACCACAAGTTGTGCCACACCATGCTGCCCTATCAGCTGGGGCTGGGGCTGGTAGCAGAAGGTGGGGGAGGAAAGAGGCTCTCCAAGATGCTGGCAACTGCTGCAGCTGTCAAGAGTGCAACAGCTGGATGGGAGCCTGGGGGCCTCATGCAGCCTAGCCTGGAAGTCACCAGTGTTGTGTTTGGCTTCAACCGATAACAGTGGATTTTGTTAGGGAAATCTGAAGTGTGGTTTGTTCCAAACAACTATGACCAATTGAGTTATGTTTGTATGGTTTGGAGATGTTATCTTAAGGCTTTCTAAAGTTTAATTTTGGTTGCCCTTCATATTTAGAAGGGCATGAAACAGGGCTAAGTTGCTTCAAATATCAATTAATGAAGCTTTGGCTATAAATTGCAAGTTAGCATGCAGACTTACACTTACTATTCTGAGAAATTGAACAAATAATTAGTGTGAAGTAAATATGAAGACTCCTTGAACTATATTGCCAATAAGACTGAAAAGCAAACGGTTATAGCAGATTTGTTACAAACTACACAAAGTAATTTATCTGTGTGCATGGAAGTTTTTTTTCCCCCAGGCTTTAAATATTCTTTTTTGCTTTTACTATTGGCAGGTAGACATAAACAACATCTCAATGTTTCTTGATTATATATTCCTGAATTATTATTCCAGGACGCTCTTGCAAAGTTCTACTTGCTCCTTCCATAGTGGGGTTTTTGTCTCTTTGTTAAAATGTGTAGCTCCTCTGAAAATGCAGTCATGCTATGTCTATCCCAAAATCCAGTCATTTTGTTTTTTTCAGGGGAAACCGTATTTGAGGGGTGTTTTTATCTTCTGCAATATTTTTTACTTTAACTTTTCTCCTACCATTGCACTGCTCATCTCACTCCCCAGGGCATTAAGTACTGAGAGAAGCCTTGTACAATCTGTACAAAATGTTACTATCTCTTGCATAAAATCTGTTTGCCCACCGTTAGTATGTTGATGATGAACAAGCCAACAATCCCAGCTTGGCCAGTACTATCTTACATTTTTAACTCCCAGTCCCTGCCAAAGTCCTAAGCTCAGTAAAAACAATGTGGGCATCCTGCCATGGGAGACTGCAGTAGGAAACAGGCCTGAGGCTGCCTAAGCAGCCTTTTCCCTGCCTGAGCTACAGGGCAACCTGTGCTATAATTGCCTGAGAGTTCATTCAGTAGAGGTATTAGGGAGAGGTGGGGAAAATGAGCAGCCTCTTACCCATAGTTAAGGATGAACAGCTGTATCTGTTCTTCCACCTTCTTCCCATCTACAGGCATGAGGGACTTTGACAGACTACAAATGACACTTGTACTCTATGGCTTCCTTCCTTATCTGTGAAATAAATCCTGTGTTGTTGACACGGTGAAAGAAGAGTAACATGTTTGTGTGGGGGGTGGAGGAAGAAGGACTTACAATTCAGGAAAGGACATACCCTGTAGGGGACAACTTCGCTGGAGGCCCTTACAAATGGATTGGCCAGGCAGTATATAAGTATAAAACTCAAAATTCCCCTAGAGAGAAAAATATAAACTCATCACATCATACCAGGTAGAATAGGCATTCCTTGATGCTGCAGGGCCAAGGGAGATGAACTTTGCTTGCCACGCATCCTTGCATACTCCTGAGAGGAGTGGTATGAAATACAATCTCAAAAGGGAACTGAAGATAGGAGGAACCAAAGCCCATTTCAAAGGTCTTCAGATTAGTCTCCAAACTTTTTATCTAATAACTGAGTCAGATAGAAAATAACCAATACAGGCGTATCTATCTATATGTTTCTACCTGCAGTGGCTCTCAGATTATTTGTGGAAATGAGGAATAATGAGATTTAAATATGGGTAACTGCAATAGATAGTTATAGTAGAAGAAATAATAAAAATTGCACGCTTACCCATTTTAACAAAAAATCAAAACCACACTAACTCCAGAGGAAGGATCAAGTCGAACATCCTGGAATAATCTTCTGTAGCATTTGACCTTCTATAGCCAAGATTGCTGATTTAACAGCATGAATGGGTAATGATCAAAATCTGTCCCAGAGCCAGAGGAGTTATATTATACTATTCTTTATCTTTATTTAGAATTGTTGTTGACACCAGTAGAAGTTCTGCAGCACTAGACACGAAGGAGTTGGTAAATCCCATTGTTTTTCTCAGAGAGAAAAAACAGTTTGGTAAAGGCATACAAATTAATAGGATTACAGTGAATAAATTTACAGTAGTTTCCTTCAGGAATAGTTTAAGTATCATAAGTTAAATTAAAAGCCCTCATATTTAAGGCTGCCAATCCCTTCCTTTTTCTTAATTTATTGTAGAAGAAACATAGTAGCCTCATCAAAGTGGGTAAAACTATCCTCTTCCCCCCTCTCCCCTCAAAAAACCTAAAACCTGCATAATTTTAAAAGACTTACAAGAAAGATCTAAGTATTTCACTTAACTTTGGTTTGCTAAACTGCCCCACTGACATTTTTAGCACTTTCTGTTAATGATGGACACTTGATGAGATGCAAACAAATGGGTATTGGTGGTGATCCAAATACCTTTAGAACAGAGGTGGGCAAAATGCGGCCTGTGGGCTGGATGCGACCTGCCAGGCCGTTCTATCCGACCCACAGGGCCCCTAAAAAATTTAGAAAATTAATATTTATCTGCCCCTGGCTGCCTGTTGTGCAGCCCTCGATGGCTTGCCAAAACTCAGTAAGTGGCCCTCCACCTGAAATAATTGCCTGCCCTTGCTTTAGAGACTTTACCTAGTAGCAATGTTGATATTGCTTGGTGTAGATAAAGTGAGTTTTTCTGAGTCACGAAGTTCATGGGCTCAGAATGGTAACTTTTAACTTAATCAAGCTAGCTTAACATGATTTGAAAAACCCTCTTGGTGCTTATTGTGATTTCAAAGACATTAGCATACCTCACGTTGTCTGGCTGTTGCAGTCTGATATGTACGGTAGGGGTGTGCGAAACAGGCCATATTCGATTCGGATTCAGCCCGAATTGGGGACAGTGATTCGATTAGTTGATTTGGATCACTGTCCCAATTTGATTTGGCTGAATCTGAAGATTCGATGCTGATTTGGAGAATCAGCAATTTGGCCATAGATACAGCTTTAAATGTTTCTTCTATATCCTTCAAGGTACCAGCCATGGCCCATGAATGCTGTAATGGTGGGACAGATGGAGTGTCCCACAAGACTGCTGGGGAGCCCCCCCATGTGCTTGGCAGCAGACCCCTCTCTCGTGCCCCCCCCCC
>NW_017729031.1:9789484-9791091 GCF_001723915.1 Gavialis gangeticus | reverse complement strand
GTTTTCTTCCGGGGCTGTCCCCAAGTGCAGGGGGGGCCCCCCCCCCCCCGTGCTGTCATGGGATGCTCCATCTGCCCTATCATCTCAGCATTCACAAACTGCCTGGTACCTTGAAGCATGTAGAAAAAACATTTAAAGCTGTGTCTATGTCTGAATCATCAAATCTCTCTGAATCGATTCCAAGGGTTCCGATTCGAATCGGAGAGATTAAAGGGTCTCCTGATATGGTTCAGATTCAGAGATTCAGCTGCTGAATTGGGCTGAATCTCCACCAAACTGAATCAGTGACCAAAGCTTTGTACAGCCCTAATGTACAGGTGTGCTGTGGATACTGTAGCATGATCTATGTTTTGCCCTCTTGCTGTGGCTCTTGTTCTGTGTGTATATATTGAGGCATTCTGGTACAGAATGCACTAATAATGATGCAGTCAATAATATAGTAGGTATAGATACAAAAGCACAATTATGATTGCAAAATAATATTTGGAGATGCATTAAACCACAAAATGTGTAACTACTGTACTAAAAGTGACTGTAGCAGAATGCATTTTGGCCCTGTCTGGACTTCAGCTTCTAAAGAGAACATATACCTCACTAGTTATTTCATAACTCCCAATGTATTCAGCACTTTACAAGATAAAAATAAGAATCTTGGCCTTCAAGGACTTAGAGGCTGGGACAGAAAAGAAGAAAAAAAAGATATCTTCTTAAAAATCTGGATGAGGGAGTAACTTTGGGGGGACTGTTCTATGAGCATCCTGCTTACTGTAATTGAAGATGGTGACATTTGATTTCACCAACTGGCATCTCTACTGTTTAGCTGTATCCGCTCCTCTTTAAATGTGAGAAAAGAATCTCTTTGTATCTCATCCTTCCAGTTGTCATGGTCCAGCAACCTGGCTGTGAACTGAAAAAAGGACTACTAATTGCTGACTTTTTGGAAATACTGTATTTACTCCATTAGAAGATGGAGGTCTGTTCCCCCACATTTAATAGGAGGTGGGGGAGGGGACCAGCATGCAGCTGTTGCTGCTCTGGCCCCCACCCAGGATTGGAGCTGGAGCCAGAGCCACAGTTGCTGCTTGCTCCTCCTCTGCACACCCTCACACTCCTACTCTGCAGCCCCCAGTCTTCCCCACACTGCTTCTCCCTCTTTCCCCATGTTGCACTCCTTACCTTTGCATCAGCAGGATCTACCTCTGCTGCAGCCTGAGGCATGGAGCATGGCTTCAGCCTGGCCCTGTAGCATCAGTGCCGGCTCTGTGCCACTACTGCTACGGGGCTGGGCTGGGCTGGAACAACAGTGCTGGCTCCATGCCGCTGCTGTGGAGCCAGGTTGTAGCCATACTCCATGTCCCAGGCTGCAGCAGGGACAGAGCCTGTTGGCATGGAATAAAGGTAAGGGGGGAGTGGAGGGGCAGGTGGGGAGAGAAGATGGGAAGAAGAGGGGGTGGGGACCTGAGGCTGCAGAGGGGGCAAAAGTGGCATGGAGCCAGCAAGAGGGGAAGGACCAATCAAGGCAACCTGAGGCTGCCGGGGAGCAGGCACAATGGAGGATTAGTGGAGGGACTGGCAGCTGTCTGCCCCTCCCATTATCCCCCCCCCCC
>NW_017729031.1:9766840-9788584 GCF_001723915.1 Gavialis gangeticus | reverse complement strand
TTTTGCCCTCTTGCTGTGGCTCTTGTTCTGTGTGTATATATTGAGGCATTCTGGTACAGAATGCACTAATAATGATGCAGTCAATAATATAGTAGGTATAGATACAAAAGCACAATTATGATTGCAAAATAATATTTGGAGATGCATTAAACCACAAAATGTGTAACTACTGTACTAAAAGTGACTGTAGCAGAATGCATTTTGGCCCTGTCTGGACTTCAGCTTCTAAAGAGAACATATACCTCACTAGTTATTTCATAACTCCCAATGTATTCAGCACTTTACAAGATAAAAATAAGAATCTTGGCCTTCAAGGACTTAGAGGCTGGGACAGAAAAGAAGAAAAAAAAGATATCTTCTTAAAAATCTGGATGAGGGAGTAACTTTGGGGGGACTGTTCTATGAGCATCCTGCTTACTGTAATTGAAGATGGTGACATTTGATTTCACCAACTGGCATCTCTACTGTTTAGCTGTATCCGCTCCTCTTTAAATGTGAGAAAAGAATCTCTTTGTATCTCATCCTTCCAGTTGTCATGGTCCAGCAACCTGGCTGTGAACTGAAAAAAGGACTACTAATTGCTGACTTTTTGGAAATACTGTATTTACTCCATTAGAAGATGGAGGTCTGTTCCCCCACATTTAATAGGAGGTGGGGGAGGGGACCAGCATGCAGCTGTTGCTGCTCTGGCCCCCACCCAGGATTGGAGCTGGAGCCAGAGCCACAGTTGCTGCTTGCTCCTCCTCTGCACACCCTCACACTCCTACTCTGCAGCCCCCAGTCTTCCCCACACTGCTTCTCCCTCTTTCCCCATGTTGCACTCCTTACCTTTGCATCAGCAGGATCTACCTCTGCTGCAGCCTGAGGCATGGAGCATGGCTTCAGCCTGGCCCTGTAGCATCAGTGCCGGCTCTGTGCCACTACTGCTACGGGGCTGGGCTGGGCTGGAACAACAGTGCTGGCTCCATGCCGCTGCTGTGGAGCCAGGTTGTAGCCATACTCCATGTCCCAGGCTGCAGCAGGGACAGAGCCTGTTGGCATGGAATAAAGGTAAGGGGGGAGTGGAGGGGCAGGTGGGGAGAGAAGATGGGAAGAAGAGGGGGTGGGGACCTGAGGCTGCAGAGGGGGCAAAAGTGGCATGGAGCCAGCAAGAGGGGAAGGACCAATCAAGGCAACCTGAGGCTGCCGGGGAGCAGGCACAATGGAGGATTAGTGGAGGGACTGGCAGCTGTCTGCCCCTCCCATTATCCCCCCCCCCCACCTGCAGTAGTTGAAAATGTTTCTCCAATAATTAGATTCAATGCATAGAAAATTATAATAGTTATACATTTTCCTGTGTAAAATCTAATTATTTAGGGGGTTATCTTGCATTCAGGGTCATCTTATGTTCCTTTTTAATTTTTCTGTCCTATTAGGATTCATTCTGTATCTCATGAGAATTCATCTGGTGGGTCACTTATTTTTCTAGAGCCCAGTTTTTGAAATGTTTGGTTCTATGAAGCACAAAAATGTTCCATTGAACACTGTTGATCATAAGGACCAAACTTTGAGAAGGACTGCTACAACCAATGCTTATCCCCATATCTGTTATCAAAAATATGTTTTTAAGTTAGAAGTAGTTGGCTTATTTTCAGACAAGGAATTTCATTCTTTTTGGCCTTGCTGCTAATGCGCAGATTTTTTGTTAAAATCGTAGCTTGCTCTCAGATGATCCTCTTCCTGATCCTAGACTTATTTTTATCAAGTCCTCACTTTTCTTTTCTAACTGTCACTCTAGCCTGTGAGCAAGGAGTCCTGAAGAAGAGAGATCTTGTGGAATGCTCTCTACAGATCTACATATTTAGGGCTTCATTCTCTTACAGTGCATAGGATGTCTTTTTTTTTCCCGTCCTGAGAGAGAGAGATACCAAGGGAAGTCAGCCAAGAGAGCTTTGTTCCAAACATGCTGGAATTTCTCCAAGAACAGCGAGGCTAAAGTTTCAGTTAGTAGCACCCGTTCAGTCCAGGTTTCTAAGATCGTTGTGGTGCAAGATTAGTCTAATGGATGTCAGGGGTTTTTTTGCCTTGCATGGTTCAAGGCAGTCTTGCTTGAAATTAGTCTTAGTTCACCCTTGCACAAATCATAGGATTTCTTCCATCCCTTTCCCCTGCCCTCCCTACCTTCCCCAACCTATTTCATTCTCTTTGTTGCCTGAATCCCTTGTCTTGGAATCTTTTCTATGCACCGGTATGCTCTTAAAGAAGAGGGACTCTAGCATCTTGCTGCATAATAAGTCTAATACTCAGCTGGCAGAATATTACATCTGCATATGCTCTGTATGGGTCTACCGGGTATGGGAGCAGAGAATGAGAGCTTTTGATTGTCTGTCTGGTCAGTGCTCCTAGCATTTTACATTGAGGAGGATCATATCTCAGGAGTTAGTAGGAAGACCAGAGGGGGTGATAACAAGGAATTTTAGGAAGACATTTTTCACTTTCAGATTCTAGCATTATTTATGTCTGAGATGCAAACTTCTATGTAAAAATGTCTAAGAAACAGGGCTGCTGGAGACAACAGTGAAACAGCCTCCCATGGGGCAGCATGCTAACACCGATTCTCTTTAACATACAGGTTTCCCTCACTTTTATGTGGGTTCTGTATGTGCGACACCTTTTATACCAAAAATTCATTATATGCAAGGTAAATTCACTCTTATGCAATCAATGTGGTAGAAGCCTGCAGTCAGCTGCTTTGTGCGGTGCATTGTGGGAGTGACGCACACCAAAATATAGTCTCGTGTGGATCCGTGCTCCTTGGTCGTTGTCTGCAACGTGTTTCTGTAGTTGCCATTCCTATTATGATAGTGCCCTGTGCTTGTGTGTACTGTGCTGTCAGTGAGTACCAAATTTGTCTTGTAAAAGTGGTAGAAATGGGTCTGGGGGTCAGTACAGTTGAGATCTTGGAACGTATCCTTATTTGTTACATTGCAAAGTGTGTTCCCTTTATGCGAACTTGAGTTATGTGCTGTTTTCCAAGAACACATATATAGCATAGCATAAAGTGAGGGAAACCTGTACATACCAATGACCAACCCTCATATACAGAGTAATATGAGAAAGTTCATGTATGCTGATGATCTATGCAAAAGACTCAAGAGAAGGACTTGGCCACAGTCAAGAACAGATAAACATGCCCTGAGCAACTTCTCGGATTACTACAGTAAGAACCAGCTTCACGCCACCCCAACCAAGATGCAAGTCACAGCTTTCACCTCCCACCAATGGTCTCCAGCGTTTTTAAGTAGGAGATCACTTTTTGAATTAAAAAGCAAGCCAAGATCTAACATGCCCCCCTTCCCATTCCTGCCCCGCAAGTCAGTCTGGAGGGAGGGGGCGTCAGATCGAGGTAGAGGGAGGAAAATATATTGGGGGGCATGCACCCCCCCAACTGGTAACTCTGGGTGAAGGGGTGGGGGGAGGGGAAAGGGCCAGGGTGGGGGGAGTGCAGATCGAGGAACCAGCAGAGAGGAAGGGAGTGGGGCACAGGCAGGAGCAGGGGCTGCAATGAGTGGGGCCCTGACCACGCTGGGTGATGGGACAAGAGGTGGCCTGAGGGACATGTGCCCCCCCAGGCCTCTACTTGTCCCCCACTTCCCTCAGCCCCTGCTCCTACCTGTGCCCTGCTCCCTCCCTCATCACTGGGGCCTTGAGGGACGGAGTGGGGCTGGGGCAGGGGTAGACCCTGTGTAGGTGGGGCATGGGAGTAGCAGCTTGGGCTGGGCAGTGCTGGAAGAGGGAGTTGGGGGACCTATGGCAAATTTTCGGATGCCTGCAGCACTCCCATGCCCGAGCTGCCAGGCAGCTGCCCCACTCCAGTCCTGCCTCCATCCCCAGTGCTGCATAGCTGACATAGGCTGCCCCCAGCTCAGGACCAGCAGCTCAGAGCAATAAAGCCACAGTGGGACAGCGGCAGTGCTCAGCAGTGGTGTCTTTTGTCTGGCGCACAGCACAGCTGAGGCCAGCGGTACAAACAGGCCCCAGCTTGCAGCGTAGCTTGGGCAAGCGCCGCAGGAAGAGCCTGATGCCACCCCAGCCCATAGCAGCAGCTGGCCTGGCTGGCATGCAGATCCAGGAACACTTGCCCCTCATGCCCTCCCAGGCTGCGTGCCCTCACTCCCTGTGCTCCCTGGATGAGCCACTCATGGCTTCATCCCACGCTTCACCCATGCAGGTCCTGCCCCTACCCCACGCCCTCCCTCACAGTTGTTGCCACTGCCCATGCTGCCTGGTGTTTGGGGAGGGGGCACGTGTCCCCCAATCTGTGTGCAGCATAGGAGACTGCCACTGCAGGATGGGCTTTGCACTCTGAGCCCTGGAGCAGCTGGTCCAAGAACAGCTTGATGCCACATACCTCCTGCCGCTGGGCTGAGCCTTGTCCCCTGCCTGCCCGGCCGTGGGATGCACATAGTGTTGGGCTGCTCCCGGGCCAGCTGCAGTATAGCTTAGGGCGCAAAGCACATCGTGCAGTGGCAACTGCCTCACCCTGTGCATAAATTGGGGTGGGGCATGTGCCCCCTGGGGCCTCTGCTGGGGTGCATGCAGTGGCAGAAGCCTCCCCCCCCATGCACCTAGATGAGCCGCCTGGGCACCAACCCTTGTCCAGCCTGGCTGGGACCCCACTCACCTGGTGGCAGGGGGTGTGGGGGGGGATCATCCCACTCACCCAGCCTGGCCCTGGTGGCAGGGGGTGCGACTCAGCCCAGCCACATGCATCCTGCTGCTCCTGCTTCCCAGCCACTCTCCGCATGCGTCCTGCAACTCCTGATTGCAGAGCCTCTGAATGACAGTCGTTCTGAGTCGCGGGGGGGGGCTAGTGGTTGGTGACCACTGACCTACAACATAGAGAAGTCAAGTAGAAATTAAACATCACCTGGGGTGGAATCCACCTGACTAATAAATAACTAAATGGCTGAAAGTGTGAAAGCTTTTTGTGACCAGTGTTCTGCCATTGGACATGACGGTTGACAGGGCATGGCTGAAGTTATGGAAGGAAAGATAACATGCAATCAGATGCTCTTAAACGAACCTGTAACCCCAGAGGATCTTCCCAAAGAGGCAGATTTAGATTGGTCAACATAACAATGCCTGAATCACCTGTGCATGAAAACTGGAACTTGATCAAATGGGGCAACTCTATTGACATGAATATATACACGTGCTAAAGTGCAGATCATGAAGCACCTGCTCACTTTCTGACTCCTTGGTGAGAGCTGTACGAAGGAGGACCTCTCTATAGGAACAGAAAGAGCCATCTCTGGTGCACAGTTCTGGAAAAAGCATCTAGTTTATGAGAAGGACACAAGAAGAAGCAACCTCTAGCATAAGAATGAATTTTTGAGTGGTAGACTGGTAGTACTTTAGACTTGCAGTTCTTTTTGCTCTGGCATCTCTAAAACAGATGTGCCTTTCCCTGTTCTCGTTTTGGTATATTAACCTTTGCTAGAACAAGCAACTAGATGATTGAAACAAATTCAACTTTAGGTACGAGTGAACCAGTCAGGGTCTGACTGCAGAACCCGTAGGTAGGTTCAAGCTAGCTCAGGGGTTCCCAACGTTTTTATACTAAGAACCCGCAAACCGTGATCTGGAAGTGACCGCAGGCAGCCAACTTTTCTTATACTTGGTATAAAAAAGGGTTGGCTGCCAGTCTGCAGCATGCCAGTTACTTCCAGTCCACAGTTTGCCAGTCTGCAGTCACTTTTGAACTGGCAGCCAACCCTTCGTGGCCCAGCTCTGGGCCGGGACTTGGGAACCTCTGAGCTAGCTTTAAATTCACTAGTAAAGGTAGAAGTAGCAGTGAAGCTGTGGCTGCACAGTCTAGCAGGTACAGGCTATGCTCTGCCGCCGCCTCTTTTGATATCTAGCTAATTAGATTAAAGCTAACTTGAGTATAACTAGAGATGCTGTAATCACACCTCCTGATTGCATTGGAGACATGCCACAAGTTTGCTTCGTTCTTCCACCCAGCGGAGAAAAAAATGCCTGAAACCACTAAAATGTCTGTGGCTAAGGAGGAATTTGTTGTTGCTGTGTTTGTATGAATCAGTGTGGTTCTTTGCATTTTATATATGCACAAAAAACTTACATTACCAAAGAACCACTTGGAAAACTGAGTCTCAAAGTAATGTGACAACCTGTCTGGCCTGGGTGATAGGAGGATTTTATTTATATTGTCCCACTTAGCGTATACAAGTTCTCTAGCATATACAAACTTCCACCTGTCCTGTGTAGAGTCATTTTATAACTGGTATCCCTAATGCTGTGAAGGAATCCAAACTTTAAAACCATGCTTAAATTTAATTATTTAAGAGCTTATTCCTTTACGGTATGATGTTTTTGGAGAACATCATACCGTAGATTTGGGCTAGAATAAGTTAAAAGCTCTTAGCCCCAGTTCTTTTATGAAAGTCCTTGAAGTTTTTAATGAACCATATAAAAAGTAGGGCAGGAAGGAACCTCAAAGGTCACTTAATCCAGCCTCCTGTTAAAGGCAAGATCTTCCCTGTCTAAATTATCTTAGACAAGTATTTGTATGGCCTGCTTCTAAAACATTCCAAGATTGGAGATACCGCAACCCTTCTAGGTAACCTGTTCTAATGCTTAATCACTGTTCTGCAGAGTCGGGCTCCCTCCAGTCCCAGGTTTCAGGGACCTGTGGGACAACAGCCCTGGGTGCATGGTCCTTACCTGAAGCATGGATCTGCAAGCTTGGGGAATTTGCCATGGGGCTTACCTGCTTTGCATCTGCAGATAAATTGCCCCACCTGGGACCAAGCAGCACAGAACTGCAAGGGAATTTTCAGGGCACGCATCTGCAAGCAGGTAGTAGGAATCCCATAGGGGGTCCCCCAAGCTTGAAGATGTGCTTGGGCATGTGTACAGACATCTGCCACAATAAAGCAGCAAAAACTGTTACTAGAATGGTTGTATTCACATATTTGGGCATTTGTGGTGTAACAAGGGGCAAGGACATCTGTATGCTTGCATTTTGTCCTGCCATAAAGCTTGGCTGCAGCCTAAGGAACATCTTTACTGTTTTGCATTTTTCTTGCTTCAAAATTTGATTCGGAAGATGGGCATCTAATGTTCTTTTGAGATTTTTTTTCCGTGGTAGAATTAGGTCTTCCAACAAAATATTATTTTTCTGTGATTTCAAGCTAATATTAGCATGGCAGTAAATGATTATTGCAAAGCTTGTGAGTTTTTGTTTGGGTTTTAGCTATGGCTCGTGTCATCTTAGGAGTGAAGACTTTGATTATATAATTGATTTGTATTTTTACAGGCAAATAGAAATTGATAGAAAAGCTTCCACTATTCAGTTCAAGAAACGATAGAGTAGTTTTGATGATGTTTTTAAGAGAGAAACATATTCTTAGTTTTTGGTTTTTGTTTGGGGGTTTTTTTGCATAGTACACAAATGAAATACTGCAGCAATCATGAAAAATACAGCATAAGAAAAGCTTTGCTTGCAGAATTACTTGATCAAACTTACTTCCCCTGTCAGTGAATAAAATTTAGATTAATAATTATGGCAGCTGTCAAATCCTAAATGTGATCAATTTTATAACCACAGTAATTTTTAGGAATATATTTTCTTCCTCAATTATAATTTCAGACAAATGTAACAGAAAAGTAATTCTGAACCGAGCAGAAAAAGGCAGTTCAGTTCTGCCATTAATTTGTTTACAAATGTCACATGGACTACCTTGGCTGAAAGTTTCCATAATTTATCAAGATATACCACTGAAGAAATAACTTCACCGGAATGTTGCATGAGACGGTCTACAGAATTTCTACCTTTGCAGCATCTTTCTGCTTTAAGGTGATGAAAACCATTTAAAAACCACCGAAAAAGACATCTGGCCAAATTATACTGAGAGATTTTTTTTCTTTAAAAGTGATCTGGAGGAAATTGTTGCTCTGCTACAGCCTTTAGAGTGCTTTATGCAGACTGAAAAATGTTCTTGCCCACTTTCTAGTTGTGAGGGCAAGTTCCCTGGTGAATGTAAGGACCTATGCTATCAAGTAGAGCATAAGCATCATCAAGTAAAGTATGAGCATTATCTTCAAAAACAATCATTTCTAACTCATGGTTGTGAAGATATTTTGTCACATTTCAAATGTTCTTGTTCTTGCTGTTGGCTTTCCAAAGAAGTGCAACAGCAGAATAAAATAACGAGTAGATTTCTCTTCCATAATTCTCATGACATGAGAGTAACAAATATAATCCCTGGATTAATACCAGTGTTCTCAATTCTGTCAGTATGTTAATAGATATTAATAGATTTTAACACCTTGTTTGTTAGCAGCTTCTGCACTCCATTTTTTTTAAATTCACTCACGGCTCCTGAATTAAAATTTGGTTGAAATTTAATATTTTTTTTTTTTCAACATCCCTTACCAGTCACATAGCTGATGGTTACTACAAACTTATTCTTCTTAGTAGATAGGGTCACAGTGCTCACTGTGGTTTGTTTTGGGTTTCTCTGCAGTTTCCTTGTAATGATCTTTGCCCTTTCATACTTCACGTGGTACATGGGGCCAGGGCTGGTGCATGCACTAGATGCAGAGGCAGCCCCACATGGGGTGCTGTACACTGAATCTGGTATTTGGGGCCAGTCTGTGGGCCCAGTTGAGCCCGCAGACCCACCCAGTGCTACTCAATTGGCTCGTGGACCAGCCCCATGCCACGTATGCAGCTCACAGGGCCAGATGAGTTTGACTCCACTGTATTAACTAGTGTCCTCACAATAGGTAAAAATAAATAAACAGAATAATACTATTTGACTATGGGGATCCTGAGAGAGAAATTCTGATTAACTTAGCCTATCTGTTTGTGCAAATCAGTATCAGAGAGGGGTTAGAATTCTGCTGTATTCTCACTAGATTAATACCTTGTAAACGCCCATTATAAATATTGGCTACCAAATATAAAAGCTTCTCAAAGGCACCAAAAATACTACTATCTACATTTACTTTACTCTTTGAAGAGTGGAGTTTGCAACCACATGACCTTTCCTTATTACTGAGATATTAACCTTTTTTAGGTGCAACTTGGTACCCACTTGAATATTTCAAAAGCTAACTGTGTAAAAGCACACTTTAAGTAATTAATATATACACAGTTGCACTTTGGGATGAAAAAATTGTGGCTGAATATTTGTTTATATATAAAAGATAAAAATGTTTGGTAGATAGCTTGTCTGTGTATCAAACGAGCTTTTTCTTTAAATCTCGTTGCTCCAAATAAAGTGCCGCTAACAATGGCAGAAGAACAAAGCAAACAAGCTACTTTTTCAGCATGCTTGCGTAGTGTTACTTAGAGTAGGTTCAGAAAACAGTGGTGAGAACATCAGGTGGTCTGCCATAGTGTTCCCAACACTGGATCCTACTGGATCTGCAGCCATAGTGGACATTTTTACAAAATTCATACACACGTTTGCACATATGTTAATTTCATGGCTAGGTCACCAGCATAGTGCTCTACCTGCAGATCACGAGACTAAGAAGATTTAATAGTAAGCTGATCTCAGTCTTGGTCAACTCAATGACAGTCTTGCCGGTTTAGTGGGAGCTGAATACTTCTGCATTGTTGTGTGGTGGGTCTACTTGTTAGTGTAATAGTAACACATTTTGTACTAGAAAAGTTAGCTTGTCTGAGCTAAAATAGTACTGTTTTTACTAAATACAAAACTAGGGGTTTTTTCCCCCAATCAGAGAAAAAAAGTTCTTTGTCTTATTTGCATACAAAAACCTCACTAAATACATTGCCCATCAATAAACTGCTGCCAGAAGCAGCACATCTTCAGGAATGGAAACTATCTGGGAAGCTGATTAAGTGCAGCCCACGCTGAGCATGCCTGTAAAACACATGGCCCATATTAGGCAAACATACTCATGGGAACCTACCGCTAAAATAGGGTAGTGTAGCCCATCTCAATAAGACACCGGCCCGTTTCATTCAGTTCACCTCAGCACAAGCTCTTTTTGCACTCATGGTGAACCACTATATTGAATGCATTTTGACTTCCTCTTCACTCTCAGAAATCAGCTGCACCTTTCTTTCCTATTTTGAATAACTCCGGGGGGGGCGGGGGGAGTTGCCAGCCTTAGATGTCTAGTAAACATCACCAAGCATCTGTGTGGATGAGAGGCTTTGTTGGCCCCTCTCTCCATCCATCACATATGATTAGGATGGCTCCAGCTTAAATGAGGTGGAGCTGAACCAGGCAGCTCCACGCCTCGTCTGCAAATACGTTCTGGAGGAGTCCAGGGCTCTTGACAAGAACACTCAGTTCCAGTCATGAGTGAGGGCTAACTAGCACATGGATCCTTTTGGTGAGGGGAAGGTGGTATCTGGAGTACACACACATACTGATCCGTGCTGAGCTGTGGGGTCACCATAACTTGAAATGCTGTTGACTGTGAGACCCAGCCCAATGAACTCTATGATAAATCTTTAGGCTTTGGACTAATAACATGTATAGTTTTGTTTCTTGGCCTCTTGAAGGCTCAGATCAAGCATAGTGGCTTCTTAACCTGGCAGATAATGCTATGTATCTGTGTCCAAGAAGGCAGTTTTCCTAAACTGCTCCACAGGAAAACTGCTCTTCTGGCGTGGTTCAGTACCGACCAAGGCACAGCGACTTTAAGGCCAGTTTATGGAAATGGGAGTCTCCTCCCTTGCTTGCTCCAAGGGCCTTATGGCTAAGGGCAAGCAAAACTCATGGATATCTGAACTCCAAGCCTCCAGGCTTGGGCCTGCAAGTATGATGCCTGCCAAAGTTTTTGGAAATATGTGAAGCCCCAGGTGTGGGTGGAGGATGTTTGCTGGTAGTAGGGCCACTTACGGTTCTGGACTCTTGGATTTGGAATTAGTTTTGGCTAATTTGGCTTGGATACAAATTTAAATTTAAAAAAAATATGTACATGGGTACAAAAGTGTGCTTATGGAGTACATCTGCTGCAACTTTCAACATTTTGTGAAAAGGGCAAACTGCATCAATTCTCCTTTAACTAAGTCTGTAGGTACCCATAGTAATTTGCCTATATGTGAATTACTACAAGTACATTTATGGCAAAGTCAGTGTTTTTTGGTCCCATGTGTTTCAGATTTGCCCTTCATTTTGTTGTGCTCAGGGGGGGAATAGAGCCCAAGCAGAGCCTGGCATTAAGCGGGGAAAGGGCTGCAGGGGGAAGAAGTTGGAAGAGCAGAGGGTAAGGGGGCCACCTGCCCCTCCTCCTCTCCCTGCCACTGCTATAGCAGTGGGAGGGGGGCAAATCTTAGACAAACCTCTTAGATTCTGTACCTGAAAAATTGATAACAAATTTGTAAAATTGCCATCTATTTAATCTTATTATGGGGGCGGGGGGGGGTCAGCTTAAATTCAGAGCCATTTTAGATTCAAACAAATGCAGTAGATATTTGTTGTGTTAGAGGTGGACAGAAAGTATCTGTTCTTTTTTCAACTTGTCAGAAACTCATTCCCCCTTTCCTCTTTTGCACAATCATTGTCTGTATTTGTGTATATGTATATATACAACATAATACCTTTTACCTGTCATTTAACTGTGCACATCATTGCAATCGATAAGGAAGAGAGAAAAGAATAGAAAAATTCTAGGGGAAAGACTGAATTTTCTATGCCTGTCTATCACTATGCTGCCTAAGCACCACATGGTATCAATATATTTAGAAAATGAGTTTCTACAAGAGATTAAGACTTAGATAGATGACTTCTCTGTCAGTCATCAAATTGATTATTAAATACAGATGTACATACTCTTTTTTGTTCATGAATTTAGGAGACCAAAACAGGATTTAGACTTTAAAACCTTTTCCACATAATTAAATCTCCAAAGTGAATTACTATCTAAGTGAAGAATATATAAATGTATTTTTACTGTTTAAAACCAGTTTTAATTTAGTTAGAAAAATTGCTTTTGCTGGTAATAAGTATGACTCGTACATAGTATAATGATTCACAATTGCAGCTCTTCCACTCAGTTAATCTGAATCTATCAGGAAACATGTGGATGCTGCTTTCCTTTTTCTTCATTGTATAAAACAATCAGTCATCTGTTGAACAGACAGATGGATTGACTATCAAAAAGGGGGGTTTGAATTAGGTGAAAAGAATAAATTCCTTACAGAGTTCTTTAAGTTTGTCTCCTCTTACTTTGAGGGTATTGGTAATCGTTACCTTATGACACACAAGTGTTCCTTCTTCAAAAGTCTGAGCTCTCATTTTTTGCGTTTCAAAATCAAGTATCTTTCATGGAGACCCTTTGGTGACTTTGAATTTTCCCCCCTCCTATATAAAGGTGCTGTGCATACTTCACTGAGTGTAAGACAAGCTGAAAACAATGATATATAATCTTCATCTAAATATCCATTGTCTGTTTTCACTAGAAGCCAGTAGATTCTTGTTAGGTATACAGAAGTTTTAGCCTTTTTGTTTGAGAGGGATAACGTTCCTTCTCTTTGTTCTCCCTTGATAGCCACTACTATAAGATCTGTGGCTTGAAGAATATTCTTGAGGTTGTGAAGCACTCTCAGACGGCATTGTGCCAGTGTATTGGAGCAGGAGGAACAGGGCTTTGTGTGTTTGGATATGTGAGGCTGAGAGGAGCTGCCAGAAGTAGGGTGTGTTTTTGTGCGTTCTCCTTCTGTGTTGTTTATTTTCTCTAGGATGATACATACCACAAACTTAACCGAATGTCTTGAAAGGAAAGAAAAGGCTTTGTTTGAGCCTTGAACAGTAGCACAGCTAAAGAATCGAGGCCAGAGGGGGACAATCAAGGTACCAGCCCTGGGTGCCAATTTAGGGGGGGGTACAAAAATAACAGCCAATCTGACTACTGCTAGCATCACAGCCACTGATGCAGCCCTGTGTCCTGTTACTGCCCTGGGTGCAGAAGTGTGCAGGTATACTTTTGGCCCTGAATGAAGAATACTTTCTTGGCCATACTGTTCTGCAAAGGGGTTCATGGCCAGGTTTCAGTGGAATTGTGATAACTTTTATTTTTGGTGTGGTTAGGTAGGAGAAGGGGTCCAAATGAGGGCATCTGGTTAGACTAGGGGCAGGCAATTATTTTGGGCAGAGGCCCGCTTACTGAGTTTTGGCAAGCCATCGGGGGCTGCATGACAGGCAGCCCAGGGCAGATAAATATTAATTTTCTAAATGTTATAGGGGCCCCACAGGGCAGGTAGAATTGCCTGGCAGGCTGCATTTTGCCAACCCCTGGGTTAGACAGTCCATGTATGGTTGGGGGGGCAGGGAAATCAGTCACTGCTTTAGACAAAAATATCTGGTGGGATCATCTGTAGTGAAGGCACAAATATAAAACTCAAAAGAAACATTCTCTATTCTCACCATTGTCACAAACTTCCTTGTTTGTTGGGCAGGTCTCTAGGTCTCCAACTATTGGTGCTGTGAATATAAATTAGTTAAAGTGTTTTTTGAAATGCATAGAGTTATATGGAAAAATGAGAACTATTCCTTATTGGTTTTACAACAGCATGAATTTCATACCAGAGACTTTAGTTTATTTACTTCTAACTTAAAACAGTGCAAGTGATGTCTGATTCATTCTTTTGGTTGTTAAAGTCTATTTAAAAGTAATAATAAACAGTAAAAAGAATCTGGAGCTATAAGCACACCTTTCAGCAGAAGAGAGAACAAGAGATAAGCAGATTAGTAGGTCTCTGAGAGCCTTTAAACTTGGATTACTCAAATCCATTGTGTATTTTTATTTTGCTTTTGTTTAATTGGCCATTTCATGGCCTCATTTAGAATAGGGGAAAATTTAATAAAACTGGCATTTAGTTGGCAGTTGAAGTATGCCTTGTATGGACAGAAATTCTTTTTCTGAGTTTTCATAATAGTGCTGCTTCAGCCAGAGTCCTTAATCTAAATGCATATGTACCCTAAACGCATAAAAGTACATGATTAAAATTAAATCCCATAACTGAGCAACACATTGAAATATGATATCTGTTTTCATATAGATTCACAAATTCTAAAATGTAACCTCTTTAAAAATGTGTTTTCTCTTGCAATACTTCATGGGACTGCAACTAGCAAAAGTGTTCCCCACAGTCTTTGAAGAAGAGGAGTATTGTCCATTGCAATCTGCTGTCAGCTAACAGAATAGAAACAGCATGGCAGCTGTAGTGATACTGAAATGTACACTTTGAGTAGAAGCACACCAGGTAGCATTTCTTTATTTTGGCTCTTGCGTACAGCTGGGATTTAAACACTATTTCAGTCCTCATAATGGAAATGCAAACAGTCTCAGAAATGTTTTGAGATACATTTTAAGTTTGAAACGTTGAACTTGTCCTTTATAGACCTAATAGACTTTCACCCCCACCCCTCTCTTCCACTAAAGGAGAATTTATTATGACAATTGACTATGGGTGCCAATCCGGAAAATAATACCAAATATTTATTATTAGTTTGTGAATGCTAGGGGGAGTAACGTTTGTTTGATTGGGCCCTTGTGCTGATTAATGGTACTAGTAACACATCTTACATATTTTTGGAAATTACTTATGTTGTAAAGTGGGGTTCGTGTTGTAATAGTGATGGTCCAGGAAACATACAATGGGCAAGGGTTTAGTTGTGGTATCTTTTATTGGACCAATTGTAAGGTTGGGAGAGAAACTAGACAAGCTTTTGTGTACAAACTACCCTTCCTCTGCTCTTGGGGAGAAGCAGATACGGCTCCAGCTAAATAGCAGCTAGAACAAAAGCATGTGTATTACTTCATATGTAAATGAAAACAGTCTGCTTGAAGGAATGGAAGAGGGCTGTGAACTAGGAGCTAAGAGATTTTATCTTGAGAGGTTACAAGACAAAAGTGCAGCAGAATAGGCAATCTAATTAGTGGAAGAGCAAAACCATTAGAGGAGGAGGAGGGTTGTTATTACCTGTGGAGTGCAGAGAGATTAGTAGCAGTTGTAGTAAATTGTAATGGACCCTTGCCTGTGTTTAGTCCATATTTTTAGTGTCCAGTAAGGTTAGCAATTTCTGTTCCCAGATCCCTTTTCTGTTCCCAGGTCCATTTTTAAAAATCTTTTGTAGATTCTCTTGAGCATAAAAAAGTGTTCTCCTACTAATGTTTTTGTCTTTGTCCTTCATATTTGTCAGTTCTTGGTACATAGTTTTTCATCTCATCGTGCCCATATAGTTTCTATTTGGTCATTGGATGAATTTGATGAGAGATTCCAGATTCTGTGATACGTATGTAGGATCCATGGATTTATTGTTTCAGTCCAATGTATTGATAGGTTTTGCATTCATTGGCAGGGTGGTGCCCCATAAGGTGTCTGTTGATCAGAGGAGAGTTGGCTTTTGATGATGAGTTATTTGAAGGGGGATAGGAAATATTTTTCTCAAGGTCTAATCCTCTTGGAGTATAGACTGTAATTGTTTGATAATTCTTACAGTTTCTAGTATGGGACAATAAGTGACAACCTGGGGTGCACAATAAGTGGGGGGCAAGGGAATTAATTTTGTATTTAGGTGTCTTGTTCAAAAATACCATTTATTTCTCTTTGGTATGTCCTTGCTAAGTAAAGTAGTCTTCTCAATATTTTTTAACTCATTATTATTCAAACCTTACAAGTTCTAATAATTGTAAAAATAATGGAAGTTTAACTCATGGCTTTAAATTTCAGTAGCTTCAGGCCAGCTTCCTAAGCAGTTCCTTAATGGAACAAATTTTGTCCAGATATTGCATTGGATATTCACCTTAAATCCATCTCTGTTATAATTAGTATTTTTGTTTTTGTCACAGCCTTTTACATTATGATTTAAGAAATTAATGCTAAGTCATAGACCAGTACTTTTAATGTACATCTAGCTATTTTACTTTATTAAGATGGTAGTTTCCTGTCCTTTGTTCCCTAGGCACATGGCTTCTCCAGCCAGTCAAAAAGTTAACCTAATAATAGTCTTCATACTGTTCCTAATGATGTTTAAGGTAGGAGAAGACTGGCCAGCAAATTTAGTATTTTCTGGTTGTAGATGGTTTTGGGTATATAAAGGTCAGTTACTTCCTATTTTAAGAAGGTTGCAACCAACTCAGTTTAGTGCTGCTGAAGTTTGTGGCTGTGTCAGAGTGAATATCAAGACTTAAAGGTGAACTACATTTAAAAAAACCAGAAAACCCCCAACACTATTCAAGATGCTTAACCCTTTGCTGACTATTTATGTAGACTCAAATTACAGATAACTGTGAGTGGGAGAGTGCTCTGCATTAAACCGAAATCATATGACAGGAAGTTATTTTCAGTGTTTGCGTTGTGAGGTTCTTTCTAGACCAGGTTTCAGTCATTGGGTGTGATTGATCTCCAGAAATGCTCTTTGCTTCCGGCTGTTACAAGAACTTCCTGCTCCCTCTCCACATCAGCTCTCTGGCAGCAGTAGGTCTATTGAACTTATGGCTGCTGCTGAAAACCCTTATAAAATGAGCTACATAAATTAGTTAACGCGCTTTCAGACTGCAATAAATTTTCTAGAAATTCCTCATGGTAGTAGTGGATATTTTGATACTACCATCAGTTTCGTGCTCTTGGAGGTCTCCCATTGTTATCCACATTTCTACAGAGATGATTAATCTCCTGCACATAGAGGTTCCCCTGATAAATGGCTTTTGAGTCCAATTTTTAAAAATGAGTACTCGAAAATTGGTTCTACCTTTGACATATTTGCTGAGACCTCTTTCCTGCTGCATGAGTTCAGTGTCTTCTGCATCAGATAGCTAAAGCTATGTTTTAGTTTATGGAGTACTGTATCCAGTTTTGTGCCCCTCACTACAGAAAGAATGTGGACAAATTAGAGAGAGTCAAGCAGAGGACAATGAAAATGGTTAGAGACCTGGAGCACATGATAGAGGAGGCTGAGGGAACTGGCCTTTTTTAGTTTGGAAAAGAGAAGACTGAGGGGGACTTAATAGCAAGCTTTAACAACCTGAAAGGTGGTTCCAAAGAGGATGGAGCTGGACTGTTTTCAGTGGTGGCAGATGACAGAGCAAGGAGCAACGACCTCAAGTTGCAGCAAGGGGAGTTTAAGTTAGATCGGGGAGGGGAATTACTTCAGCTGGAGGGCTGCTTAACAAGTCTTGGTGAGCTGTCGAGGGCCACAAGGGTGCCCCACCAGCTAGTCACCGTCTTGGGACCAGAAGTACCATCCCTAGCATCTTACTTTGGCATCAGAACTCCCTCCCCTTAGCCCCAGAAGTACTCCTTTTAGAAGAGGGGTTGCCATCTTGGAACAAAAAAAAAAAAAATCAAATTATATACTAAAAATCAAACAATGACAATAACATATTTTAATTTTATTTCAAAAAATATTTTTGTCTTGATTTGTGTGTTTGTGTAGTGTGTGTATATAGATGTGATTGTATAATAGCTCAGAATAAAGCCTTACTCTTGTATATATGGGAGAGGTTGGGGTTTTGGGGCAGCTGTGTGCGTGTGGTTTGTTGGTAGGTGTGTGGGAGGGAGGATGTGTGTGTGTGTGTGGGGTGGGGAGTGTAGGGTTGTGGCTGTGTATGGGGGTTGGAGGACTGTGGGTATGTGTATGGAGTTGTGGGGTGTGTGGAGAAGGAAGGTGTATGTGGGGGTGTGGCTGTGTGGGGTGTACATGGGGGCCCCACTACAAACACGCCCCTTCACACATGTGCCCCACATTGCACACAGCCCCTGTCACCAATGGCAGCAGTAGGCAGTGGGTCCTCAGGGCACTCACGGTGCAAGACAAGCGGAGCCCCTCGGCGGCACATGGTCCCACCTTGCCTCAGGACTACATGTGGCCAGGCTGCCAGCTCCATTGTGCAGGGCTCAGACGCTGTTCCCGGGTTCTCCGTCCAAGACGTGTGCCACCAGGGGGAGCCCTGTACAGTGAAGCCACTAGCGAGGTCGTGGGTCTCGGCCGGGGCAGCAGGGAGAGGGGCAGAGCTGGCCCAGCTCCACAGCATGGAGCCCCTGTTGTTCCCCATGATGTTCAGAAGGAAGTGAGCAGGGTCAGGCCACCTGCTCCATTGCATGGGACTCCCCCCAGAGGCCCAAGGCTTGGGCAGGGAACCCAAGAACTGCATGAGAGCCCCAGGGACATGTGTGATGGAGCAAGTAAGCACAGCAAGGGCAGCCTGGGGCAGGTCCAGGTGCGAAGAATTGGAAGGCACCTGCCCGCAGGCCATATTTTGCCTGCCCCTGGATTCAATATTAGGAAAACTCTCACTAGAAGGGTAGTAAAGCACTGGAACAGGCTACCCAAAAAGACTGTGGAATCTCCATCCTTAGAGATTTTTAAGACCTGGTTAGACAAAGGCTTGGCTTGGGATGATGTAATTGAGGCTGGTACTGCTTTGAGCAAGGGGTTGGACTAGCTGACTTCCTGAGGTCCCTTTCAACCCTAATTTTCTATGATTCTGTGTGGTGAGATGTACCCCTCAGCAAATTTTAGGTTAGTGGAGTCAGACTTGCATTCTGTATCTCTAAATGCGTTATGATCTATTACTCAGACAAAATTCAGAAAATATTTTTGTCTCTATATACCTATCATTATCAGGAGGAGAGGCTGTGCCAAGTTTGAAGTTAGAATATACACCTTCAGTAAGGCTTTAACTTAATAAATTTAATGTATTATTTTTGGGGGGTAAACATGATTCCAAGGAGCATTTAGAATTGCTGCTTTTTCTTTATTTAATCCACTGATTCTCAACCAGAGTGCTGAGAGATCTTTTCTAAGGGTACTGCAGAGTATTAGTGCTGTGTTAGGTGTGCAGATACTTACACAATTTACAAGATAAATTCAGAGTTTTCAAATAAGAACGCAGTGTCAAAAATATTCTGACATGTTGTGGCCCTTCTTTGTTCTTTGCAACAGGAATTCCTACTAGCTTTCCCTAGGTTTTTGATTACAGAAAAAAAAGAGCTGGCTTTTTCAGAATGGTGCCCTAGTCTAAAAAGGTTGAGAACCTCTAATCTGATAAGCTCAACTAACTTACGTACATGTGTACATGTCATACACACACACTCATTAGGAAATAATTTGGAAAGTTGGTTCTCGAAATAATATTATCAGTAAGTTTCAGTGTTTTATATTCAACTGTGATCAGTAAAAACAGTTCATGCTTCCCTTAACTTTGACATCCCTTATTTCTCATTCCAAACTTAGCATCAGAACCATTACCTAATTTTCTTTTTTTGGAGGCTATGTCATAAGGCCCGTTAAATTGGTCAGAGTCTGTCACCTGATTTTAGGCATTAACAGTGTTATTTACTATAGAAGGAGAAATACTGAATCGTGAGTATGTTTAAGGCCCTAGTCAGTACCTTGAATTATGAGCCTTCCAGCATAATTGTGCTGAGAAGAAACTGAGGTAAAGAGGGAGAGGGACTGTTCTGTAATACAGCTGTGTATGTGGCTGTGTACAATAGGGAGTTTGGCTGAAAAAAGAGGGTTAATAATAAAGGAGGTGTTAGCACAAGTAGCCACAGATAGAGCAGTAGCAACAATTACATATAATTCACCAGTCTGCTCATTTTATTTTGGACCTCACAATAAGATTTATAAGAAACTGTTGTTACTTTCACCCTTTTCCCTCTGCAGCAGCACTGCCTTTTTCCACTCCTTTTTTCTCTTCCATAATAGAAGTTTGAGAGCCTGGCTACTGCATTCAATTCTCTTCTTTTAGTAGGTGCTGAAGAATAGGGTCAGATTGGAATTGTGGTAGGTTTGTTTTGCTTTGCTGGAACTGACATAATTTTACTCCACTCTGCTAACATTTGTGTCAATTAAAGGCAGCTGACAAAAGGAAGCTAACAAGTTAGCAGCCGACTCTCTTATAAAGCATCATAAGTTAGTAAATGTAAATAGGTATGCCTACTAGTCTGTTAGGGCCTCGTTACCACAGTAAATTTAGGTGGCTTTTGGGGCTCTTAACCCCTGGACTGGCTGCATGTTAACACCTTTTAAGTAGCTTAACATGCTCATTATTTGGCTTAGAGTTATGCCACTCCAGAGCAGGATAATCTCCAATCCATCTAATTTTATTCCTTTTCCATTGCTGTGCGGCCACTCCCCACAGCTATTCCACTTAAACTGAAGTCTTCCAGTATCCCAAAATGCTCTGAGCTCCAAATGGCCTGGTCCCTTTTTCTCTGGATATCAGGTGGCACCAGCCATCCCACATCCCACTGCCTGGGCTGTCATCTGAGCTCCAAGGGACCCAATCTTTTTCTTTTCTTCTGGAGCTCAGGCAGCACCACCTAAGCTCCAGAGAAAAAGGGATCAGGTCCCTCGGAGCTCAGAGCAGGAATAGCTTAGCAGGTATAGCAATATAGCCCTACTGTTCTCTGATCTAGCTGAAGCTGACTCAGTGGCTCTGCACCGAAAGCCCTGACAGACCAGAGAGTCTGGGGGAAGCTGCTTCCCTGAGTCTTTCTGGTCCTGTTGAAACTGACAGGGTGGTGGGCCCACAGTCTGCCCAGCAGAAGCAGCAAGCGGGTCCTGCTCATGCTCAACAAGCCTCTAGTGGCAAGTCACAGCTATGCAGGTTTAGGAGAGTTAGAGCAGGTTTTTCACCTTAGCCTATGACTGCTCCTCTAAGCTGAACAACACCAAGCTGATTTAACATTTGTTTGCTTTGCAGTGTAAGGTCTAACTATGTCCTTAGGTATCTCTAGAGTCTTACAGTAAGATTTGAACATGCATGTTCCTTCTCACCATTTTCTCTGTGCATTAATAGCAGAAAGATAGGACACATGTTTGAATTTAAAATTATAGTCATTAGGTTTGCATAAAAGTGTATCTAGTCTCAAGAATTTCTGTTGCTTTTTGGCTTTGCATTTTTTGATTAATCCCTGATTGACTGACTGCATCTGACACTTTATTCTTCATCCAAACTAAATTCTGAAAAACTACAGGGGTTAAGTTCAGAATGAATACAACCTGAGGAAAGCATTTAAAAGAACATGTATATTTCTGATAAAGGCACAATTCTTCAGGGGTTCAAGCAGATGCCTGTGAGACAGGGTCGTAATATAAAAATTATTTTGGATTCATATCAGAACGTTACAAAACTGCTGTTTGGTCATTGTCACCACTTCCTGGTTGAACATAAAATTTACCTTTTCTCTTGTTCACAGACCATCCCACAGCCATTAATTATTGGAAGGAACATATTTCCTTAAATGTGAAATGTGATGCTTAAGCTTGATCATTTGCACTCATTTTTAACAAATAGAGTAGGGATCAAAATTAGTAGTGACCTGAAGCTGTCACTATAAATATTTGGCCATTGAAAATGTATTAGTATATAGCCCAATAGACTAGAAGTAAATACCACTGCAATCAAAAACAATTCAAGTAGAAAATCTAATAAAAAAGCCAACAGACCCCATTTTATGTCACAGTTGCATCCAGTTAGCATATTTGCATTAGTGTCAAATAGCAATTTTAAATTAAAATGGACTCACTTGAAGGGGAGGGGAGGAAGAAATATCTGTTTGTGAATCAGTTAATAGTATAAGCTGGATAATATTTTGATTTATTTTAATAATTGTCTCAAAATTCAGTGCATTTTAATTAGTATCAGATGGCTTACCGATGCTGGCAGCTTTGGCTTTTAGGTTGAGGAAGTGTGTGCTCTTCTCCCCCAGCCCGCTCCTCTTCCCCCCCCCCCCCCCCC
>NW_017729031.1:9758546-9766758 GCF_001723915.1 Gavialis gangeticus | reverse complement strand
GCAATTTCTGTGAAATCACGATTTGACTAGGTCCCTACCTATATAAAACACATTATAGTATAAAAAGGTTGAGAACCACTGCCTTGTGCCCTTATTGGCTTTAAAAACCACTGTACAAGCTTTTATAGTTAACTAGTTCATCAGTTTATAGACGGCCAACACACAGAACACAGAAACGCTACTTTGCTCATAATACTTCAAATAGCTAAACGCATGCAGTTTCCTTTTTGAACAGACTCAATCAATTTAGAAGTTATTTATATTTTTTTTAACATTTGTAGAATTAATCTTTAACTTTGAAGCTGTCAGAAATTCAGAAACATCTGTGGTGGGAAATTCTGAAGTTGGCTGAACTTTGGTAGGTCTCATTCACCTGATAAATATATTTTTTTTTTAAACATCTTTTGGGCAGGGTTACTAAGCAGTTCAAGTCTGCAGACCTAGGCTAAGTACAGTCAAAAAGCTGAAGGTTGAATCAATTCAATCTTTGCAGGTTTCTCTAAACTGTCTAGGTTGAACTGGTAAGTCTGGGCCAGCTGAGAAGGAAGTGGGGGGGGACCCCCACCCATCCTGCACCAGAGCCCTAGCCAGGGTCTCCCTGGTGCAAGGATAAGGGGAGGATGGGGAAGCCCCAAGCAGGGCATTTCTCTTTCTCTTCCCCCACAGCCCCCTCACCCAGAGCCGGAGCCAGGCTAATCACTCAGCCATGCCCCCTTCTTGGCCGGCTGACTGAGGAGGGAGTGGGGGGGCAGTCCCCTGCCTTTCCAGCTCCAGCCAGGCTGTACTGGGTGCAGGGCAGGGAAGAAGCCTGCAGTGGAGGCGGTATTTCTCCCCCCACCCCCCATGAGGGGAAGTGGCTGGGTGATCACCCCAGCTCCTGGCTTTGGTAGGTGACCCCACCATGGGCTTCCCTGCAGCTGGGAGCTGGGGCGATCACTCAGCCATGCCCCTTCCTCAGCCATCAAGCCAGCTGATGAGGGAGTGCAGGGAGGGGGGAATGGAGGAAGAGCTTCCCCACCTGGTTCCAGGCAGGCTGTGGGAAGCCTGCAGTGGAGACCATTTTCACCCCCCAACCCTGCCCCCAACTCCCTCCTCAGCTGGACCACCACTCGAGTTAACACATGACCTGGTGATTGTCCCAGCTTCTAGCTCGGGTGGGTGGAGTAAAGCCCCCACTGAGCTTCAGGGCAGTCGTCTGATTATGGTTCTTCTTTGGCTGGTAGGCTGGCTGAGGAGGCTGCGGGAGGTAAAATGCTTCCCCCAGGCTGGGCACAGCTTGGTTGGGGGTCCAGAGCCAGAGTCCTTGACTGGCCTGCTAGCCTCGGAGGGGGCGTGGCTGAGTGACTGCCACAGTGCTTTACGTCCATCTCCCAATCTGGGCGCTGGAGCGATTACCCAGCCATGCTCCCTCCCCAGCTGCTGGGCCTGTCTGAGGAGTGAAAACAGCCTCCACCCTCCTCTTGGCTCTGGATCCCTAGCCAGGCAGTTTTGGGAGCCCAGGAGCCCAAAGTGGGGGCTTTACTCCCCCCACCTGAGCTGGGAACTGAGCGCTAGAATGATGACCTGGCCATGCCTCCTCCCCAGCTGGCAGGCAGGCTGAGGACAGAGCTGGAGGGGCAGGGGGGCATGGAGCCCACAGTGGGGTCTTTAGTTCCCCTACCTGAGTTGAGAGCCAGGGTGGTCACCCAGCCACACCCCTTCGCCAGCCAGCAGGCCAGCTGGGGATCCAACCCAGCTCTGGACCCCCAGCTGGAAGCCCACAGTGGGGGCTTTACTCCCCCTACCCCAGCTGGAATTCCCCTGGTGAAGGAGGTGGCAGGGCCAGGGAACCTGCCAGGCTCTGGGCTGCTAGGGATCTTGCATCCTGGGGCGGGGTGGGGCTGCCCTGCTTTGTTGGAACAGAGACCACAGTCCAGGGCTGCACAGAATCCTGGGATGTTGGAGGACTGAGTTAAGTTGAATCGGGAGGGGGTCTGGGGCAGAAGTTCATAAGCCAGTTTGACCCAGATCAGTTAAGTCTGAGACTCTGTCCATCTAGGTTTATTTTAAACCAGTTTCAGCCATTTTGAAAATGGTTATAGTGCACTGAACTTCTGTTCTGTTACAGGTTTAAACTGGTTGCTGCTCACTTAAACCAGTTTGTGTACACCTTCTGTCCCTAGCCCTAGTATGTGTTTGTTCAACAAAATCCATAGGTTTTTTAGAGAAGGTCTTTATTTTGCTCACGACTCAGAGGAAGATTTAGATTGGTCAGTGACTATCAGAAAGAGTATGGCACAGCACCTGCATACCTGAGTATCCACTCCCGCTCTGCTTTCTCAGGCATAAGCATGTATTTCTAGACATTCCTTTATATAGAATAGAAACTGAAATTTACCTCCCACCTTCAAAATTAGGATGCTTTATCACTTAGAATGATCCTAAACTTTTACTGGAGAGTTTGCACCTTTTTTTTTCCAAGTTAAGGAGCTCCAAGGGTTTTTTTTTTTTTCCGATTTGGAGTTTGAAAGCAAGAAAAGTAGATCTTTTAAAAAATGTCAGTGTGTTGAGAAGGCTGTGATTTCATATACTCAAATCAGGAAGTTGCAACTGTTTCTACAACATTGACTCTGCTGTGCTGCATCTTCTACATTTTTATGGCATTATTTTAATAAACTTAGAAATAAGCCTCTTAAAATAAAAAATATAGACTATGCATACGGTGTAGCAGTTCTACTGTGGGAACACACAAGTGTGAGAGAATGAGAGGTAAATGCTACTTCCTAAGTGGAAGTTGCAGAGATGGTCACTTACAAAATCTTCCACATTATATGTAAAATTTTCAAGAATTAAGACAGACATTAAATCTTTGGATGAAAGTGGTAGAGTTAAGACTGCTCCTGCCATATTAACTTTTAAAATCTATCTTTTCAGTGGTTGATGTCTATTAATGTTAGGATAGTTTTTGTTTGTTTTAAGTACTATGGTAAAGGAAGCACAGAAGTATTAAAATAGCCACTAACCTTTAACATCCTCACTGAGCCTGTGATGTTGTACCCTAAACCTAAGCGTCAAATGTAGGCTGCTCCTTTGCAAATGTAAATATATTATATTAGTGCCCATTAGACAAGTTATACCAACCTTGGCTTGCCCCAACCTCTTCTTCCTATTTCATGTTTGGTGTCCCTGAACCCGTTAACATTGTAATTGTTATGACTGAAGAGCCTGCTTACATCATTTCCATTAAAAAAGAACAACATTTACCAACACTTGTACAGTGTCTACAGAAGCTACCCAGCACAAGGGGACAGAGCTCATCACAGTCTGCCTGTTCACCAGGTGGTGCATCCAACTGAATGTTGTATGTGCTGAATGTCACTAATCGCTCAGGAAAAAGCAGGAATGATTATGGAAATAAGGTCCCTGAGTAAACCGTCTTGAGGAGAATATTCTTTCTTGATCTCAAACATAGCAAGTGTAGCAATCAGTGATATAACTTGTGCAGCTAAGCAAGGTTAAACTGAGTAAACTGTCACAGACAAAATGTCTCTGAGCCAATCCTGTTATGTATGTTGTGAGGACCAAATATTGTTTCTTGGTGTGCAGAGAGAAATTGAGAGGAAAACTTCATTGCTTTTTACTGCTCTCAGCAAGGGAAGTTAGGTATAGCTAATGCTCACTGATAACACACATTTTCTCCCTCACTCTCTTGGCCCATGGTGCCATTCATTCCCATGACAACTGGCTTCTGAATTCACTAATTGCAGGTTAGCATAACAAGTACAGTGTTTTCTGCTTTATATATTCTTATGTTGAAGCCTGTTTTGATACTATCCTATCAATGACTACAGCAATGCTTGCATTTTGCAAACACAAACCAATATATGTAAATTCATTAAGCTGTATAACCTCACAGAAGCAAACTGTAGGCAGAATCCTACTTCCATTAAAGGCTAGAAAAAATCCTTTTGACTAAAATTAGGGTTGGGTAAGGTCCAATAAGAGTAGGTAGCCTAGGTCTTATCTGATATGGAAAATGTACTAAATAGTCTTTATTACTTTCACATTTTAAAGCTCTCCTGCAAATATTAAACTGCGAAGTGTGTGTGTGTGGTAGGCAAGAAAACACCACTTTATTTTACTAAAGAGAAACTGAAAATGAGTTCAGATTTTCCCAGGAGAAAAGTCTTTAGTGTAACTGGAATTTATTGCTCAGTAGTTCCTGTCTCCCAGTTCTTTTTTTCAGCACTAGACTTGGGTTGTCCTCTAAAAACAGAGAATGTATGGTTTTTGAATTAGTATTTTAAATACTAAGCCTAATATCTTAATCTAGTGAAATGAGACGAGAAAGCCTTTTTAGATTAAAAAAATCCCAAAAATATAAACCCAGTATGTCTGGAAAGATTATGGTATAAAATGAAAAACAGTAATTTTACTGGAATAAATGATTGAAAATGTCCATGTACAATATTTTTTTAAGGGGCTCATCTTCATTTCCAGTGACCATTGATCAGGTTTCATCTTTTGAAATACTTTTTTTTCTTTTATTTTTCTCATAGCTTTTTCCCCCTCACAGGTGCCCAATTAGAAGTGTTGTACGTAGCCTGACTGTGGGGAACTGATCAGTGTTTGGGTTGACCAGTTACACTCAAAGTTTTAGAAAGCATGTTGTTTATTAGATGAAATGGTTGATGCAAAACTTAACTTTCCTTCAAAAGCTACTATTGTTTATGTTTAGCTACTAGTTATTAGAGAAGCAGAGGATGGTTCTGTCATGTACATTGCCATAATTACCTTTTTCTTATTTGCTGTTAGACCACTTAAGTTTAGAACTCTGAAATCTAGGATTTAAATATCTAAGCCATGTTTCTAATTTAATGTATTAACTGAACACAGCTAAACAAATGCATTACATGGAAAACAAATACAAATCAGATACTATTAAAAAGAAAGTGAGTTAACATCAAATAATTGGATTAATCCAATTACCAGTTTAATGAAATGACAGTAAATAGGAGAAATTCTTTATAAGCTCTTTGCAGTAATTTTGGGAGATGGCAGTCTCAAAATTCTTACTGCAAGTATGCTATCAGTATCAATTTTGTATTTATATTCCAGCTAAATGCCAGTCTCGGATCACTCCCAGACTGAAGCAAGTGTTGAAACGACAGCTGTGATGCCAGTTAAGTCTGTATACCCACATGGAGATGGCTTAGTGTTCTTCTTTCTCCGGCCCCCCACCTCCACAGGTTTTCATTAAATATTTCAATATCATTAATAATACTGCACTTCTTTCACTTCAAATTCAAATATAGGTGAAAAGAACATAATCCCATAGGTTTAAATGTAAAACTCCTAAGTCATAAAATATATGCATCATGTCTCAGATAGCAAACTTATTAACTCTAAGACTGTTTAGGTATCTGTTTAGGTATTTAAAGAATTATTCTATAAGCACCTTTTCCATATAAAGTCTATAGGTTCTCTCTCCACATATTTCTGCACATGTGCACATCCATGGTATCCAATAACCAACTGGAAGCATGCTATTACTTGAGGAAAAACTCTATCCTGAAAATTGGATAAGAAAACAAAATAAAGACTGGGCTTATGCTCACTCTTCACAGTATTTGGGGTGACTTGTATTTTCATTGACTTTGAGGTAGTTGGTACATAGTTAAGATGATTAGAGAGTGGTGTGTCATGTACTCTTTCCCCCCTCTCTCCCTTCCCCATTCAGATGTTTTAATTTTGGCTGCCTGGCAAAGACATGGTCAGAAATAGTTTCAAAACAAAGGAAATGCAGTTGAATGGATAACCTAATTATAGTGAAGAGAGTTGTTAAACTCACCATACTCCCCTCCTCCCTTCCTTCTGCCATCCAGATCCAGACCTAGTTGAGGTAATAGAACCAGTGATGAAGGCAGTGGAGCAAGTGATGGTAGGATGAGTGGGGATGTGTCATTCAGCCTTTGCTTCCCCCCTATTGCTGATGACCATACCCAGCATAGTCCTATAACCATGAATTTTGTGGCAGCCCCCTCCCTGCTAGACCTGTCCCACCTGATCTGGCCAGTGAGCCATATGCTTGATGTCCTGGGCTAGGGACAATCATTACACATAAACCAGTTTAAGTGATTAGAAACTGGTTTAAATCTGTAACAGATCAGATGTTCAGGCCACATAAACCAGTTTGAAAATGGCTAAAAGTGGTTTGAGATCAATTTGGTTGAATGTAGTATCAGACTTAACTGATCTGGCTTAAACTTGCTTATGTAGTGTCTGTTCCAGACTCCTTGCTGGTTTAAGGTAAACCAGATCCCCCCAGCATCCTGGCATGCTCTCTGGGCTGGACAGGGCTCTCTGCTCTTCAGCAGGGCTGGCCTCTCCCCTCTGCTCCTTGGCTAGAGCTCTGGCACAGACTGCAGGCTGCTTCCCCTCTCCCCCTCACCACTCCCTGCTAAGCAGGAATCCCCCCCTCTCCTCTGCCTTGCTGAGGAGGTGTCTGTGTATTAGCTAGAAGATCACATGCTGGCTATGGTCCTGCTGAATCAGCAGGCAGAATCAACAAGTAGCTGGTAATGTATCTGTATTGTTTTCTTAATTGGGTGATAAACACTTATCAATTCCCTGCTGGGCTAATCGGAGCATCCTGCCAGAGCCTGGCCAAACCCCCATCAGGTCTATGCTGTGGAAGGAAAGGCGGGCTGCTCCAGCACCCCTCAACTGATAGCCTGGGCCACTGCAGCCATGTGCTGGCATTTCTGGGATGTCCATCCGGTTACAAAATAGATTTAGACTAGCCAGGTTAGACTAACCTGCAAAGATTGAATCAATTCAGGCTCAGGCTTTTTGAATGTCTGCCTCTAGCCCAGAGGTAAAAGAACAAGATCATTCAAAAGGGAGGGAGTGGTTGTTGCTTGTGGAATGCAGAGAGGCTGGCAAAGATATTTTGGTTATAACGAGTCTTAAAACTGTTGTCTGTGTTTAGTCTATTTGCTTTTAGTATTCAGTAAGGTTATGAAGTTTTGTTCCCAGTTCTGTCTTCTAAAAGTGTTTTATAGATTTCCCTTGAATACAAGGATTTTGAGCTCATAAAGGGAGTGGTTGTTCTTTTAAAAAAAAAATGTTCTCCTGCTGAAGATTGCATATCTTGTTCTTTATCTTTTACCTCTGATTATTCTTTCTGAGGCATTTTTTTCTTGTTTTAGCCTCATAGTTTCCATGAGGAGATTTAAGATCTGCTACAATGTGTTGTATACATTTGTAGGCTCCATGAATTCTGATGGCTTCATTGTGGGGAGGTGTTACAGTGCAGATGTGTTGACAGCCTTGTGTCCAGTGTTAAGGCAGGGTTGTGTTCCCTCTGGTACATGTTGATCAGGGATTTTGTTTCCTACAGTGAATTGGATGAAGTTTGGAAGCTATTTGAAAACCAGGAGTGAGGGGATTGGGAATACTTATCTAAGGGTCTGAACCTCTTCAAGTATATACTGTAATTCTTTGAAGATTCTCGTTCAAGGTTTTAATGTGGGGATGTGTGACATCCAGGATGGGGTGGTCAGTGTTAGGCTTTTTTATATGGTTTCATAGTAGTTTCATAGTAGTTTGGGGTCAGAAAGGACCTGAACAGATCATCTAGTCTGACCCCCTGCCACTGGCAGGAGCACATACTGGGATCACATGACCCCAGACAGATGTTTGTCCAACCTCTTTTTTTGAATTTACCCAAGGTAGGAGCGAGGACCACTTCCCTAGGAAGTTGGTTCCAGATCCTAGCCACCTTAACAGTGAAATAGTGCCTCCTAATCTCTAACCTGAACCTATTCACCAGCAGCTTCTGGCCATTGTTTCTTGTCATCCCAGGTACTGCTGGGGGGAATAGGACCCCTCCTGTTTGCTGCTGATCTCCCCTAACGAGTTTGTAGGCAGCCACCAAATCCCCCCTCAGCCTCCGCTTGCTGAGGCTGAACAGATTCAGGTCCCTCAGCCTCTCCTCATAGGGCCTGCCCTGTTGCCCTTCAACCAAGCGGGTGGCCCTCCTCTGAACCCTCTCAAGGCAGGCCACATCCTTAAAGTGCTGTGCCCAGAACTGGACACAGTACTCCAATTGAAGCCAGACCAATGTAGCATAGAGGGAGAGTATCACCTCTCTGGACTGGCTTGAGATGCATCTTTGGATGCATGACAAGGTGCTATTGGCTTTGCTGGCTGCGGTCTGGCATTGGCGGCT
>NW_017729031.1:9752660-9753546 GCF_001723915.1 Gavialis gangeticus | reverse complement strand
TTTGTAGGCAGCCACCAAATCCCCCCTCAACCTCCGCTTACTGAGGCTGAACAGGTTCAGGTCCCTCAGCATCTCCTCATAGGGCCTGCCGTGTTGCCCTCCAACCAAGCCGGTGGCCCTCCTCTGAACCCTCTCAAGGCAGGCCACATCCTTCTTAAAGTGCGGTGCCCAGAACTGGACACAGTACTCCAATTGAGGCTGGACCAATGTAGCGTAGAGGGGGAGTATCACCTCTCTGGACCGGCTTGAGATGCATCTTTGGATGCACGACAAGGTGCGGTTGGCTTTGCTGGCTGCGGTCTGGCATTGGTGGCTCATTTTCATCTTGGAGTCAGTAATGACTCCAAGATCCCTTTCCACCTCTGTGCTCACAAGGGGGGAGCTCACCAGCTTGTATGTATGCTGTGGATTCCTTCTCCCCAGGTGCAGCACCCTGCATTTATCTACATTGAAACCCATCCTATTACCACTTCTGCCCACTTCTGTAATCTGTCTAAATCTAATTGCAGCCTCTCTCTCCCTTTGAGCATGCCTACCTCTCTCCACATCATGGTGTCATCAGCAAACTTGAGCAACGTGTTTTCCACCCCCTCATCGAAGTCGCTGATGAAGATGTTGAACAGTGTAGGCCCCAGGACCGAGCCCTGGGGGACCCCACTATTCACGTCCTGCCAGGTCGAGTACAACCCGTCCACTACCACTCTCTGGGTGCGCTCCATCAGCCAATTTTTGACCCATCCAACTGTGTGTAGGCATCAGTGCCAGAGTCGCTCAATTTATTAATGAGAATGGGGGGTGAAAGACAATGTCAAAGGCCTTCTTAAAGTCCAGAAAGATTATGTCCACGGCGACACCATCATCCAGGGATTTAGTTATCTGGTATAAA
>NW_017729031.1:9741905-9742558 GCF_001723915.1 Gavialis gangeticus | reverse complement strand
CCCATGTTGATTTCCCCTGGGCATGATCTCCCCTGCTGTCCCCTCACAGATGTGCTCCTTGATAATTTTTTCAAGGATTTTCCCCAAGACCAATGTGAGGCTTATGGGCCTCCTGGGTCTTCCTTTCTCCCTTTCTTATAAATGGGGACCACATGAGCTAGTTTCCAGTCCCCAGGCACCTGGCCTGTGGACCACAATCACTCATGCAGCCGGGCCAAGGGCACAGCAATGACCCCTGCCAGCTCTCTCAACGCCCGTGGGTGGAGGGCATCAGGGCCCGCAGATTTAAGATCCCTAACTACATCTGTGCAGACCCGAGGCCTGGCAGTGCTATCCCCAAGATTGCCCTTACCTGTGGTGGGAGAGCTGTCCTGGTCCCTGTCCAAGAAAACAGAGCCAAAGAACTTGTTAAAAATTTCGGCTTTCTCATCTGGTAGTAGGTCATTGCAAGGTATTTGGGTGACTTATTGGAAGACATCCTGTCCCTCTGTTGGAGTAGCCTGGCTGCTTAAACACAGTTTTTTGGGTTGGAGAGGCAGGTGTTATAAGCACTGGCAACATGTAGGGGATGCACATGTACACCCTCTGAGCGTGGCAGTGCATCCGCTATGAAAAGGCACCACAGCGCCTGCAGGCAGTCACCACTCACCACC
>NW_017729031.1:9727504-9741540 GCF_001723915.1 Gavialis gangeticus | reverse complement strand
TGCCATGCCCCTCCCCCCAGCTGCTGGGGGCACATGGTTATAAGTATTTTTTGGTAGAAGAGTAGATGTAGATGCAGTGCTATCTGAAGGCTAGACTACAGAGTGCAACTTCCTTTGTGTTTGGGATGATTATTGGCTTTGTGGACTTAAGCATGGTGGTCTGTGGGTTTTTTTCTATATAATGTTTTGTACGGTGCTATTTGAGTTGTGGGTCTTGGTACCTAGAAATTGATTGTTAGTATAAGAGTATTTTGAAGAGAATTTGATCGAAGAGTGATAGTTAGGTGTTTGACCTGTGGTAGGCGTTGATAAGTGATTCCAAGTGTTCTCTCCAGGTGATGAAAGTATCACCTATTTAATGCAGGTATAGTGAAAGCTTGATGACACCATTTTCTAAAAATTCCTCTTCCAGGTAGCTCATAAATTAGATTGAAAGATGGTAGTTGTTTGACCTGTGGTAGGAGTTGACAAACAATTTCAAGTGTTCTCTCCAGATGATGAAAGTATCACCTATGTAATACAGGTATAGTGAAAGTTTGACATGGTTTTCTAAAAATTGTTCTTTCAGGTAGCTCATGAAGAGGTTGGTATATCGGGGATCCGTCTTTGTGCCCATTGCTGTGCCCATGGTTTGGAAGAAGTGTCAGTTGAAAGCAAAGTTACGGGTAGGGATGGAGTGGATGTGTGTGATGCTTTGTGGTTGTAAATTTGAGTGTCATCTGTGCTCTTGTATGCGTTTCATATAGGCAGCTATGCCTTTGATGCAGAATATTAGTATATATGCTGGCAACTTCCATGGTTTCAAGCATAGCCTTCTTGGGAGGTGGCTGATGTTTGGGATCTTGAGAGAGTCTGTTGTGTCTTGTAGAAAACGTGCCCTTTGTGTGACAAGTGATTTAAGGAATTTTTTCAGGTTTGAGAAAGAAAGCAGACAGGCTAAACTAAATAATGGAGAAAAATGATGTCTATGTAAACGAA
This sequence comes from Gavialis gangeticus, assembly GCF_001723915.1. Taxonomy (NCBI): domain Eukaryota; kingdom Metazoa; phylum Chordata; order Crocodylia; family Gavialidae; genus Gavialis; species Gavialis gangeticus. The sequence goes on along the minus strand of NW_017729031.1, from coordinate 9,740,562 downwards.
AAGTGGTCAGTTAAAAGAATGCTCGTAGATGTCAAATCTGAGGTGTAACATGTTTAAGGATTCCTAACGTGTCAAGAGGGCTGAAGAACTGGTAGGTCTGTGTCGACCATCAAGGTTGCATCATGGGCTAGTGGCCAGGTGCAGCAGCAGACACGAGCAATATGCTGTTTCCTTCATTGTTTAAAGATGCCTCCAGACACATAACAAGCAGTTTGTGCCCAGGGCAGCAGCAGTGGCTGGGACTGTCTGCCAATTTTGCAGCCCCTCTAAGTTGGTTCCTGGGTGTTGGTGCCCCACTTGCCCACAAGGATTTAGACAATTGCTTGCCTTTCGTTTTCCTTCTACCTCCAGCACTAATTCGTTATGAATTAGTGCCCTTTATGAATGGTGTTTCTGAAATCATGGGCTTGTAGTAGAATCCAGTTAAATCTAACTCCACGGACTAATCCATGACCTCAATGACCTTATAGATAGTTGAGGTCATGGATTAGTCTGCAGACATGATCCCCAAGTTTCCCAAAATAATCAGAACAGGGAATTTTAGCTTCAAATGGAAGGTGAAGGTAAACATCAGAAGCTTACACAGAAATACTGCTCACAAAGAAAACTATTCCTCTAACTTCTCATTTTAAATTTGATATTCCAGAATTTTACCACTGGTTTGAGCTTTTTAAATTTTTTTTGGCCTTCAGTAAAAGTTAAATTTTAATTTAGTAAGAGCAAAACATGTTTTTCTTACTACAATCATAATTTAGAGGTTCCATTTTTATACGTATGTGTTCCTCATAGAACAATGGTTTTAATTCAGTTCAATATGAGACTATTCTGGTAGTAGTCCACACTAGTTAGGATTTACCGTATTTTCGCGCATATAGCCCACACCCATGTATAACCCACAGAAAACTGTATTTTCATAAAATACTCCATGTATTCCCTGCACCCATGTATTCCCCACACCTTAAGACATGGTCACAAGCACAGGCTCTGCTGGGCCTGCGGACTCTGCAGGAGAGGGGAGGGATGAGCTGCAAGCCCCACTCCCCGCTACCGCCACTAGCTGCCCTCTGCTGGGCATGGCCGCTGGAGCCCGCAGCTCACAGCTCCTCCTCCCGCCCATCCCTGGCTGCGGGCTCCGGCTCTGGCAGCCATGCCCAGCAGAGTGCAGCTGGTGGCAGGGAGAGGGCTCACAGCTTCTCATCACTCCCCTCCCCTCCCCTGCAGAGCCTCGCTCACCGCTGCCAGCCACGCTCTGCTGGGCACGGCTGCTGGAGCTGGAGCTCGCAGCTCCTCATCCCTCTCCTCCCCTCCTCTGCAGAGCCCGCAAACCTGTCCCCAGCTGCAGGCTGCAGCTCTGGTGGCCGTGCCCAACAGACTGCAGCTGGCGGCAGGGGCGGGGAGCGGTGTTTGCAGCTCCCCCCACTCTACAGAGCCCCGCCTCTGCCGCCAGCCGCACTCTGCTGGGCATGACCGCCGGAGCTGGAGCTGGAGCCCGCAGCCGGGGATGGGCAGGGGTGGTCTATGCTGTTTTAAAGACCGCATAGTCCACACCCTTGTATGGCCCGCACCCATCCTTCAAGTTGGTAAAAATGTGTATAGCCCGTGGACTATATGCACAAAAATACGGTAAATGGCATACCTGTGTCAGACTCTTCATTCTGATTATCATCACAGAAATGTTTGTTATGCGTCAAGCCACAAGACACTTCAGTTTCTCCTCTCTAAGGCCAACCCAGAAGTGGTATTGTTAAAATTATCATGACAGCCTAATTACATTAAGTTATGTAAAAGTGGTTAAATGGTTGTTCCATAGATTCATAGATGTTAGGGTCGGAAGGGACCTCAATAGGTCATCGAGTCCGACCCCCTGCATAGGCAGGAAAGTGTGCTGGGTCCAGATGACCCCAGCCAGATGCCTATCTAACCTTCTCTTCAAGACCCCCAGGGTAGGGGAGAGCACCACCTCTCTTGGGAGCCCATTCCAGATTTTGGCCACTCTAACTGTGAAGAAGTTCTTCCTAATGTCCAGTCCTCTCTGCTAGCTTATGGCCATTATTTCTTGTAACTCCCAGGGGCACCTTGGTGAGCAGAGCCTTACCAATTCCCTTCTGTGCCCCCATGATAAATTTATGGGCAGCCACAAGGTTGCCTAAATGGATAGTTGTTAGGTTTTTTTAATTTTTGATTTGTTTGTTTTTTCAGCTACCTTTTCAAGCATTCAGCATCTGTAAAAGCTTGACTTGTTTGCAGATGTATTTTAGGGCTTGATCCAGATTAAAAGTGAACTCGAATCTGCCCATTGAATTCAATAGGCTCTCTGTCAGGTACTTTATTCTAAAATTCAACAGGCTATGACGTTTTCACAGCTGAAAATGTTTCCACTTACTGACTTTTTTTTTAATTAGTATTCTGCAAACCTGTATTTGAAGACCAGATCTCACAAATGTTTGAATATGAAGGTACACATTTGCAAACTCTTCAGGGTATGAATTTAGCTGCTCAAATGAAATTGAAATTTTCTTTGTTTGGGATTTAATATATTAATTAACTAAAACTTTTATACATTTAGCTTCTGTTTTCATTAATAAAATGCTTAGAGTCGCATAGAAAATTTTGCACAAGGGAAAATTAAATGATTTTACTGTTCATTATATTTAACGTGTTAGTTATGATTGAATTTTTTTATGAAGTTTACAAAGTTTTAAAATTAATTAGTTTAACACATGATATCAGTTTAGGATTTGCTCCATCAGATCTCAATAAATCTGTTAGGGGCTGGGATGTAGGTACTTTGGTTTACTGATTACTGATGAAGATTAGGCACTTGAAGCATGGGTGTAGTCCAAATTGGCTTCCCAGGAGCTGGGGTATAGAGGGTCTGGTGCCTAAACTGGAATAGGAAGCTGTAGCTAGTCAAGACAGACCAGGGTCAGAACTCAGAGCTGAAAGCAGGGTAAGCCAAGGGTTGACCCAGGATCAGGAACCAAAGGCTAGAACTACAGGGCAAAGCAGAATCAAAAGCAGAAAACCAAAATCAGGGGGTGCCAAGGGCCCTACCTGAATTGGAATCCAGAGGCAGAGAGCCAGGAGGCGGAACCAGCAAGAGCATTCACAGAGGGTCGGGGCAAGAGCTTTCACATGTGCCCAGACAAGGTTAGTGTGTGCTAGGGCTGGAGAGGGTGGGATCTGCTGCTTGTAACTTGAGGGGATTGGGTGCTCTGATCGCCTCACTCAGCCCATCTGAGATCAGGGTGCTGCTCTGGGCTTGCTGCAGGGGGTGAATTCCTCTGATCTGCTTGGGACAGGCTGGGTCCAGGTTCTAATCTTGCCTTGTTACAAAATCTGTCTCCTCAGTTGTGTAAACATCATCATTTTGTACTAGTCCATCCTGGGAAAGTGATTTTAGTACTAATGTGGAATACTGAATCATTAAAGGGGTTCCTTAATATTTGTCAGGAGAGCTTTTTATCAGTCATAGCTGTGGATCTATCAGTGACATTTCAATCAGATTATAAAGCAGTACACTTAAACAGTGACTCAACTATTGAAATGTCAGTTTAATTTAAAATTGCCTTCACAGATGACAATAATTTATAACCATCACTTTTCCTTTCATACACATGTGTGCACATACACAAATATTATGTACTACTCCGTGCTTCATAGCTATTTTAAATTTTGTTTGTACTTGTATTAACAGGTCATTTGTAACCCTAATCTTACTTTACTATAATATCATTAACAAAACAATTTTAAATGGTCAACTCTAATATAATAATTCTCTTGTCCAAAAAGTTGTCAGTTTGTATAAACAGGTGGTTTTCAACCTTCTTAGCCTCCACACCCTCCATAACTTTTACCATCTCCCCTGCTGAGAATCGCTGAACTACCACCTAAATTTTAAGAAGTTATAGAGGGTGCCTTGAGGCTAAAAAGATTGGCCAACTACTCATCCAGCTGGTGAAGGTGAGGACAGAGGGACAGGATATCAACTGCCCCCCTACGCCCTGTTCTCTCAACCATCTGCCCTCTCCCCACCTGATGGGCGATTCTTGGCCCCCAGGCTGCTCCTCTGGGTTTTCATATGCTGATGAGGTGAGCCATCTGTCCCCAGGCCTCTCCTGCCGCTCCTGAGTGTGTGGCAGGAGCAGGGGGTGGGGGCGCACACTGGGCTGAAAAGCGTGACTCTGGCCCTGGGTCTGCTGAAGACCAAGCTGCTCAGAGTTGGGGATGGGGAGGAAGAACAGGCTGCTGGGCTGGCTGGGGGAGGGCAGCGGGGGGTGGGAGTCCCAGAAGAGCAGTGACGGGTGCCACTGAGGTAGCTGAGCAGACACAGGGTGATGGATCAGGGGAGAAGCACTTGCCTCTTCACATAGAGGCTGGGTGCTGCAGCTCCCTTAAAGGGATCTAGGTCACCCTGGTTGAGAATCTCTGGTATAAACTGATAGATCTGTAGCCTGTGACAGCTTTGGGTTTATGTACTTTCAACTATCAGGTTTTTTTTAACTGTACACAAACACTTACAGCCATGTTCAACTCTGTTCAGCTGTTGTGTGAAACTTCTTACAGTTCAATTTTCACCCAATTAAAAAAATTATTTTTTCAGTGTTCAGCTCAGTTCTTCAGTTCACTTTCACAATTTGTGATGAACGACCTCTCAATATAGGAAGCAACTTCAGTCCATGGTGAAACTGAAATGATTGTGTCTAAGCCAGATGGTGGCTTTCTACATGGGATCTTCAGAAAGTTACCAAAGAGTAGAAATGTGATTTTAAAAAAATGACTTGCTTCAGATGTCCATATTCTTGAGCTTTAGTTTGGATGGTAGGGCCATTGCTCAGGTCATTTTTTTTTTTTTAAACAGATCATGATGATCATATACAATAACAATGGCCTTTCTTGTTCACAGTCCAATTAGAAGGCACGTTGTCTTTCATGTGATGTTACTTTGTAATTGTTTGTTCCTAGAATATGAAGTCTAAAATCTTATGTAAACCTCCTAAGGATCAGTTCTGCCTTTTGAATTTCAGCAGTTTTAAGCAGTGTATAAACCACTCTGCTTTTTTTTCCTCATGTCTTCTGTCATGCCATATACATAAATTGTGTCCACAGTTTTTGAAGCCTTTAGATACTTATTTAATCAATCCATTATATAGCTTTACAATTGCTTGAATTGCCTGCGTTTCAACAGCGTTACTTCAACACCACTGCTGTATAAGTCTTTCATCTCTAATACTGTGTTTCTTCTTTTCTAATTTATTTTTATTTGACTTCTGTGCTAGAGTCATTTGTGTTCAGTCAATTATTTAACCAGTTAATGACTTCCTTTGTTTCCTTATATAACATAGTTTGGTGGGATGCATCTGGAAGAAGTTTATTTTAAAATGTCTCCTCCTCCCCCCAACATATCAATTAAATACTTTACCTGCTCATTGCTATAACTTTGGTAGCTTCGTCTGTTGTCTTGTTGTAAGTATGTTTTGTAATTTGTTTTTTTTCTTATTTAAAATAAGAACGTATATTCACAATGGTACACATGCTTATGATTTCCTAGCAACAAAATTTTCTCTGATTTCAGTTCTTGTCATTCAGAGTATCTGAGTAAAGCTCATTGCTTCTCTCTGGAGTTCCTTTAAAACATTAAGTAAATGTTTTAATGTTGGTTTGTTTTGTCAAAACAGAGTTATTTCTGTTACCTCTGTACTCCATGCAGTTAACCATATATGACATAGACACTTTAAGCTCTTAAATTGTATAAATTGGTGTTAAACGGATTGCAAAAAACTTTTTAAAATATTGAGTTCCTCCTTCCCAAACACACCACTATGTTTGGGCAACTCTATACATATTCTTAAAATCCATGCTGCATGGTGGTGTTATAATATTTATACTGTCTTGCTCCTATAACAATTCTTACTTTTAAACTTGTCAATTGTGAAGCTATTGAAAATGTTTAGAGCAATTTTTTTTTTGATTTGAGGTCAGTTAAGCAAGAGTCTGTGGAAACTAGCTCTTCCACAAACAACATTTATAAAATCACCAGATTCTTATAACTCTTTTCTTATTTTGTAAGCACCTGACCTTCTAATTGTTGTTACCCACATGATCTTAGTGGTTCCACATGTACCTCTTTGCTCCTTGAGATAAACTGTATTGAAAAGTTTATTATGGAAGGAGTTAGCTCTCTCAAACAGTGATATATCAGTGATTTTCAACTAGGGTGTGGAGGCACCCTGAGGTGCTGCCAGATCTTTTAAAGGGTGCCATGAGGTGGAAGAGAGAAGGGCAGATTCATGCTTGTCCTTGCTTGGATGATTCCTCATCCCTACTGCCAGGCCCCTCTGCAAGGAAGTAAGCACTGCAAGCTGTAAATTAGTTTTTGAAAACCAGTATTACTCAGTTCACTAAAGTTTTATGGAGGGAGCCTTGAGTCCAGTGAAGGGTGTACCAGTAGTTTTCAACCTTTTTGGACTCCAGGCACCCTTCACTGGACTCAATATCTCTATATATGCCTAACACTTGGTCTGAAGAGATTAAATGAGCGTGTGCCACAAGACTAAGCAAGAGAGTCTGGTGGCCCAAAGAGACATACTTGTTGGTAAACCTGAGCTACATCCATGTACTGTGTCTTTGGCAGTAGCCTGAAAATGACCTGTAGGCCCCTTCTACATATTACAGGAATCGCACAACTTTACTGGTTAATTGTCCATTTACCTGAAGACTAGCTACACGTGCAAAGCAGCTATGGCGCCATAAAAAGCTCCAGTCAACTATAAAGTTAGGCCTAAAAAATGTGTACTAATACTTTATAGCTTGTTGTTAACGAGCTTCATTTTGAACATACAGCAGGGTCTGTCCTGCAGCTGGGAGCCCTGTCTGCTCAAGGGGCAGCTGCAGGGGTGCACCATGCCCAGTTAGGGTGGGGAGTCCCACAAGTGAGAGGACTCTCAGCTCCAGCAGCTGCTAACACTGGGTCCTGGCAACACAAAGACCCAGAGTCTGCAGTTGTGGACAAATGGGTCCTGGTAACTGGAGGGCATGGTTACTCCAGGGGTGTGTGAAACCTACAGGCCTATGGGATCATGGCAGCTGGAATATCCTGGGCTCGGGGGTGTGAAATGCACTTCCAGTCCTGGGAGATTGCAGCAGCTGCAATACCCCAGGACTGGAGATTTCACACACCCCTGAGCCTGGGAGATCATGGCTGCTGCAATGCCCCAGCCTCAAGGTTGCATGGGGCACTCCTTCAGCTAGAAGCCCCTCAACTGAGGGACCTCCCAGCCATGGCAGTTTGCTTCTTGCCAGTGCAGGAGTACTCTGAGATCGGGCTTCCCCTGCACTAACAATAAGGCACTATGGGATCTAATGAACAATCCCACAATTGCACCTCCTACCATGCACATGAAGAGGGGGTTGTAACCATGTTGCCTTTTTAAGCCTTTGGGAAGTACATCCAGCTAATTTGTACTGTTAGTTTAACTTGGGTCCCCAACTGTTTTCTGAAGGATAATAAATGACACTTGCTCTGTTTAGATGTATACGAATGATTACAGGGCATGTTGCAACTTTTTCACCCAGGGAATTATTATAACAGAGTGCCAGCATTGATTACAGCTAGCATTGATTAACTAGAGAGATGAAAGGCAGAAGATGTAATTGTGTTTCTTGAACGATGAGAACTGAGTTTGCTTATAGCGGAAGAGTTCCTGATACACTGTACCATTAGATGGTTGTTTTTAGTTTTATTGGATTTATTTCTCTCTTCATTTCAGATTGAGGGAAATTCTGGCTGTTGGGTGGTGATGATGAGATTAGGGATGTAAATACCGATTAAATAAATATTCGTTTAACCTGTTGTAACTGCAATAGGTTCTGAGGGGGTGGTAATAAGACGCAGGCTCACACCTGTCCTGCTGGAGAGGGGCTGCACCCATGCGCCCCAAGCTGCATGGGGAGTGGGGGGCCAAAGCAGCCCTGCCAGGCAAGCAGTGCAGCCCAGGAAGCCCTGGGGGAGAGGGGCAGCAGCCAGCTAGGGGTGCAGCCAGCAGTGTGCAGCTTCCTGGAGCCAGCTTCAGCAGCACAGGATGGAGGGAGGAGGAAAGAGTCAGGCAGCAGCTAGCCAAGGGCTTTATCCACCTGCTGCAGCTACTGGCATGCTGGGAGGGAGCAAGCAACCCTCCCTTCCCCTTTTCCCATCTCCCCTCCCTCATCACTTATTCCTCCCTCCCTCCCTCTGTGTAGCCTAGCTATTATGTATTAGTCACCCTTCCCCTCACCTCTTTACCCTTCTCTCCCCATTGCTTCTCTTTCTCTCCTTCCCTACATCCTGTCCTGCTGCCTTCCAGTTCCTGATGGGGCACCACAGGGCTTCCTCTCCCCCCACCCCCCCCCAGTCTGTGCCTGGCCCCAGGCTAAATCATAACTAGTAAGCTAGAACCAGTTATCGCTGGGCTGATGGTTTAAACAAATAATTGTTTAACCATTCACATCCCTAGATGAGATGTGGGTTGTGTTGTAGGAAGGACCTACACGGTCAGATGGGTCACAAATTGGCTGGAGGGCCGCACCCAGAGAGTGGTGGTGGATGGGTCTTTTTTGATCTGGAGGGATGTGGGCACTGGGGTCCCCCAGGGCTCGGTCCTTGGGCCTGCACTTTTCAACATCTACAGGTCTGTATTTTCCAATTTGAATATCCTTTACTGAAGTCCTGAAAAGCTTATAAGGTTTTGACTCCACAGTCTAATTTGTGTTGGTAAACTTTGTGCCCATGGTGAATAAACTTGCGTTTAAGGGACAGGTATACATAAGGAGCAGATATGCATAAGGAACATAAAGTTTAGTAAGACTCTACACAGGCATAAATATTTACCTGTATAGGTAAGGCTCAACTTCAGAAATGTTGCAAGAGGGGCAAGAAATTGGTTGAAGGTTGAAGAGAAGAAAGGGAGGACAAGAAAAAAACTAACTCTTGTGTGTGTCTTTATTTAATTAGATATATATCTTATGTGTGCTAGTTCTTAATATCTAACATTAAGATTACTTAATCTAAAAGCTCTTTTCTTTCAGTAACCTCTATGCTTCTTTTAATGCCCAGGGTCATTTTAGAAGTGAAAGACTTGTTTTTGGTACAAAACTTTAGAATATGCCTTTGTACTCTAGAAGAAACATGACCACTAACTAAGAGACGGGGGCATAGCACACCATATTAACCACATTAGCACATAGCATGCTGTATTAACACCCATAAAGATAATTTCTCTTTTTTCTTTCTGAAGAGTTGAATGGGTAATATTTTTAAGTAAAACCATTTTTGACATACGGAGCTAACTGAATCTACTTGAATGTCACTGTCTATCTGGTGCATCTACATGTGATATTAATGCAATGCAAGTAACTCCAATACAGTTTGCACTGGAGTTTATTGCTCCTGGTGCAGTGATCCAGGCAGATCAGCCTTCAGTACGGGGCTGCTCTGACTCGGCTCAGTATACTATGGAGGGGGTGGCCGAGGCTGGCTGCAGGCAGCACCTGCACTGTAGCACTCATGCCACAGCCAGTCCCGTCAGTAAAGCATCTCATGTAGATGCACCCCTGTCTATGATTTGTTTTGTAAAAAGCTTTATACCATTATCTCAATCACCATAAGATTATTACAGTTAAAACTTGATATAGTGATTTAATTTCATGATGTCCAGTGAAGGTACAAATGTTTTCAAAGGTATTATCCCTTTGTAAAAGTTATTTCAGCAAGCTGTCTTATTCTGTTGGCATTCTCAGATTTTGATTTACAGGGGAGTCGCATCATATGCACATTTAACTTATGCGAATTCATCATACGCGTATGCCCCAGAATGCTGATTGTTTGGATTCAGCCTGCAGCTGCCCCCCACAGTGCTGTGCACGGGGCCAAGCAGCTACATTGGGAGCAGCCCTGCTGGGAAGCTGTGTACGCTGGCCGGGTGGGAGTTTGGTGTAGGCTGCCCTGGGCGGGAAGGAGGGACAGTACCACTAGATGGGGGAGGGAGCGGACTGTACCACGCAAGCCCAAAGGTAATTTTGACTATATACGATTTTCACCTTACGCGCTGACTTTAGAACCTAACCCCCACGTAAGATATGACTCCAGTGTATTTTTACCATATGCCGCTCCAGCCTGCTCGTTAACACCAAATAATTATTATAGATCCTATCTAATATATCTTAAAAAAAATAAATTATACATTGAAATAATATTTTACATGTTAAGAATAAAGACTGACTTTTATCTAAATGTAATGTGTTGATGAGTTGGAGTAAATGGTGCTGTGGCTGATGTAAGTAAAGAAAAAGGGTCTCACCTGGGACAAAATAGTATGAGACTTTCCTCATAAAATATGGATATAGAAGGAGTGTTTAGTAGCAGAACATAAAATGAAGAATTATGAATGCCATGTCCAAGCTAGAAACATTTAATACTTGGAATCTCTTCAGGCAAGTAATCTCTGACCTAGTTTGACCTGGTTTTGATTTAGGGTTTGAACTCCTAAATCACGTAAGCAACTGAGCTAGAGGCTAGAGGGGGGGAAATGAGTTGGTACCAGTAGGTTTCCTGCTGAATAGAGAATTGTAGGAAGTTTGAAGAATACTATTAAATGTCTGATAAATAAATACACATTCTTAATGGCATAAAATTATAATTGAAGTAAACTGGCTAATTGACAATAGTAATTTGGTGAATTTATACAAATGAGAGACTGATTTAATTTGGTAATTAAAGATTTGAGAAACAGGGAGCAATTTCAGAATAATGATTCTCTTTATTATGGGAAAACAACTTTTATACCCAAGGCATTTTTCCCCCTCATAAATGTAGAAATCGGTCAGACTGGAGGGCGCTATCAACAAATATATAGTATTAAGGTGAATTTGTCACCATGAGAGGGAATATAACCACATCTAAGACTACAAATAGAAAATAATCCAATTCCTTTTTGTTTTGTTTTGTTTCGTTTTATTTGCATTACAAAATTTTAGGTGTGGCCAAAAACAAATGTTGGCAGTATGATTTCCTGGGATTTTTTTCCCCCTGGTTGCAGGGGAAGGGAGAAGCAATGGTGCTATGTGTACAGCTCCTCGCTGGCCTGCACTGGCTCAGCTCCCCACCAGCTGGAAGCTGCACTCGTGCCCCAGCTGGGGAACCAGCTGTTGGTGGGGAAGACGTTCTTTTAAGTTACAGGCCAGTCTACACAGAGAAATTAGATGGTTTTAAATGCATTGTTTTTAGAATTGATTTAGTTAAGTTGGTGCATGCCTCATGTATGGACAGCCTCTAAATCTGTTAAATAGCTGATAAAAAATTAACTATAAACAGAATGGATTGATTTACATCAAGTTGATTTAAATCAGCAAGCCTAAAGCCCAATTTAAATAATTGATTTTATCAACATTCCCATTTTATTCTTTGTTTTCCTTTTTTAAAGGAAAATGTATTTTCATTGGTCAATATAACAATTAGAACATATTGTTTTACAACTAAATATAGTTTTTACAGTAGATTTGGTACATACGTTTCCAATGTACAAAAACTAGTTATAGATATTTAAAAATATATATAGCTTAACATATTTCAATTGTTAGAAATCCTATGTTTTAGTATGCTGTAAAATAGTGACATATATATTTCTTATGCACTAGATGATTAATTTTTTTCTTGTATCAAGCTGCATTAAGGTGGCAAAGGAAATTTTAATTAAAAACACAAAACCAGCACTTCAGATTTCTTAAAGTAAACTAATGCTTTGGATACAGAAACTTTTTTATCAAAACATAGAGTACATTTACAACTACTTCATTAAACATTATTATTAACTTTTATAGTATTGGATGTTTCTTTAAGATTTTTAGAACTCATAAGTCTCATCCTCCTCCCCCTTTTTTATTCATAGACTGGAAGAGAAAAACAAGCTTTCCTGCCTTTTCAACTCCTGATTGACTTCTCAGTTTTGAATGAACCAGTCCAAATGAGGAGCTTCTTACTCTGCTCCTTGTCCTTTCTCCACACAAGAAATTTCAAGAAGTTAACAACAAACCATGACTCCTTCTCCCTGGGACATAACTCCTCCCACCTAATAATCCATGTTTGCTGCTGTTGTATCTTCCTGGCCAGTATTTTAGTTTAGGGACCTGGATAAAACACTTGAGAAGTTAGTGTTTACATATCTGTACATATGCAAAGGGACCAAGAAAGGCCATTTAACTGAAGTACCCAGAACTATTTGGAAGCAGAGGATTAGGAGTTACTGAGCAAATGGTTGTTTTTCCCTGAGCTGGAGATCAGGCTTCTGTTATGGGTGCAAAAACATAAGTATTCATAATTTGAGAGCTCAGCTAATCTGAGCTCAGAGAATAAAATGGGAGTTTGAAACCATCCCAGTGGGCTCAGTGGATGATCAAGCAGTACACCTAATGATGTCTGCTGGAGTCAGAGGCCAGATTCCAACATTTCTGATTATTTGATCTTTTTTTGCATCCAGTAGTACAGACCCTGCATCTCCCATTCTCCCCCCCCCCACCCTCTCCTGAACTTGCCCTCCTCAAACCTGTGCCCCCTGGCACCTGTCCCTCCCTCCTGTTGTGACCACTTACCCTCTAGCTCTAACTCTAGTCCTACTTTAGCCTGGGTAACAGAGCACATGGTTGCTCTCATCCCAGCCTAGACATGCAGCAGCAGTTGTGGTGGTGACAGCTCCTAGGCTGTCACCACAACTGCATGGCCAGGCTGGGTCCAGAGCAACCACGTCCTCCATTTCTCAAGTTGGAGTGGAACCAGAGCTGAGATCAGCACTGGAGGATAGGCAGCAGGGCTTTGGGGGACGGGCAGTAGCTTCTGCTCCAGCTCTGATTCTGACTCTGGGCCAGGGCCAGAGCCAGAGTCTGAGCTACATCAGTCACCTCTCCCCCTGTCCATACTTGAATCTAAGATGAGCAGCTTTTTTCTCCATGTTAAATGTGGGGGGGGGGGGCGAACCTCATCTTGGGCTTGAGTAAATAAGTTGATTATGGCAAACTTCTTATTAACTACA
>NW_017729031.1:9721061-9722504 GCF_001723915.1 Gavialis gangeticus | reverse complement strand
GCCATACTTGAATCTAAGATGAGCAGGTTTTTTCTCCATGTTAAAGGGGGGGGGGGGGGGCGAACCTCATCTTGGGCTTGAGTAAATAAGTTGATTATGGCAAACTTCTTATTAACTACAACCTACCAGTGCAACAAAAATCAGAGCTAAACCATCAAAAACCATGAAGAAAAAGAGATGCTTCTAGTATAACCAAGTAGATATAGAGGGTGTTATTTGGAAGCTGAGAGTGAAGTTTTCAGTGATTGATTGTGCATGTGCAGAATAGATTTATGGTTACTTCAAGAACCAGGTCTTTAAAATTTGTTTAGGGAGAGGGGATTGGCAGTATGCACATGCAGGTGTGTGTAAAGTCTCAAACTGACTGGGTGCTACTCTGCCCTGCCTTCTACCTGACTTCAAACTAACATGGCTCCTTCTGTCGAATTTCATTCTAGTAGCATAGTCTCCACTACAACCCATTTTCTGCTATATATTATATGCTGTTTGCTGTAGTTCTGCAGCCTGAACACATACCTCAGAGCTTTGTGCATTCCTCTGTCCCCTCCCCTCCCCCCCCATCTTACATCTGTCATCTGTATTTCAATTACTCGTTAGTATCTCGTATCACTCCCTCTCATAATAACAACTGTATGTATACTCTTTCTTTCTAGTGCATGCCCAGTTCCCCATTCTTTTTTTTTTTTTTCCATATATCCCCATTGGCATGGTCTCTGTGCCCTCTCTTTCTCCATTGTTGTTATTTCTCTTATCTGGAAGGTTAGCCAGGGTTTCAAAAGATAAAACTCCATTCTTCCTCCTTTCCCACCTATCCCCATTGCCATGGTCAACTGTTTTTCAGTCTACAGACATTTGAGGAGTTGCCTTAACCTGAGGTTCTCCTTAAAAAAAAAAAAAAAAAAAAAAAAGGTGGTGGTGGCTCCTGAAGTCGCCCCCCCCTTTCAGATTCACCCTGTTCCTCTCCCCCTTATTTGTGGTGTTCAGTCAATTGTTGCCCATTTTCCTACTGTGAACCATGCAAATGAATGGGATGTGGCTTGCAATAATGGTTAACTTGTGTTATGATATATCCAAACAAACAGACAGCAGTAGAATCAAGTTGTTTATAAAGACTCCAAAGATTGATATCCATCGTAGTTTTATTTTGCATTTGATCACGTTTTGATCTAAAAAGAAGGCCAAAAAATAAGTGGCATGGCATTCCTGAAGATCCATATACATTTATTTCACATTTCATTTTTGTCATCAATTCATAACTTTTAATATTTTGGGGCATTGTGATTATCTGCTGATCATTTCATTCAAAACTAGCTTGTTCAAACACTTATCCTTATGATCTGACAACAGGGAATTCTTTCACTTAACTTTTAGAGAGAGAGAGATAAGTGTGTGTGTGTGTGTATGTGTGTGTGTAAAAAGTTTCATAGTTTCTAGGGTCGGAAG
>NW_017729031.1:9697311-9716061 GCF_001723915.1 Gavialis gangeticus | reverse complement strand
CCTCCTTGGACCTGCTTGAGATGCATCTGTGGATGCATGACAAGGTGCGGTTGACCTTCCTGACTGCATCCCCACACTGGCAGCCCATGTTCATCGTGGCATCAATGATGACTCCAAGATCCTTTTCTGCCTCTGTGCTAACAAGAAGGGAGTTCCCCAGCCTGTAGGTATGGTGCTGATTGTTCCTCCCCAGGTGCATCACTTTGCACTTGTCAGTGTTGAATCCCATCCTGTTCTCATCTGCCCACCCTTGTAACCTGTCTAGGTCTGACTGTAGCCTATTGCTCCCTTCTAGCATGCCCACATCCCCCCACATCTTAGTGTCATCAGCGAATTTGAACAGGGTGCTTTTTACCCCCTCGTCCAAGTCACTGATGAAGATGTTGAACAGTGCGGGCCCAAGGACGGAGCTCTGTGGAACCCCGCTGCCAATATAAATATATATATTTAAAAAATTGTCATCAGCATTCGTATTTGTGTACATACATGTGTGCATATGCTGCCCATTAACCCCTTTAGGGTGAAAAGTACTCTTTTTGGTGACTGATACAGTTCTTTTAGAATTCTGAAATATACTGTTAAAGCACAGGAACATTACTAGATATTTCCAAACACTATACAAGGATGATAAAAATCTTAAAATCAGAATTTTTTTATTTAAAATGTATTTTATAGTCATTTAAGCTGTACTGAGGGATCTACTTAAAGCGCACGGAGGGGAAGTAAAAATTGCAGATCACTTGTGGTGTCCGCCCCTCCCCCACCCCCCCCATTGGGCTGCAAGGCCAGCCAGCAGCAGCCACTGGCTCCCACTGAGGAGCCAGAATTTTGTTTTTAGTAAGGTTTCTTTTGTCACTTCCATGGAAAAGCGTAGGGAAGCCAGTTTGCAGTGAAAATCATAAATTTAGTAGATCCGTAGTAATGAGTCTTCTTTTAGAAACAAATATGGTCAAAATTACTTTGAATTGAATACAAAATATATTAAAGCTTAAACTTAAATGTGATATATTTTGAAGCAAGTAAATACAAGTGAATATGCTTTATGAAAAACTTGTGAGTTATAGTCTGTTTTTTATATATTAAGAGAGGACATTTTTTGCCTACTTTAGGTCTTGAGGTCAAGCTTTATAAATTTAGCAATAGATCAGATATTGCATTAAGGATGTAGAACAGTGGTTATCAGCCTTTTTAGACTCAAGACACCCCTTAAAAATGCAAGCTTTTAGTTTTCACTTGTTTTTTTCTTTTACTACAAAAACAATAGAGAAATTATTCTGTTGCAAAGAACTCGGACCACAGCAGGTCAGAATGCTTTTAACACTATGGATTCCTTTTTTAAATATATGGCTTTATCTTGAGTCATGTTTGCACAGCTAACAATGCTAACATTGTATGGCACCCAGTGGCACCCTTGAACAGTTCTCAAGATATCGCAAGGTGCTTTAGGACCCTGGTTGAGAGTGACTGACCTAGAGAACTGGGCTGCTGGGGGTAGGAGACTAGCAAAATTAAATTGGAATTGGCCTCTAAGTCCAGAAGACACCATCATGTATTTTTATGAGCATCATCCACTGAGTCCACCTGTTAATTATCTTGAAGATGAGTAGTATTCATTCACCATTGTAAATTACAGAAATATAAAATTACTAAGGGTCTGAAAGTTAATACCTGTGTAACTTCTTTAATGTAACCTCCTACACAACATTTTTTTTGCTAAATTTAGTGTAAAGGCTCTATTTAGTTGTGGATTCTAACCACTAAAACTGGTAGATCTATCTTGAGAAAATAACAGAAATATAAATGGAGAATTTGGTTAATTTAATTTAAATGGCAGTCACTGTATCTCAAAAATAAATCAAGACAGTAAAAACTGCCCAGCTAGTAAAATTCTTGAAAATTTTAAGTGCCTATAAATAAAGGTTTAAATTTAAAAATATCCAGCCAACACCTGTGGCAGTCATATTAACCACTCTGTAATGTAGTTTGTTCAGAATTTTTCTAATTTTATGTTAAAAAAATTATTGCTATGGCATCAGTTCTCTTCCGGGTTCTAAATACATGCTGCCTGGAGCTCTTAAATGCTGTGAGACTATATCAAGTACCACAGATCAGAAGTGAATGCTTTTTTTAAATTATCTGTATAGTGAAGGAAAAGCATGAAGTCATAGAGCACTTGAACACTGGTAAACAATTTTCTTTGTCTTTACAAACTTTTCATAGAAACAGCCCAAACTCTCAGAGCTGGCAGTAGTGGGAAGTTCCAGATTTTATTTCCACACCTACCACTGACTTTGAGCCAGGTGCTAAATTACTCTGCCTCAGTGTTGCAACTGGAAACTAATTATAATAATGTATGCAATTATAAGAATAATTCTACATGATTATTGTGAAAATTGTCTAGTATACAAGGAATGTTTGGTTAAACGTTGTTATAGCATGTAAAGTATTTTAGTTTTTATATGTAGAGATTCTACAGCAGGCAGCTTTTCTTTGGAGGTGGTATTTAATGATGATGTGGCTATTCAACGAGTCAGTGGTATGATAAGCATGTAGACTCCACAACCTTTCCAGGTAGCCTGGTCCAGTGCTTTACTATCCTCCTAGTGAAAGCCCAGTTCCCTCAGCCTTTGCTCAGAAGCAATGAGCTCTATCCCTCTAACCGTTTCCGTTGCTCTCCATTAGAGTCTCTCCATTTTGTGCACATCCTTTCTGTAGTGAGGACCCCAAAACTGGACACAGTACTCCAGATGTGGCCTCAGCAACGCTGAATAGAGGGGAAGAATCACTTTCCTCCATCTGCTGGCAGCACTTCTCATGCAGCCCAGTATGCAGACTTTCTTCTCAGCAAGGACACACAGTTGGCTAATATTCAGCTTTTTGTTCACTGTAACCCCAAGGTCCCTTTCTGCAGAGCTGCTGCTCAGTCCCCTGGTCCCCAGCCTGTACCATTGCATGGGATTGTTCCGTCCTAACTACAGGACTTTGCACTTGTCTGTGTTGAACTTCATGAGATTTCTTTAGGTCCAGTCTTCCAATTTGTCAAGGTCTCTCTGAATCCTAGGCCTACCCTCCAGTGGGTCTACTATTCCCTTCGGCTTAGCATCATCTGCAAACTCGCTGAAGGTGCACTCTGTCCCATTTTCCAGGTTGATAAAGATATTGAACCAAAACTTGCTCCAGGACTGACCCATGGAACACTATGCTTGATACTGGCTGCTAACTAGACATCGGGCCATCAGTTTTTACTACCCTTTGAACCTGACAGTCCAGCCAGTTTTCTAACCACTTTACAGTCCATTTATCTAACCCATACTTCTTTAGTATGCTTGCGAGAATGTTGTGGGAGTTCATATCAAAAGCCTTGCTAAAGTCAAGGTATATCACGTTCACTGCTGTCCCCGCATCCACGGAGCCAGCCATCTTGTCATAGAATGCTGTCAGGTTGGTCAGGCATGACTTGCCTCTGGAGAATCCATGCTGACTGTTCCTAATCACCTTCTCCAAGTGCTTAGAAATGGATTACTTGAGGACTTGCTCCATGATTTTTCCAGGGACTTAAGGTGAGGCTGACTGGTCTGTAGTTCTCTGGATCTTCCTTCTTTCCCTTCTGAAGCATGGGCACTATATTTGCCCTTTTGCAATCGTTCAGAACCTCTCCCGATCACCACAAGTTTTCAAAGATGATGGCCAGTGGCTCTGCAGTTACATTGGCCAACTCCCTCAGCACCCTTGGATGAATCACATCTGGCCCCATGGACTTGTATGTGTGTACCTTTTCTAAATAGTCCCTAACTTGTTCTTTCACCACTGTTGGCTGCTTACCTCCTCCTCAAACAGAGCTGCCAGGTGCAGTAGTCTAGGAGTTGACCCTGACTGTGGAGACTGAGGTGAAAAAGGCACTGAGTACTTCAACATTTTCTGCATTATCTGTGACTAGGTTGCCTCCCTCATTTAGTAAAAGACCCATTCTTTCCCTGATCTTTCTCTTGTTGCTGACCTACTTATAGAAACCCTTCTTACTACCCTTCGCATCCCTTGCCAGCTGTAACTCCAGTTCCCCATATCCTTCCCAGTTTCATCCCTGCATGCCAAAACAATATTCTTATACGCTTTCCTAGCTGTTTGTCCAAGTTTCCATTTCTTGTAAGCTTTCTTTCAGTGTTCTAGCTTACTGAAGAGTTCCCTATTAAGTCAAGCTGGTCTTCTGTCATACTTGCTAGTCTTCCTGTACATTGCAATGATTTGTTCCCATACCCTCAGTAAGGTTTCTTTAAAATGCAACCGGCTGTTTTGGACTCATTTCCCCCCTCAGTCTAGCTTCCCAGGGGATCCTGCCCATGAGTTCCCTGAGTTGAGTTGAAGTCTGCTTTTCTGAAGCCCAGGGTCCTTACTCTGCTGCTCTCCTTCCTCCCTTTCCTCAGGATCCTGAACTCATTCATCTCATGGTTGTTGGTAGCCAAGTTGCCATCCACTTCTTTGTTCCCCACTAATTCTTTCTCGTTTGTGAGCAGCACATCAAGAAGATCATGGCCCCTAGTTGGCCTGTCCAATACTTGCACGAAGGAGTTATCCCAACACAAAAACTTCCTGGATTGCCTGCGCACTGCTGTATTGCCCACCGAGCAGATGTCAGAGTGATTGACATCCCCTGTGAGAACCAGGGCCTGTGATATGGAAACTTCTGCTAGCTGTTTAAAGAGCCTCACCCACCTCATCCTCCTTGTCTGATGGTTTATAACAGAAACCTACCATGCTATCACCCTTGTTGCTCTCCCTTCTGACTTGAACCCAGAGTTTTCAACAGGGCTATCTGCAGTTTCATACTGTTCCTCCTGAGCAAACATACAGCTCTTTTACATAAAGAGCAGCCCCTCCTTCTCTTCTTCTCCCCTTCCTGAACAGTGTATGCCATCCATGACAGTACTCCAGTGGTGCAAACTATCCCGCCAAGTCTCTTATTCCAGTCACATCATAGGTTTGTGGCTGGGCAAGGACTTGCAATTCTTTCTGCTCATTTCCCAGCTCTCTGCATTTGTGTACAGGCAAACAAAGTCAGGGTAAGAGATTGTTCGCATGGGCACTGATGCAAGATCCAGACTTGAAACTCTATCTGAAAATTAGAGCAGGCTTGTATATTATTTGAAAAATGTGCGTCTTAAATGTAATTTTGAATCTTTGGCCAATTTGTGAATTTAAAGTTGGTATTCAGACAGTGCAGAATATTGTGATTATTACAGTTAATCCTTCTGCTAAATCAGTAGATTAAAAAGACCATAATGTTTATGGGTTAAAATATCTGTGTACTGCAGTGTGTGTTATCGTATAACAAATGGAATGCATGCTGCATGTTTGTAGTTTTTCATAAGAGTAGACTTGAAGACATTCCTTTTTTAATTTAGCAGATCCCCCCCCTAAGGTAGGGTTGGGACAGATCACAGATGGTTCAGCATTGTCTTTACATTTTATTATTGGCACATGTCTCTGAATTCTTTGTACTTTTTCATGCATAATAATATGATTTCTAAATTGTTTATTTCCAATTTTTGTTAGCTTTGTTAACACTTAAAATGCTTTTGAGACCACATTGAATGTACAACAGAAGATGACTTATCACTTCACCCCACACCCTAGAAGATGTGAAGATGGAAGTAGAATTATTGATACCTTGGTACTCCAGGTCATGTGGCAACACTGTGCCATGGCCATATTTGCTATGATGCTATTCGTGGTTGTGCTCTGCCCTTGAAAGTTGTTCTGCATTCTTCCTTGCACTCCTTAAAGGTACAGTTTAATACAGTTAAATTATGTCTTGTGAAAAGCGTAGGCTTACAGGTACCCTGGACGCATCTATACTAGACGCTGTGTTTCTGTGCTAAAGCAAGTAATAAGTCATAGAATCATAGAAAGTTACAGTTGGAAGGGGGCTTACGAAGTCATTGAGTCCAACCGCCTGCTCAAAGCAGGACCATCTCCAACTAGATCATCCCAGCCAAAGCTTTGTTTAGCCAGGTTTTGAAAACCTCAAAGGACTTCCACCACCTCTCTGGGTAACTTGTTCCAGTGTTTTTGCTACCCTCCTAGTGCAAGAATTTTTCCTATCTAACCTAAACTTCCCTTGCTGCAACTTGAGACCATTTCTCCTTGTTCTGTCATCTGCCAGCCCTGAGAAGTCTAGCTCCATCCTCTTTCGAACCCCTCTTCAGGTGGTTGAAGGCTGATATTAAATCACCCTCAGTGTTCTCTTCTGTAGACTAAATAAGCCCAGTTCCCCCAGTCTTTCCTCAAGTCATGTTCCCTAGCTCCCTCACCATTTTGGTGCCCTCCTCTGGACTCTCTGCAATTTGTCCACATCTTTTCTGTAGTTCGGGGCCCAAAACTGAACACAGTACAATACTCTAGATGTGGCTTCACCAGTGCTGAATAGAGGGAATAATCACTTCCTTTGACCTGCTGGCAACACACCTACCAATGCAGCCCAGTATGCTGTTAGCCTTCTTGGTAACAACAGCACACTGGTGGCTCATATTCAGCTTATTGTCCACTGTAACCCCCAGGTCCTTTTCTGCAGAGCTGCTACCCAGCCTGTACTGGCTGGTGCATGGGATTGCTCCATCCTAACTACAGAACTTTGGACTTGTCCTTGTCGAACCTCATGAGATTCGTTTTGGCTCAGTCCTCCAATTTGTCCCAGTCACACTCAATCCTAGCCCTATCCTCCAACATATATACTGCTCCCCCCAGTTTGGTGTCATCTGGAAATACCAGCTGTGCAGTCGGAGGCATGTGTAGACACACCTACTAAGTATTGAAAAAAGAGTCACCATATTTTCTTGCATATCACAGACCCCCAAATAAGACAAGCACCCTTGTTTCTGAGAAAACAGAATGAAGCAAAAAGAGTTTTGCGGAGCTAAGGCCGCATAGAGCAGGGACAGAGCCTAATCTTTAACTTGCTTACCCCACCTTTCTTGCTCTGTCAGAAGCTTTTCACAGCTGAATTGTCAGATCAGCCAAAAGAAGATATTTTAGCTGTTGAAGACTGGACTACATAGGTGGATCTAGGATTTTGGAAAGAGCTAAAACAGTTTATGGGGCTGTGAAATAGGAGAAGAGAGATGAGGAGCAGCTAACAGACAGTAGTCAAGGAAGGATTGTTTGATTAGAGGAACATCAAGACTATTAAAAGGGAAGAGGTCATTAACACCTGTGGAGAGAAGAGCAATTAACTGGAATTATAACGAGCCATTAAATTAATTGCCTCCATCAGCCATGCCTGAATAGAAATGCCACTGCTGCTGTCAGGCAGTTGGTTTTAAACTTTGGTTGCAGGAGGAATTAAAGTGGGGTGCGACTGCAACACTGCACTCCCCTTGGATCTGCGTCTGCTGGACTCTTACTCCTTCCATGCAGCGGGTGGAGGAAAAGAAGCAGCCACCATTTACAGTCTCTATGCTTCCATTCTAGGCAAATAATCAGGTTCCCCACTTAGGACGTGCATCTTAATTTTGGAAGGCTAATTTTTTGGGGGGAAAGTGAGTAGGCATTCAAGTAAATATGATAGAACTGTCAGTGCCTATTTTAAACCTTATGGAAACTAAAACAAAAATAAAATCAAAATAGTGTGCTGCCAGAGCTAAATGCTATCAACTAAAAATAAAACACTGTCAGATGAGAATGGAATCAAACAAATTAGTTTCAATGTTGGATTGTAGTTAAATCATCAAAATAGTCCCAGAGCTCTCTTATAAATTCTGAGAAGGTAGCTAGATTTAAATTTCAACTAAAAATTGACACAAGTCGGTTAAATCTGTAATGTATATCTGGTTAGTTAATGCTTAAAACTAAAACCAAATTACTGTCTATTTAAACTGCAACCTCAGACTCTATTATAAAGTTTCCTACTTAGATGTCAATCCTGATCTAGTGGCCAAAATTTTCCTCTTACCCTTCAACATCTGAACACCTGTTAATAATCAGAAGCTTTACACCATTTATTTAATGAATATTACAGGTGACAATCACAAATCTTTCAAGATTTTTACAGAATGCATTTCAATGAATGCTAAGACAATATTTAGGGCTGTTTTAAATCTGGAGAGCTTTTTTTTCTGGCATTCATTCTATGGCAGTTTTACTAGATACTTAAGTATGTCGTTCACTGCCACTGTTGCACTCTAAAAATAAAAAAAATTAGGCAGCCTGGATATCTCCCAACTAATGAAAACAAAAAGCTGAGGGGGAAAAAAATGAAAATAAATTCCTTAAAATGATTGTGTACTTGTAAACCAGAGGCGGGCAAAATACGGCCCGCAGGCCAGATTTGGCCCATCATGCACTTCCATCTGGCCCACAGTGCCCACCAACATACTGTGCCCTGTCCAGCCCTTCTACCCACAGGGTTGGGAGCCAGGCTTCCACATATACACACAACCCCAAACATACCCTGTTGCTTTGCTCCTACCCTCATGAGCAGAAGGGCCTGACTAGCCAGCATACAGCTTCCATGCAAGGCTGCTGGTGCAGCCCCCTGGGACCTTCTCCACTTCCCCAGTCTCTTGCTGGCTCTTGGCAACTGGTAGGGAAGCAGCGGGGTTGGAGCTACAGCTGGGCAGGAGCATGGAGCTGGGGCTGGTAGCAGCACAGAGCCCACGTCCGGGGGGGGGGCAACAGCGAAGAGCTTGGGTAGGTAGCATGTGGATGTGGAGGGTGTGGTCCCCCACCACACACACACACACACACACACTATGGCACACAGCCCTGGCAGGCGGTGGCAGCAGCAGTATGAGGGTTACTCAGCGGGCAGATGTTCAGTGGGGCACGGCTCCGCTTGCGCTGCACATTGCAGTGAGAGAGGCACTTCTGCTGGGCAGTCCAAATCACCAGCACTCTCTGCCACCCAAAATAATTGTCCTCTCCTGTTGTAAACACTTCAGCTCTCTCTTCTGGATTCCTAGAGAGCTAGAACTTGATGCTTGGCTGGGACAGTGGTTCTTACAAGTGAATCTTCCTCAGTGCAAGGAAAGGATGGGGTTGCTCACTTGTATGACTTAGTGTCTACAAGGTGAAAAGTTTTGGGATTTGCTGCCTGTCTTTCAGGGCTCCCCATGGTTCCAGAAATTTGGCAGCTGGGGAGCAGCCCTACTGGCTGGATGCGGCCCATGGGTTAAGGGGTTGAACGCTCCAGTTCTCTGGTTTTAAAATATTTTTAGCCTAAGACCTGCAAAGGGGAGAGCTGAAATTTCAGTAGTTGAGGAGAGGAAGCAGCGAGTCGTCTTTACCATGTCTATTTGTCTCTGTGACTTTATTTTCCTTTCAAAAATGTTGTTTCGTTTCTTCTCTGTCTGTCTCAGAATTGTGTGTGTGTGTGTGTGTGTATGTATGTATGTATGTATGTATGTATGTATGTATGTATTACGGATGCATGAAGCTTCAGTGACCAATTCGATTTGGCCCTCTTTGGAGGCCAAGTCCCTGAATCCAAATTGAATTGGGGGACCAAAAAAGCCCCTCCGAATCAATTAAAAAAAGATTCGGAGATTCAGCGATTCAGAAGGCAGTCTTGCAGGAAAACAAACTAAGAGGAGGGAGGGGGAGAACAAGGGGAGAAAAGACTAGCTGGCTAATGACTGATCTTTCCCTGAGTCCCCCTCCAATCTCAGGGCTCTGGGGGAGGGACATAGAAACAGCACATAAGTCTCCGTCTGCAGCCTTTCTGTCCCTCTTGTGAGCTGTTTCTGCCTGAGCACTGGGAAGGCCCCTGTTGCAGGCTACCATCCCTGCTCTTTTCATCCTGCTGCGCCTTAACACACACACAGTCACACATCGTAAGTTGTGCTTTCAGAATCCTGAGGTACAGTTTCCCAGAAACCCCTGTACCTATCTCCCTGAAACTTGGCAGGCCTCATGCCCTTAGGGGCTACCATTCCTGCTGTTTTCATCCAAATCTGATCAAAAACGACCACGTTCTAGGTATTTCAGTGATTCCCCATTGTAGTTTTGGCCGAATCACCGAATCTCGCCAAATCTTCCGAAGCCGGTTCAAGACAGTGATCCTAATCTTCTAATCGAATTGCTATCCTCCGAATTGGCCACTTCCCTATTCAGAAAGGGTGCGTGTGTATGTGTGTGTGTGTGTTGCTGATTTTGCAGACATTTAACTGCTTGTAGTACAGAGTTGTTGGAGTACCTCAAAATCTTTCCTTCAAATTCTAGATATGGATCCAATTCTGATTTTTTTTAAAGACTCCATAAATCTTAAAAATTAAGCCAGTATGGCTCTTCACAGGCACAGGGATCAGCCTGTGGATTTCCACTTATAGGATCTGTGACCTAGGTTGGAAAGTCTTCAGGGAAAGGGCTACTTTTTATTCTGTTTAAACAATATATTCTAACATTGCCTGATAAAAAATCTACACTAAACCAACAATGCAAAATGAAAATAATACCTCAGGAAAATAACAGCAACTGCTTAGCAATGACACATTCTAATGTCAATTTGAAGAATAAATCTAAATTTCCATTTAGTAATCTTATTAAATATTTAATTTAAAGAAACTCATGTTTTTGGTGTTTTGCAGGGCACCTGGTTGTGATGGCAACCACTTACAAACCCAAAATATCATGTTTACCCACTGTCTCTCAAAGATTTTTCCTTGAATAAGCTCTTGTTATGAATCCAGAGCCATTTTGCTTATTCTGAACAGCCACTCTCTAGCAAAAGCCTACATATACAATGATTTTTCAACCAAATCCATTATGATCTGTCTGCGAGCAGTAAAGTTGAGCCCCTCCCCAGGGAGAAATTTATATGAGAGATTTGTTCCAAAGATTATTTAAATGTTTAAGAAAAGAGCTAAATACCTTCAGATATTTTAGGCCTTGTGTTCAGCTGTACAACTGCTTTCTTCAGTGTAGTGTTTATGAAATCTCTTGAAATGCACTTTTTCTGAAAGAATTGGAATCTAATGTAGAGAATGTGCATTAAAAATATATAGGAAGAATATTAAACTTCAGATTTTCAGCAGCTGAAACCTATGCAGTAATATGCACACTAGTTTCACATGTATGCAGTCAACTTACCTTGTATTTTTAAACCAAACAGCACAAAACATTTCTCATAGCTGTAGATTTTTGCTGTTCTCTAGACCTTTCCCATGATAGAGCTTGGAATTGGACAGTAGATGGATTCAGACTTTTTTAATATTTGAAATGAAGTCCTATTTCATGAGGAATAGATTAAATGTGACCTCATATTAACACATGAGAAACCACTCCATTAATATAATGTAATGTTCTGCTACTTTGGGGGGGGGGAGTTAACATAAAACATTTAAGGGGGGTGTTATTTAAAAATAGATTTTAATGTTACTTTGGAAAAATGTTTTTATACGTATACCAGGAAAATGTAATTTAAAATTTTGTGTTCTAATTTGGGCTTGCTTGTTAACTTAGTGACAGTGAGTGACTTTTTTTCTCTAGGATTGGTTAATTTTTTTATGAGATTATTGTGATATTTTATGTTGTACGGTGGAGTTAAAGGATGGTATAATTGAGCATTAGTAAAAGCTTTTAAGACTGTTAATCAAAAACAACCCATTTTTATATTGGGGGCATATGAAAATGTTATATGAGGAGTTTGCAAAAATCATAATTACTTTCTAATATGCCAGAGGTGGAAGAATTAAATAAATATGGAAATCATTCTTTTCACAATGATGGGTCAAAAAGCTTATCTGTTAAAACTTTGTGATGTCTGAAGCTGTGAATGAATTAGCAGGAATTAAGCAAAATAATTTGCAGTATTACTACAACAATATTTTTACCAAAAAATACTAACATTGTATGAGACGGTATAAAAAAGTATTGAACGTCAAGGCTTTTGAGGGGAGGGAGGAAAGAAGAAAACTAATAAAAATTCGTCACAATTTTTTCTGAAAAAGTTTTGCTTTATTGAAGGTAAGGCTTGAGGGCTGGATGGCCACAATTTCTATCTGTCACCTCATTTCTTACCTAATCATGCAGTAGGAAGGAACTATGAAAGCTTGTGCCCACTAGAAAAAAAGTTTAAAATTTTCCCTGGCAATTATAGGCCAGTCGGTCTTATGTCGGTCCTTGGGAAGTTTTTTGAGAAAATTATCAAGGAGCCCATCTTCAAGGGCCCAATAGGGGAGGTAATGCTCAAGGACAACCAATATGGGTTCATTGGGGGCAGGTCCTGCCTGACTAACCTGGTTTTCCTTTATGATCAGGTCACAAAGTCCCTGGACAAGGGTGTCAGGGTAGATGTCGTCTTCCTAAACTTTGAGAAGGCTTTTGAGGCGGTTTCCCACCACATTCTCTTAAAACAGCTAGGTGACTGCGGCATTGATGCCTACACAGTCAGATGGGTGGCAAATTGGCTAGATGGTTGGACCCAGAGAGTGGTTGTGGATGGGTCATTTTCAACTTGGAGGCATGTGGGCAGTGAAGTCCTCCAGGGCTCGGTCCTGGGGCCCGTACTGTTCAACAACTTTATCAACAATCTGGATGTGGGTGTGGAATGCACGCTGTCCAAATTCACTGACGACACCAAGTTGTGGGGCGAGGTGGGCACGCTGGAGGGGAGAGACAGAATCCAGCTGCATCTAGACAAATTACAGAGGTGGGTGGATGAGAATAGGAGGAATTCAATGCAGAAAAGTGCAAGTTTCTGCATCTAGGGAATAGGAACCAGCAAAACACCTGTAGGCTGGGGAACACCCTTCTTGTCAACACAGTGGCAGAAAGGAATCTTGGAGCCATTGTTGACTCCAGGATGAACATGAGCCGCCAATATGAGGAAGCGGTCAGTAAGGCATCTATAGATGCATCACAAGCAGGTCCAGGGGTGGTTGGTCAGGCCACAGTTGGAGTACTGTGTCCAGTTCTGGGCACCGCACTTCAAGAGTGATGTGACTAGCATTGAGAGGGTCCAGAGGAGGGCCACTCACATGGTCAAGGGGCAGTGGGGCAGGCCCTATGAAGAGAGGCTAAAGGGCCTGAACCTATTCAGCCTCCACAAGAGAAGGCTGAGAGGGGATCTGGTGGCTGTTTACAAACTCACCTGGGGGGACTAGCAGGAATTGGGGGAGGCTCTGTTCCCCTGGGCACCACCTGGGGTTACTAGGAATAACATCCACCAATTATTAGAAGGTTCAGGCTGGACATCAGGAGACATTACGGTTAGGGCTACCAGGCTCTGGAATGGGCTGCCAAGGGAGGTGGTGGTCTCTTCTACCTTGGGGGTCTTCAAGAGGAGGCTGGACAAATATTTGGCTGGGGTGATATGACCTTGGCACCCGTTTCTGCCCGGGGCAGGGGGTTGGACCTGATGATCTGTTTAAGTCCCTTCTGACCCTAAGCTCTATGATACTATGAACTTAAACAATCAGGGCAGAAATCTGGAATCTGCTGAAAAAACAGATAATTCTTTTAAATAAATCTGTGCTATTCTTTACTAAAGGGAATCGATCCTGTTGGATTAGTAAGAAAGATTTTTCCCTAAACTTTCCAAAATTATTACAGAAGAACAGTGTGGGTGGTGGGTGTTCTGGAATTCTTGTTACTATCAGTTGGCAAGAACAAAATGGAGGACACTGTTGTAATTATTACAGCTCATACAAAGAAAATTGAAAAACTGTTGTGTGATTTCTGATTTAGCATATGTATCTCTAGTGGGAGCAGATTTTATGTGTTAATTTCTAGCTTTGCAATTCATTGCTCAGAGTAGGACTATATAGTAGTTGATTGATCAGAAAGAGTACTGAGGATAAGATATTTATTAGGTAAAACTGAGATTTGTTTTTCCCTAATTGAAGTATTTTGGGATTTTTGTTTTGTATGAGACCAGCTTCTTGAGAAGGCCATGTTTCAGTGTAAAGGAATGTGAGATGTCCTGAAATAACTTCTGTTTTGAAGATACTTCTCCAGGAAAAAAAACAACTTAAGTGCAAAAGTCTGCAATGTACAATTTTCCTGGGATATGCATGTTAAGTAGTAGGGCCAAGCCCGACCAGGGCAAGGTCTTCAGCATCACCTTGTAGTGGGACTCCAGCAACTACTTCATGCCCAGCGGGAGCTTCACAGACTGGCGCTTCCTCCACCACACCTGCCTCAACTGCCTGCCTCTGAACGGGGCCGTCCGCTTTGCCCACCGAGACAAGAGGTGCCAATGGTGCGGCTACATGGCAGAGACCCTTCCCCACGTGCTGTGCAGCTGCAGGCCGCATGCCAGAGTCTGGCAGCTGTGCCACAACACTGTCCAGGAATGCCTGGTGAGGGCCATCCTGGCCATAGCAGGGGAGATCTCCGTGAACCACACTGTCCTGGACTGCGAGAGCC
This sequence comes from Gavialis gangeticus, assembly GCF_001723915.1. Lineage (NCBI taxonomy): Eukaryota > Metazoa > Chordata > Crocodylia > Gavialidae > Gavialis > Gavialis gangeticus. Next base: position 9,701,703 of record NW_017729031.1, on the reverse strand, counting down.
AGATGCATGCCGACATCGTCATTACGAGCAAGGAGGCCAGAAAGATTGTGGATGTGACCATCCCCTTCAAGAACTGGAACCAAGCCTTCACTGATGCCCGAGCTTGCAAGTAGAAGTATGCCCTGCTAGCCAACATCCTGAGGGGCCACGGCTATGACATGCTAGTCAACGTGCTTCTTGTGGGAACGCTCAGAGCCTGGAATCCCAGCAACGAGAGCATCCTGGGTGCCTGCTGCGTCTCCCACCGCTACGCCAAGCTGATGTGCTGCTTTATGGTGTCCGACACGACCTGCTGGTTTTGTGACATCTATGTGGAGCACATCACGGGCCACCTCGGTGTAGGAGCTCAGTACACTGACCTGCCAGACTGACTGCCACCGGACCAGACCCAGAGGGGACCACCTGGACTCCCCTCTGCACCTGATGGACTTCGAGAGGAATCATCGACCACCCTGCACCACCTGAAGAAGACCCCCTTGATGACACTTTATGTACTGAGAAGCTCTTTTCAACCTACTTCCTCACCATTGCGGACCATTTTAAGGGTTTATATGCATCTACCCTCCTTCTCTCCCAGCGTCGTGAACCCCCACCCTCGGGCTTAGTTGGCTAACATTGTATTTTCTGTAACCTAGTTCTGTTCCCCTCCTCACCCCAATCCCTCCTATGTTGGTCCCTCGCTTGGGTGATCTGTATTTCCCTACTGGCTTTGTCATCTTTTTGGGTTTATAACTGTTAACATCTACTAATAAAATTCAATTCTGTCTGGTTCACATACAGTTAATAATTCACATTTACATTCTGAGTTTAGTTAACAAGTTTGTTGATACTTGAGCCAAAGTAGAATTTAGCTTGTTCTTGTGTAGATTAACTAATGGACACTTTTGGTAGTTAACAGGAGGTAGATAGATTGACTACTCAGAGAACTGATTTGTTGAATAGTTGGCCAGATTCATTTGGTTTTTCTGTTCACAATAGCACTTAAAAACACAGACAACTTCGATTATTATGTAGCATTCGGAAATGTTTTGTATTAATACTATCATTTACTATCAGCTTTTATCACCAGAACTATCCTGAGTTGACAGCTCATCTAGTTTGTTGCCCAATTCAAGGTATTCCAAGTCCCTCCTTCAACCATATCCCAGCATGGCACTTGTAGTCTTCTGGGATGTCTTTTCCAGGTTCCTGGAATATTTTAGCACAGGCTAAAGGTCATTCTACTTCAGTAATTTGTATCCAATTGCAGTCCATGAATATTTGAGTTGCGGAAGCTTTAAGACACAATGTGCAAAGCCAGTTTGTTCACGTTTTTCATCGAACAAAAATGGTTAGTGCGCTCACAGCAAGGCCAGGAGCTACAGCATACTGTTTTTTTAAGAGACCAATGCATTATGTTATAACTGTAAATGGAATTTAATTTGCGGGGCATCAGAATGATCGCATGATATATAAATTATTTAAATATTAGGTAACTTCCTATTTTGAGCAGAGAGTCTATTTGAAAGGTGGGTTTTTTTCAGAAACTGAAGGACTAGCTGAATCTGTAAACCCTGTAAAAGAAAGTTATTTCTACCAAATCATACAGCACTGAAACCGCTAAGAACTTTGCCAGCCATTTCAGTGAGTAGAAAATATGATGATTGCAATTAACTTTTATTGTAGATTAACAGAAATGTTGACACTACAGATATGAAGTAATAGAGCAAAGCAAGACTGTATTGTTAATTAGTCTTAATTAATTAGGCTGGATCTAGGGCACAGAGCTGTGGTTTACAGGGCTCCCCACAGACCCATGAGGAGCCCCACAGGCTGGATGACTTGGCACTGGGGGTCAGATCTGGCCTCTGGGCCAGGACTTGAGCTCCTCTGGATTACTTAAGTGGACTCCTGGGTCCATGTTGAGCTTCACTAATGTGGTCTGTGGTGCCTGACATAGGTGTGCTGCCATACACATACTACACATTGCAACTATAGTTTGGAATCCTGCAAGAACAGACGTTATTTAGAGAAATGTGGGTAGGTAAAAAATAAATAAATAAGCTAAATAAAACTACTTGCAATGTACTTCAGACTCATAGCTGAGCCCTTGACCTGATTACACTCTAACCTCAGAGCTGTCCAGCTTTTAAGCCCCCGGAGGGCAGCACCAGATGAGATATGGGCATCAGGCTGCATGCTGTGCAAATATGTGCCCCCTCCTTCCACCCCCCAGTGCTGTACAATGCACTCATGTGTGCACCACCCTCAGCGCTGCTCTGGACACAAACTAGTGTTCTACTGCTTGCCCCTAGGCTCACCCTCAGCATACCACGTCCTTGGGGCAGACACAGTACACAGCAGATGGAAGGGGGTGGGGGCCAAAAAACAGCAGCTGGGGGAGTAGGAGCTGGACAGGAGCCTGGGGGCCACAACTTAATTTCTTGTGAGCCAAATGTGGCTTCTGCACAGCCAGTTGGGCAGCCCTGATCTAACTGAAGTCAGTGAGGGAATTTCTGTTGACTTCGCTGAGAGTTGGATCTACACTATTTTGAGATGGGGTGGGTCTAATGTAATGAAATGATTGAAGATTAAACTGATTCACCTTTTAAAAGAAAGCTATTTCAAATTACTTGATTTCTGAAAAACTGCATCCATTACTATATTAGGGCCAAAAGAGGTTCAGGTTGTAGATGGACAAAAGCACTTTAAAATTATGATGCTTTAGAGATTATTCGCTGTAACCGTTTCATCTTTTATTCTATTACACTCCAAGTGGAAGCTAAACCATTGTTATTTTAAACTTACTTTATTAAGGTTTAAAGTTACAGTGATTTAGCTGCAACATGCTAGTACGGACAGAAGAGTTGCATTGATTACACTAGCGTGGTCCCAATTGATCCTTTTAAAATGCTTTATTGTTATGTTTGTCCACCGGTTTAGAGCACTACAGTACTGTCTGTGTTAAATCGTATTGGAATTAGCAGGACATAACCATGTGCATACAGTTAGACGCATACTTGAGAGCAGTGCTCAATTGGAGCTTTTATCAGTATTCTTCTGTTCTGTGTAGCACAGCTAGGAGCAAACTTCCCCTTTAAAGTTTTTTTTTATTGGCAGTCTGTTCTCCAAAACAGTGTGGTTACCAGGGATCCAAGTTTTCCGTTTGCTGCAGAAAAAATGTGGATTTTGCCTTTAATGGAGAAAAATGCAAATTTTGTCCTTTAAAGGAAAAATCATAGATTCCTCCTTTTAAAGGAGAAAAATGTGGGAAACCACGGGTTTCCCCTTCAAGGCTTGCAGTGTTCCAGCCTGCAAGGAGCTGTTGGAGCTGCGGGGGGAGTAGCAGGATGTGGGGGTGCCACAAGTGTGCATGCACACACATGCACATAGCAGACAGGCAGGGTGGTGGAGAGTAGCTCCCTCCAGGTAAGTCTGGGGGTGAGATGGGAGAGGGAGACGCAGGCTATGCACTGCAGAGATGGAGGGGGCACAGGCGATGTGTCCAAGGAACAGAAGGCATAGGTGACATGGCAGGGAGGCCAAGGCAATGCAGCAGGGAGGGCATGTGCCCCCCCCAAGATTTCTGCATCTACAGCAGGGCACAGGGCTGCAGCAGGGCCAGACCAGCTACAGGCAGGAGCCACTTTTGTGGCCCAGTGGGTGCGACCAGGCATGGGAGGGAATGCTGTGTCACCAGGCATGGCAGCAGCAGGGGCACAACTCCTTGACTCACCATGGCGGCCATGGCAGTGCATCGCTCCTTCCCACATAGGATCCTGCCCGCTGTGCCATGGAGGTGGCTCCTGTCCAGAGCTGGTCTGGCCCCGCTGCAGCCCTGCACCCCACTGTGTGTGCAGAAATCTCAGGGGGGGCATCTGCCCCTCCTGCCACATCACCTGTGTGCTCCCTGCCCTCCTTATATGTCACCTATACCCACACCCACTCCCTCTCTCTCACACTAGGGGTGTTGTGGGCTGTGAGTGAGGGACACCAGCAGGGCTGCGGGGGGAGAGAGTGTGGGTCAGGTGTGAAGTGCCACTGGCAAGGCCAGGGGACTGTGGGTCAGGCGTGTGGGGCTGGGGGGAGGGGGCTGTGGCTTGGGAGTGAGGGGCAATGGTGGCATGGGCAGGAGCCGGGCACTAGCATATCAGGGCTGCTCAGTGCCACAAAATAGTGGAGTGGGTGGGGGGAACAGTTGGACCCACATCCTGGTAAGCACAGGGGTTAAGGCAAGCTCTGACTTTCTACAATAAAAAAAATGAAATGAAATGCCAAAATGTATAGGTAGTTTCATAGTTAGTAGGGTCGGAAGAGACCTGAGCAGATAATCAAGTCTGACCCCCTGCCGTGGCAGGAAAGAGTACTGGGGTCAAACGACCCCAGCAAGGTAATTGTCTAGCCTTGTCTTAC
>NW_017729031.1:9675023-9692311 GCF_001723915.1 Gavialis gangeticus | reverse complement strand
AGTCCCAGTTCCATCTCCGCCTTGGCCTTCCTGACTGCCCCCCTGCATTCCCAAGCTACTGCAATATAATGCTCCCTGGTGATGGCCCCTCCCTTCCATTGGGTGTATGCCTCCCTTTTACCTAGAAGACATTCCCGGTTGCTTTTGGTGAGCCATGGGGGCTTTTGTGCCCTCCTTACACTGGATGGTGAATTCCAGCAGGCAATGATCACTGTCGCCCAGGAGGTCAAGCACCCGCAGCCCCCTCTCCAGGTCGTCACCCGTGGCCAGCACCAGGTCCAACAAGGCATCTCCCCTGGTGGGGCTGTGCACCTCCTGGGTTAGATGGAGGTCCTGCATTTGGGCTAGAAACGTACGTGAGCTGTCAGAGCTGGCTGACTGTTCTTCCCAGCAGATTTCTGGAAAGTTCAGGTCACCCATGATGACCACGTCCTTTGACCTAACTACCTCCATGACCTGACTTAAGAATTCCTGGTCTAGCTCTTCCCCTTGGTTGGGTGGTTTGTAGTAGACCCCCACCGTTAATTCTCTTTCCCCTTGACTGCCTTGTATTCTAACCCAGAGCACTTCCGTGTGCCCCTCCTCTGACTCTGGTCTACTTGGTGAGGATGTGTATTCCTCCTTAATGTAGAGTACCGCACCCTCGCCTTTCCTCCCTGTCCTGTCCCTCCTGTACAGCCTATAGCCCTTGGTATTCACCGCCCAGTCATGCATTGGGTCCCACCACGTTTCAGTGAGCACCACTATGTCTGGGTTGGTGTCAGCTAGCAGGAGGATAAGTTCCTCCTACTTGTTTCCCATACTACTAGCGTTTGTGTAGAGGCATTTGAGGCCTCCTGTGGATGTGTGCACTGGTCCCCTAATCACAGCATTGGCCTGGCCCCTGTTGCTTACCTGTGTATATGTTCTGCTCGTCAGTCTAGGCTGGGCTGTACTTCTGAGTGCTACTTGGTTTAGCAATCCAAGGCTTCTTCCTCCCTCGTCTTCCCCTTCCCCGACGAGCCTAGTTTAAAGCCCGCTGGAGGAGAACCGCCAACCTAGAAGAGAACACACGCTTACCATCCCACCCAAGCATGTCTCTTGTCATGATGTGCTGGTCGTTGTCAAGGAAGCCAAAGCCCGCCTCAAGACACATTCCCAAAGCTGCCAGTTGGTGTCCGCAATGCACGTCTTCCATGTCCCCTCACTGGTAGAACAGAAGAGAGTACCACCTGTGCACCTATCTCCTTCAGCACGCCCCCCAGAGCGTGGTAGTCCACCATCAAGTGATCAGGGCTTCTCCTGGCTACATCATTAGTACCCACATGGATTAGGACCATGGGGTAGTAATCGGTGGGCTGGATCACGGCCTGGATCATCCCCATCACATCATGAATCTTTGCTCTGGGTAGGCAGTAGACCTCGCATGTCAAGGGGTCCTGGTGACAGATTGGGCCCTCTGTACCTCTCTGGATGGAGTCACCTATGACGATCACTTGACGCTTTCTCCTCCGGGACTGCTTAGTTCCTTTGGCCTGTTTAGAGTGTAGAGAGTGTGGAGTTGCCTCCTCTGCCATTGCCTCCCCTCCCCCCTTCTCCAGTGTTGCCAGGGCCTCGTATCTGTTCTCCAGCCAGACTGGAGGAACTGGTACTGCTGTGTTACAAGCAGCCCTGGTTCTGGAGGTGACTGTCTGCCACTCTGCAGTGGAGGGCACTTCCCGAGGTGCTGCTTCCTTGGGTGTGTGGCCCTGCAGGGAAAGGAAATAGCCGTCAATTTGTTCCTCCGCCTCCCTGATTCCCCTCAGCCTGCTAAGCTCCTCCTGGAGCTCCCTCACCTGCATCTCTGGGGCCCTAAGGTGGGCGCCTGCAGGACAGGTGTGGGGGTCCCCAATCCCTGCCCCCCCGGGCCTTACCTGGGCAACCCGCTCAGGCCAGGGGGTGGGGGGATGCCAGCTCCCCCATGGGCTCTGTCTGGGTAGAGGCCTCAGACAAGCCCCGGGTAGGCTGCTCCCCCCCAGGCAGGGGCCCTGGCAGCACTCCACGTCAACACCATCATAGGAGTTGCTGCATGTTTTTAGCTTAGTGCAGTGCCTTTGCCCTGCCCTAGTAGGACTCTCCCTCCTGGCCCTTCCTGTTCGCCCACTGGCACAAACGCCGACGCAAACACGGCACGCTCTGTTTGCGTGGCTTGGCTCGGATGCACGGCTCGCTACCGGCTCAGCTAAGAGGGATCCGGGGGGCTTCCCCTCCGGATCTGGCTCAGCTGCGTCCAGTCCCCCTGCCCACTTACCTTAAGGGGATCAGCTGCTGCTGGCTCCGCTGCTGCTGCGTCCTCCTCTGCCTCGGGTCTAGTAAGGGGGCACACGTGTGTGCGGGACACACACGTGCGTGGATCCCTCCTTTCCCCGCTGCTCCTGGCTCCCGAGGTATTTAACATTTATTTTATAATAATGATTGAGGCAGTGATAGACTTCCAAATTGCTTTAAAATTATAAATATATCAGTAAAACATTGTGTTCAACTGATACCTCTCTCTGTGTGTGTGTGTGTGTGTGTGTGTGTGTGTAGTGACGTTTCATTTTAATAATGTAAAAATGGATGTTGGGGAGTTTTTAATCAGAATGTAGGATTCTTTATCAGAGAATTTAGGATTTTAAGCAGAGAAAACCAAGATCCCTGGTGGTTACTGTGGTCAGCCAGTTTCTCTTTTATGTTTAATTCAAGGTTAACAATTTCTATATTCCATAGGACATTGTCATATAACTTTAAATTCTAAGTAAATCAAAATTATGTCCCAACATGCTTTGAATTTTTTACTTGATTTTTGACATGTTGTGACTATGGATGTTTATAGATTATTCTTTCATGTCTTACCCTTGTTGAAAAAAATAAATGTTAAGCAGCATTTTTGCTTGTGAACCAGTTTTTTGTTAAAATTTGAAGTTGCGGTTTCAAGATGTCTCTTTTCAAAGTTCTCACTAAACATTTTTGTTTTCCAGAGTTGTTTAGAAAAGAGTTTAATTCTTTAACCTGCTGTCTGTTTATTTAATGTTTCTTAATATATTCTTTAACATAGTAGTTAGTGATAGTATTGGATTGGGCACTCTAACAATGGATTTCCTGAATTTGGTGCATTAAAAACCAGAACCACTATGCTGAATTAACCTAGTTTTCTCCATCTCGTATAGACAAATGCTCTTCAGTTATGTGGTTGGAGTTCTTCAGACTTACTGTTTTAATTGAAAAATGTGAAAAATTCATCATACATAAACAATGCTTAGTTTGTATCTAAAATAAATAAATGAAAGAAGAAAAAGCCAATGGTTAATTATATTAAACTCAACCTGACCTGTTATCCTATTTGTCTTCTCAGATTCTCATTGAGAATGTTGATTATTGGATGTATAAGAGTTGGAGAGCATATTGTTTACAGTGAAGATCTTTTAAAATCTGCTTTTTAGACAGCAACGGTAAGTTGAAATTCATATATATAGAGTGTGTGTGTGTCTGAACATGCATGCAAACATAAATTATGTTAGGTTGGGGGTTTTTTTGGTTGGCTGATTTGGTTTTGTTTCAAAGCTAAGCAAGAAAAGGGCAATACTAAAAGTTAGGAAGACCAGTTCAACTCTTCAGAAGTGTGAAAGTCCATAATAACATCTATTAACAACTTAAAAAATAAGTGATATGGAAGCAGAGACTGAGGGGTTCTCTCCTTTTGGTTTGAAAAATGTGACTTCATATTCAATTAGCCTTCCCTCTGTCTTGCAGTTTTCTACAGCACCCATCACTGCAATATGTGCAACTCATCAAAAACAATGTTATATTAGAATATGAAGGGTAGCCATCGGAGGTTTTATTATGGTGTTTGGACTAAAGAAAGAAGAAATTGTAAACAAATATGCAAGGTAAAATATAGTGGTCAGTTTTCTTACGGCTTAGGGTATTTTTTGGATTTTAGTTGTGTAATTCATTTTAATTGTACCTCTAAAGCACGGCTTGTGATCTACCTTTTATTTACTCTAATGCCTGTGGACTCTACTGATCAAAATAAGTGTCATGTCCTCAGGAGATTTTTCTGTCCATTATACTTGATATATGGAATAAGTACTGAAAACTTTATATTCTACTTCAGCCTAAACAGTTAAGCCATTTTTAGGTAATAAAAGTAGATCTGATTTTTCCTGTCTTGATTCTTCTTGTTTTTACATTTGATCTATGACAACACTATCTTCAGTAAATTCCATATATTGTCATAGATCAAATGTAAAAACAAGAATTGGGGTGGATGTGGTGTATTTGTGGAAATTTGTGAAGGTGTGGAGTGCTGTGGGTGTGTATATGGGATTTGGAGCTTAGAAGGGGGGGTTCTCATATGACCTGTCAGGGTGCAGGGTACTATAGATCAGGAGTGAGGGGCAGCAGCAGGCCTGGGGGGGCTGTGACTTGGGAGTGAGGGGTAGACACGCATACACCCCACCCAGTAGGTAATACTATGGAGAAGAAGGGAAGGAAAGGGGGCAGATCAAGGGTCCCATGGTGAGGGAGTAGGGTAGGAGCTAGAGTAAATGGGGCTCCGGGGCCAAGGCAGGTCATGGAACAGAGGTATGGGTGGCTTGGCCAAGTGTAGGTGGGGTACAGCTTCTGCATGTGCCCCCAGATTTATGCATAGGGTAGAGGCGGGCTGCAAGCTTGGGGCTCTGCACCCTGCTGCCATTACCCTGGGAGCCGCACAATGCCATGTTGTGCCTCCTGCCACCAGGCAGGCAGGGAACACATGGCAAAGGCAGCAGGGCATGAAGAGCCCTAGCCCACAGCCCACCTCCACCCCGCACACATCTGGGGGGTACATGCCCCCTGTGCCTCCCCCAGGGTCACATGCAGCAGTGCAAGCTGCACCTCCTATGCCCTTGGACGAGCTGCTCCTGCCCCACTCCCTCCTTCACCATGGGGGCCTCAATCTTGCCCCTTGCCCCTTCCCTCCGCCATGTCCCTTCTCCCTCACAGACTTACCTGCTGGGTGGTGCTCTACACACCACCAGGCTGCATTCCTGGCCATGAGCAGGCTGTGGCTGCAGCTGCTCATCTGTCTGTCTTTTTACCTGACCCCCAACACCCCCCGGTGCAGCAGCCCAGAGCCCACACCCATGCTGCCCTGCAGTCCTCTGCACTGCCACTACTGCCGCTCTGGGCAGCCTGGTGATGGCATTGGAGCAGAGCCCAGGCACGGGCTCCAAAACCATGTGTGCAATTAACGTGTTAAAAAAATTAACGTGAATGCCGATTAACATGTTAATCACACATGCTAACTGGGATTAATTGACAGCCTTAATTCTTATAATATAATTGATTTCTAATAAGCTAGATTTAATTGGCTTGCAATTAAATGCATGTCTTTCCAATTCCGTAGAAATTGCACGCTGTACCTCATTCTTGGGCCCAGCTTCTTAAATATAGTAATAAAGTATCAAGTTTCAATTTTATACTCTTGCATCATTATTACAGTTACCAAATAAGTTCTGATTTAAAAAAAATAGGTGACTGTATGACAGTCCTCACTTAAATTTTTTAAAGAATAAAATATCTTTGCCAAGCACTCCTCCCTCCATAACCCCACTCCATGAAGATCTGAGCATCTCCCAAAATCTCCCATTGGAAGAGTAAATTAATAGTCCAGTAAAGTAACCAAATTATCCTCATGTTTTAAATTATGAGACACAGGAGGACATTGAGGATGAATGGAAGAAAACAAGCATCTGGCCAGGTGTTTGTTCTCTGCTCTCGTCTGAAGTATAGTTCTGTTCTGAAAAGGAAATATTTAAAAGCTGCATCTTTCTCAGCAGATCTTCTCCCTTTGTATCTAGATATTACTCAGTCACACATGCTTGCTCCAGTGATGAAAATATTTTACTACTCTTAACCCCCAGTAAGAACCCCGATCTGGGAAAGTGCACTGGAATTTTTTTTCTGGTTCATGCAGCAACCCAAGTATTCAGTTCCAGTTTATGAACTACTTGTTTAACCTCTTTATCTTCAAACTACAGCATCAGTTTCAATTTTCCAACCCCAGTGATGGCAGCTACTATAACTGAGGGCATAATTTGAAGGTAGTAGAGCACTAGAAGCTGAAAGAATTTGACCTGTAGAATCTTGAATTGTGGAATACGTAAGCCAGAAAGAATGCAGCTCAGCTTTCAGACTCCAGACTGACTAGCACTGAGACAGAAAACATATGTTGCTTTTAAACTGGGAAAACTGATGCAGAAATCAGTGAAACAGGTTACGTTATTTTCCCTAAATCAGTTTCTTGAGTAGAGCTGCATGTTAAGTAGTTAAAGGGTAAGTTTATCTACAACTCCAAAACATGATCTGCCAATGTGGTATTCCAGTATCAAGTAAAAAGTTCCTTCGCAACCTCCAAAAGTATGAGACCTAAGATAGTCATATTTCATCCCACTTACTCTACCTACCTTCCCAACAAGAGCCATGTCTCTCTCGAGCTTATTTGATTGTCACTCCATTACTCCCATAGAGAAAGAGACCACCCAGTACTGTCATACTTAGTATAACATTGTATTGCCTATAGATCACTTGACAGAGCCCTTTATTAGTTTTATAATTTCTTTATGAACGTTACAGTTTGAAACTTTGGTGGGGAGGGTATTTTTATTTTGTAAAAGAGAGAGATTTTTAAAGTTTAAGAACTTCCACATCTATGTGCAAAAAGGAGTATATTTGTTTTAAAGTGTATATTCTTAGGATGGGTACTAGTAAACTCTAATAAGTGAGTTCACTGTAATTCAGTCTTCCTCTCTCTCCTTGGCTGAATAAAAGTAATGTAATACTGGCCTGACTACAGTTTTAGATGTTTGTTTTCTTTCAGATAATACATTTCAGGTTGCACATAAGTTTATATTATTTCATGAGAATTAACTTTCTCTGGTAAATTTCCATCCTTCATTGTAAAATTGTCTGGGCTATGCTGTGGTGGTTTTTCATTTAATTTCCATGAAAAAACTAATAGAACAAAAGATGACTCCAATGTAAAATTTGTTTGCGTAGCATTTATGTTCTACATATATATACTGTCTATAGGTTACATAAGTAATACTTTACATAAGTAAACTATAGAAAGTTTTTTTTTTTAAGTATGTTTTTGTCCTGATATTTACAAAGCTACTTGAAATTGATACTTCCTTTTATTTTAGGTATTTTAATTCTTACCAGTCTTCAGATATCCATCTGACATTTCATACATTTTCCTTCATTTTGGTAAAGATTTATACATATAGTCAAAGCTTGATAACTGGACAGTCCTTCACCAAAACAGACTACATATACACAGGAACCTTCCTAGTTATACAATGTGCAGTCAGTTTGAGTAAAATACATTTGTACATGTAAGTAAAATAGTCCAAATTTCCATTAGCTAAAAACTGTTTTTCATTATCAGAAATTGCACCATCCTGTAGAACACAATTAAAGTTGTTTCTTTCTCAAACATTTATTTTGCCTACATATTTTGTAAGTAAACCACAAAGCTATTTCATTTTACACACAGTGACATTTCAAGAGGCATCTTACATTTGTTAAATACTTTATAATTGATGCCAAGCAATAATGCTAGCCTTGCCTAGCATAAAAAGAGACCATATAGGTCTTTCATATTGCAAAAAACAAGGCAGATTTGTTTGCTGTTTTTCAGTTCCTCTGTAAAACCTACATTGGTTGTGATATTTGAATAGGTACGAGCTGAGGTTTGCTAGACAAGTAGCAAGCTGAGACTTCTGATTTGTTTGCTTTGTATTTCCTCATTTTCTTAGCCTCTCCCGTTGGTCTCTTTCTCCTATTGTATTGTGTCTAACATGTAGAATGCCTACTCTCACATGCAAAATTTTCATTTTTTTGTAACTTAAGAGTTTGTAACTTTTCCAAATCCCTGTGGTTGTCTGTTTCAAGACAGAATGAACACTTCAAGATATTCTTCCAGGTTATGCCATGCTCAGGTGAAACCTCATCTCTCTTTGTCAAGCTAATCATATTTTACTTCATACCAAGTTTGCTTTTATTTAAAATATCTAAACACAAATGTGCTTGTTCCAAATAGTGTTGAGTCATGCAAGCTGAGTATAATATTTGCTTAAATTGGCAGTCTTATTTTTGGCAAAAAAAAAAATCACTTTTTAGTGCTGAATGCTTTTCATTGTTTTTTAGAACTTTTTTTTCATTGCTTATTCTGCATTTGGAGGCTATCATCTCTGGTGTACTCCTTTTTCATCTGCAGTGCGAGACTTTATGCAGCGCAACACAATGAAAGCTGATCTTTTTAGTGGAAAGTTTGTCCATCTTGGCAAATGGATTTTTTTTGTCTTGCATTGTTTTGGGCATCTCTGATCTGTCAGGGAAGATTCCATTTTATAAATCAGTGTTTCTTGACCTTGCTAGACTCAAAGTACCCCTTGACTGACTCAAGGCACCCCTTGAAAAATGGCAGCTCTAAGTTTTCGCTCACTTTTTGACTACAGAAATATAACAAATAAATTAATGTTACAAAGAACTCAAAAGACCACAATAGGTCAGCATATTTTAACACTGGATTCGTGTTTGAAATCTCTTAATTTATCTTATGAATTATGTTTACATAGCTAACAGTACTAACTTTATGTGGCACCCTGGAAAGGATCTCAAGGCACCCCTTGATGCCTTGAAATAATGGTTGAGATCACTGTTGCAGGTCTTTACCTATGCAGTAAAAATTGTGAATTTTTACAACTTACAAAACTTGTAGACCAGCTCGGGACAGGGCTGACAAAGCATCAGGGCTGAGACTGACCCAATTTCACATTAGTAGAAAAGTAATTGATACATCTGTCACACTAGGTTGAAAATGCCCAGTTGTGGCTAGGTCGGTGGCCTGGACACCAATGAGGACGTAGTTTATGATTAATATGCAATATTTATTCGGCTTTAACCTATAAAATATTGACAACTCAAGCAAATGATTTCCTATATAACACTAATCTATGACAACATACAGTAATCAAACAGTCAAAGCTGGGGAGCGATGTCCGTTGGGTCACGAGGTTCAGGTCAAGGCCCCTTGCTTTCAAAACCACAAGTGGTTTTGGAGCAGCTGGCCAGGGCCCTAGTCTCAGACCTGGTCAACGGCTCATATTTCTTAAAAGGTCATTTAACAATTAAAACATAATCAAAATAACTACAAACAGCTAAACGGGAAATTACGTCCGTTGAGTCACTGGGTTCAGGTCAAGGCTCCTTGCTTTCAAGATCGCAGACAACCTTGGTGCGGCTAGCCAAGACCTGAGACCCAGACTTGGTCAACGGCTCATGTCTCTTACAGGAAAGACAGACAAATACAAACATAAATGACTACAGTCTTACATGCACGCTTACCACTACAGCAAACAAAAGGAGCGGCTTCATGGCTGGGAACATTAATCTTTTCGCAGAGGCCTCAAGAATGACCCGAGGCAGTGCTCGGGGAGGTGGGGGGGGGTGGCGACCCTGCGGGTGATCAGTCCACGGGCCCTTTGACGCTTGAAGTTACGGTTCGAACTTCCCCCGTCAGGGCCTCGTGGCTCTACCCTTTTATACCCTTACTCTTTTTCACTTATTTTTACTGGCCAATTGTGTTACCTTCCTGCCAGCATTCTGTTCACTCATCAGTATCCCCTTCCTCACTGCAGTCCCCTCGTTGTTTTCTGCTTAGCCAGTTATGTTGCAATTTCCTTCCTGCTTCGATGGCAGTTCGATGCGGTTGACTTCCCTGCCTTGTGAGCGTGACAGGGGTCACCTGTCCAGAGGCCTGTGTAATGGCCTAGCATTCTGCCATTTCGTTGCGGCCTGGCCATTCATCTGGGGAGATGCCCGTGACAACATCTTTATACTTTCTCAGCTTTTTCTAGTCCTTGTTTTATTGTAAAGGTGCAAAACTTACTCCAGTATTGTTCACGTACAGGGTAGATTTGTTTTAAATCAAATCTATTTTAAATCACTGGCCAGAAAGCCTTGATTTAATCACTGTTTTCTACAACAAGTGCATTCTTATTGTTTGATATGCTCTGTTCATTTAACTTCTTAAAACTTTGCACTTTAAGACAGGTAAGGGCTTGACTGTTTGTTACACAAACATGCAGAGAGACGATAGGATAGGTAATCTCCATATACTGCTGTTAACAAGGATATTATCTCTAGAGAGACAAATCCACAGCTTGAGAAATGAAACTGGGCATCACAGGGCATGTCTACACGTGAATTTACACGCGTCTAAACTTAATGTGCCTTAACCTAAGGCACAATAAGGCAACGTAGGTGCATGCCTACACGTGCATGCCTTAAGGCTCCTTAATGCAGCTCACTGGGCCAATGTGTTTGCAGCACTAGACATCTCCTCGCACACACAGCCACACTAGGGCGTGTGGGAAGTGGGCAGGTGCCACACTGGAAACAATGAGCGCATTCCTGGCCAGGGAGCACAGAGAAAGGTGCAGGGTGTGCCCACGGGCTTCAGGGTCTAGCAGTAGTGGCACATGCGGAGCTGGGGCCATTGGACTGCAGCCAGAGGCAGTTCGGCTCCAAGTGAACAGAGAATGCCCAAGCCGTGTCTAGTGACCTCAAGGCAGCTGCACCTAGTGCTGGGCCTGGCCATGTACCAAGCTACCTGCCAGTCTCCCAAAGCTTACAGCAGCATAGCCAGGTGGTACAACCCAGTGCCAGCTGAGCGGGGTGGGAGCCTTCAGTCCCCCGGATGTGATTGTCCTGGCCCCAGCTCTGACCCCCTCCCTGTGTTCCTGCCTCCACAGTGTCAGTTGGGAGTGGGCCAGAGGACCAAGAAGCAGCAGCAGTGGGTGCTATTCTCCAAGGCACAGATGCTGGAGCTGGAGCGGTGGTTCCACGCAGCAGCGATACCTGTCTGCGTGCCGACTAACTTGGGACTCCAAATCAGCACACCAACAGGTACTACTGCTGTTTGGAACTGCTGCACCAGCGTCCACACCTTGGCAAATAGCACCCACCACTGCTGCTGCTTGGTGGCAGCAGTGCAGTATTTTCTTGGCAGTGCCCAGCAGTGGCGGCTTTCCACAGGTATCAAATTTAGGTGCGATTAGCCTTGAATCGCCATTTTTAAGGGACATTAAGGGAGTACTCATGTAGACCTGTACCTTTAATGATCTTTAAAAATGGCGATTTTAGGCTAATCGTGCCTAAAAGAGGCATGGGTAGACATACTCACAGAGATGCTTTTAATGGGATCTTCTAGACTGAGCACTGAGTCTCATTGGGTAGAGTGGTTTTCTTTAATCTTTACTAATCTATAAAGGAGCCTCTGGGAACCCCATAAGATTGGGCCCTTAATATAGTCCATGGCCTGTCGTGACCTATTTATAAAACATTTCTAAAAAAGGTTACATGAATATATTGTCTCAAATAGTATATAATTAGAAGTTATAATCCCTATGATCCCCATCATTCCATGAAGATATCTTTGAGCTTTAATGTATCTTAAATTAAAACTATGTTTATATAGGTTATTTAAAGCAACTTAAAAAAATACAATTTAAATAAAAAAAATGATTTAAATAAAAGGACTTCAATTTTTTAATTTTTTTAAAATTGTTGATTTTTATCCATTCTGTTCACATATATTGCCATATGTAATAGTCTGTATTATCTAGCTGAGTTAATCAGAGGCCTCGTTTACTAGCTCTTGGATCCACCCAGGCAGCCTCGACTTAATCTTATACCCTTGACAATTTTGTTAGAGGAATGCAAATGAGAAAAGGTAAAAAAGTGTGAAACACATATAGCTGAACTTCATGGCCCAGCTGTCAGATATATAAAAGAAAGAAACAATAGTAGTGTACTAGAGGAGAGACCAAGGTAAGAATGGAATAAATGCAGCTATCTTAGTTAAACCTCAGACCTGGAGAATTTTTTTTGTTGAAGATTGTAAGTACACACTAAAGAAAGAAACATAATACAGACTATTCCTATACTTCTACCAAAGGAGAAGACATTTTGTTGGCCTGTTGTTTAGGCTACATGGGAAGGTTTGAATATTTTGTTTGTTTGGGTATAGGTTTCTCAAACCACAACCTCTCTCTGTGTAACCTGTTCCAGTGTTTTACTACCCTCCTAGTGAGAAAGTTCTTCCTGATATCTAACCTAAATTTCCCTTGCTGCAGCTTAAGACCATTTTTTCTTGTTCTGTCACCTTGCCACCACTGAGAACAGTCTAGCTCCATCCTCTTTGGACCCCCACTTCAGGTAGTTGAAGACTGCTATTGAATCCCCTCTCATTCTTCTCTTCTCCAAACTAAGCCCAGTTCCCTCTTCCTCTCCTCAGAAGTCATGTCCCCTAGCCCCCTTACTATTTTCATTGCCCTCTGCTGGACTTGCTCCTATTTGTCCACATCCTTTCTATAGTAGGGGGCCCAAAACTGAACACAGTACTCCAGATGTGGCCTCACCAGCACTGAATAGAGAGGAATAATTACTTCTCTTAATCTGCTGGAAACACTTCTACCGATTTATGCCATTAGCCTTCTTGGCAAGAAGGGCACGCTGTTGGGTCATATTCAGTTCATTGTTCACTGTATCCCCCTAGATCCTTTTCTGCAGAGCTGGTACCTAAACAGTCAGCCCCCAGCCTGCATTGGGTCTTGGGATTGTTCCATCCAGGACTTTGCACTTGTCCTTATTGAACCGCATGAGATTTCTTTTGGTCCAATATTCCAATATTGGAACTCCAATCTGGAGGTCTCTCTGAATCGTAGCCCTACCCTCCAGCATATCTACTACTCACCCCAGCTTGGTGTCATCTGCAGACTTGCTTCCAGCTTGTTGATGAAGATATTAAATAAAACTGGCTCCAGGTGCACTCCACTTCATACTGGCTGCCAACTAGACAATAAGCCACCAATTACTATCCTTTGAACCCAATGATCCAGCCAAGTTTGTATCCACCTTACAGTCCATTCATTCAGCCCGTACTTCCTTAACTTGCCTAAGAGAATGTTGTGAGAGACCATATCAAAAACCTTACTAAATTCAAGGGATATATATTCAGCACTATATGTGCCTATACGGTTTCTCCTCTAAGTCTAAATAATATATATTAGTACACATGCTAAAAACCTCATATATTAGAATATCATTACTATAGTTGCAAAGTCTCTAACATTCACAATTTAGATAAGGTAGTACCATTTCATTTCACGTTACTTTTGTAACTTTAATTCGGCATCCTTATACAGATGTTCTACGATACAATCTTTAATTATACGATCGCTTTTTTTTGCCTGCAGTATCCTTGTCACAGTTTGTGCACTGCATGGATAGGCTCAATGAATGAGCAGCTCCTTAAATATTTTACTTTTTGTCCGTATTCGCTATGTGTCCTTAGGCCTTGTGTTACACCCTATTCAGGCCTTAGAAACACAGAATCTTAGAAAATTAGGGTCGGAAGGGACCTCAGAAGGTCATTTAGTCCAACCCCTGGTCAAAGCAGTACCGTTGGTGACACATCAGAGGAATGGGTGGGCACACAAATCAGTTAATTGATTTTATTTATAGAAAGCAAGGAAAATTCAGGGCTGCAGGGTAGGGTGTGTCATGTGCATGCCCATACACAGGTGACTGATGATGCAGCCAGGCAGCCTGGTAGGATAAGCTCCAGCAGCTACATGCAGATAAGTCTATGGGATGGGGAGGGGCGGGCTGGAGGGCCAGGGCTTGGGGACTGTCTCTGCACTATCTGAGCTAGTGGCTGAGCTCTTGTGAGCCTGAACTAGCCCTTCACCATTGGGGTGGGAGGGGAAGGTCCCCAATGGCATGGGGGAGGGGGGGAGGGCGTGGTCCAGGCATTCCAGAATTTGGCATGTGGCCCTGATTGCATGGGGTCAGTCTGGGCCATCAGGGGCCAAGTTCTGGCACATTCAGACGAGCCTTGCACCATCGGGCAGGGGCCAAGTTCCAGAAAGCTTCACACACTGCCCTCTACCCCACATAACACACCCCCGCCACAGTTTTCTTCATGTGTAGCTCTCTCTTTGAACAGTTTCCGTCTGCTATTACATAGTAACATAAAACATGACATTAAAAGTAACTCTAGAATAGAAATCAAAACTCTTTTGTCTATTGACTACCTGCCTAGAACCCCACTGCATACCACCAGAACCTTTAAATTATGCCCTTCCACTTTCAACAGTCACCAGTTACATATAAGCAGGACCATCCCCAACTGTATCATCCCAGCCAAGGCTTTGTCTAGCCAGGTCTTAAAAACCTCCAGGGGTGGAGATTCTACCACCTCTCTGGATAACCTGTTCCAGTGCTTTACTACCTTCCTAGTGAGAGAGTTTTTCCTAATATCCAACCTAAACTTCCCTTGCTGCAACTTGAAACCTTTATTCCATGTTCTGTCATCTGCCACTGCTGAGAACAGTACAGCTCCATCCTCTTTTGAACCACCCTTCAGGTAGTTGAAGGCTGCTATTGAATCCCCTCTCAATCTTCTCTTCTTCAGACTAAATAAGGTCTGTTCCCTCAGCCTCTCCTCAGAAGTCATGTGCTCCATCTCCCTTACCATTTTCATCGCCTTCCACTGGACTCTCTCCAATTTGTCCACATTCTTTTTGCAGTGGAGGGCCCAAAACTAGACACAGTACTCTAGATGTGACTTCACCAGTGCCAAATAAAGGGGAAGAATCACTTTCCTCGATCTGCCAGCAGTAGTCCTGGACTAATGTAGCCCAGTTAACCTCCTTTGCTACAAGGGCACACTTGGCTCATATTTAGCTTACCATCCACTGTAACCCTTTTAAGACCTTTTGTACAGAGCTGCTGCTTACTCAGGTAGTCTTCTGCCTGTACCATTGCATGGGATTGTTCCGTCCTAAATGCAGGACTTGCATTTGTCCTTATTAAACCTCATGAGATTTCTTTAGGAGTGGTGTCATCTGCCAATTTGCTGAGGGTGAACTCCATCCCATATTCCAGGTTGTTGATGAAGATATTGAAACTGGTCCCACAACCGACTTCTGGGGCACTCCACTTGATACCAGCTGCCAACTAGACACCAGGTTACTGCCTTTTGATCCCAATGATACAGCTAGCTTTCTGTCGACCTTACAACTTACAGGTCTATTCATCTGACCCATACTTCCTTAGCTTGCTTGCAAGAATGTTTTGGGGGACCATACCAAAAGCCTTGCTAAAGTATGGATATATTATGTCCACTGCTGTCCCCGCTTCCACAGTCAGTCATCTCATTATAGAAGGCTGTCAGGTTGGTCAGGCATGACTTGCCCTTGGTGAATCGTAGATCCAGGATGGGAAGCAGTATAGTTAGGGTACTTTCAGGGCTAATTAGCCCTTTAAAAAGTAAGACTTATTTGCCCAAGTGCAGCATCACATAAATATGGCTAAACAAACTATAGTTCCAGAGCTGACATCTAGATTTTTTTCAGGTATCTCTGTACAGCAGACTCCAGTATGTATTTTGGCCTTTGCAGACTCCAGTATTCAGGTCAGTGTGTTCACAGTCAGCTCAGAATATATCTGCATGGCACCATGTTGTCTTTCAGTTTTGTCTACTATTATTCCTAAAAATCTCTTTTTCAATACAGAAAAAGGAAGAAGTTACCTTTTCACCTGAAGGGGGCTAATATTTACTTAGTGTATTTTATTTATTAACAGTTTACTACCACTGTACAGAAGTTACAGTCAAGACCTAAAGCTGTTCTCTGTGGCCCAAAGATTACTGACACTTCTGTCAAAAGAGAAGCAAATCCTTTTTCATGCCATGATATGCTTAAGAGAAGAAAGAATGCTAATGTACACTAAAGCATTCAACAAATTCTAGTATCTATCTGCAGTAGTCAGGATCTTGTGTTTTAGTTTCTGCAGGTATGAGGAAAAGTGATGTTCCCCAGAATTAATGACACTCCAACTATATCTTATGTCTGTAATAAATGAATTCAGAAGAAAGTTATTTTTGCTTTAGCTCACCTTGTGGTCTGAGATATTCGCTACTGATTTAAAGAGGTTTGGTGGCTATGGTATATGACCTCTTCTCATGTTAGATCATTCTAGTGAAGAAAATGGAAAACCTGCATTCACTGAAGTTAATGGCAACATTTTCTACTGCCTTGCATAGGATCAGGATTTCACTCCATGTTTGTCCACTGGCTGAAAGATATGATATACTTTACATTAACTCTGGTAATACTGGTGCACAATTTCATCTGTCTGGAAAAATGACCAGTATGTCATTTGGTCGTGTCCCTACTCTGTAACGGTTACAAGTACCTTAAAATGCAAAGATCTTAGGGGGCAGACCTAAGTGCCAATTTTCACCTGATCTGGCCACAGAGAGCAGTTTATAGCTGTGACCGAACACAAATGCACAGCTGCAGACTGCTTCAAAAATGGCCATTTAGATGAAGGTCTGAGCCCTCATTGTATGAAGGGGTCAGGTGAAGATATTTCAAAACAGCCTCTTCTGTAACTTCTGTCTGTGCTGCCTGCCAGCCTCAAGTTGTTTTCAGAATGGGAGGGTCTAAAGAGAGCAGAGTGAGTTCAGTCTGGGGGGTTTTCAGCCCCCTGCTGTAAAATGGGACAGGTGTTTTGGAGCTTCCCCCCTGAGGTGGGGTGGGGGCTCCAGTTCACCCACCCCACCTTCCAGAGCCAACTAGGGAACTCCTTGAACAAGCTCCCTCTGCTCCCTTTTCCCTCCTGCCATTCTGAAATAAGGACTGGCTGGGATGGAGGAGGGGCCATTGCTAGGGGAAACCTGCTGCAGGAGCCCAGCGAGCAGCCAAACTCCCACCCCCTTTGGAAGTAACAGTGAACTTCTGTTTGTTCCACGAGATCTTTGTACCTCAGAACGCTTCCTGAAAAACATTCTCAGTTACAGTGGGGGAGCTGCACTTCTGTCTGCGCCTCTTGTGTCCAGCATGACTGACTTCAGTCACATTGTTACATCTGAAATGTATGCATGTGAGTTCATCAGGTTAAGATAATAGCTGGCCAAAACTGATAAAGAACAGAATGACTTGGAAGTAGTAATATTAGTGAAGTGTGGTATTCCTACAAATTTGCATATGAATATTCTCGTCCCTTCAATCAGATCAGGAAGCACAAAGCTATATCTTATTTTAGTGTAAGTTAGCAAAAAACTAAGCTAGTAAACTGCAATAATTATAACAGTCTCACTAAAGTAGAATTAATTTTTTTACAGTTTTTTTTTTTGAATTCTTAAAAAAAAAAAAAAAAAAAAAAGAAAA
>NW_017729031.1:9673474-9674978 GCF_001723915.1 Gavialis gangeticus | reverse complement strand
TTTTTTTTAATTTTTAAAAAAAAAAAAAAAAAAAAAAGTAAATACCTTCAGTGCCGGGCATCTTCTTCAGTATGGCAGTGTAAGATTCAGCTTCCTTTATCAAATAGATTTCTGTAATTTAGTCTTTATTTTTTAAACTTAAAACACTTCTATGTGAATTTCATGTCTTGTCTTTTCTTTTCAC
The DNA here is from genome assembly GCF_001723915.1 of Gavialis gangeticus. Taxonomy (NCBI): domain Eukaryota; kingdom Metazoa; phylum Chordata; order Crocodylia; family Gavialidae; genus Gavialis; species Gavialis gangeticus. The sequence goes on along the minus strand of NW_017729031.1, from coordinate 9,674,794 downwards.
GGAAACAATTAGGATCAAGTAATACATTCATGAAAACTTCTCAGACTTTTATGTATTAAACAGTATTTTTAAATTGCAGTTTGTTGTTGCTCTAAATGTTAAAAAATATTTGTGTAAAAATATGTATGTAATCTAAGGACTACATAATAGCTTGCTACAGATGTGTGGGGAGCCTGCTCTGATGCACTGGAAATCTGTCAGAGCAGACTCGATTAATCAAGTCTGTTGGAGCACAGAAATTGATGCAGTCTGGCAGCCTTCCACATCACATGTATCAGCATTCCTGTGTGTTCCTGTGCTGAATAAATGGCAGCAAGACATTTTGAAAATAAAATGCTTTCCCTAAGCTTGAATTCAGAGCGCCCTGCCACCATTTTTTCAGCACGGGGATGCTGATGCACGTCGCATGAGCACTTTAAATTAATGCGGCTTGCTAATTAAAGTGCCTGGTGCCTCATTCTAGAACACACACAAAAATGCCCCTAGAGATCAGCTTTGATGTCTTACCTTTAAAATGCCTACAGTATTTCTAGAAAAAAAAACCATTTCTGTTGTCCTCCTGTCAGAGGAAAAGATGACAGTACCATATTCAAACTGTAGACAGAATATTAACATTTCAGAACATATTTTTGTAAAATTGCTTCTTCCCTTGTCCTGTTAGATGGATATAAGAGGTTTTTAAAATTTTCAGGTTCCTGTTATCAAAATGGATCACTGCTTTTGTGTGATGCATTTTACCAACAGGCCTGTCATTTCACGTTTGACTACAGAAAAATAAATGTCTAATGGAATGATGATACCAGGGTGACCAACCTGTGACGTGTGCCACAAGTGGCACAAGCAGCCTGTCTGTGTGGCATGCTCCCTCCAACCTGTCACAAGGGAACACAGTGGCAGATAGGGCAGGGAGCAGAGCAACAGATTGGCCAGGGAAAGGGGATCAGAGTGGCACTTGGGAAGGCTGGAGAGCTTGCTTGTGACACATCTGTCAGAAAGATTGGCTCTCACTTATATAATATGTAGAAGTAACTCTGATGGAATAAGTTATTAGCAGGGATCCTGGTTTTATCCGCTTAAAAATCCCCAATTCTCTGGTTTAAAAAAAAAAAAAAAATCTAAAATTTTCTGATTAACCCCCACCCCCCCAAATCCTGTATTTTTTCTGCAATTAAAATGCCACTATATATCAGGTATCAGTTAAACATAATGTTTTATTATTATATTTACAATTTGAAAGCAGTCTGGAAGTCTGCCAGTACCTCAATCATTATATTATAATAAATTCTAAATACCTATATATTTTGGTATTTGATTTTTTTT
>NW_017729031.1:9656091-9659199 GCF_001723915.1 Gavialis gangeticus | reverse complement strand
TGTACTTGAAAAAGGACTTTTTGTTGTCCTTAACCCTGGACACTGGCTTGAGTTTCATCTCTGCCTTGGCCTTTCTAATAGCCCTCCTACACTCACAGGCCCCTCCCTTCCACTGATTGTACACCACCCTTTTAGTCCTCAGACGTTCCTGAATGCCCTTGCTGAGCGATGGGGGTTTTTGAGTACTCTTACCCCCCTTGCTTCTCTCAGGGACTGTTACCCTTTGGGCCTGGAGGTGCCGTGTCCCCCTTGTAGTTTGACCCACAATGTCTCTGCCTGACCCTCCTCTAACCTGAAGCTAATCCTTGATGATGTGAGTTGCTCTTTGACAGAGAGCATGACCTCCCCGCCTTTCCTCTCTGTCCTGTCCCTTCTATATAGGGTGTATCCCCAAATGCGCACTGCCCAGTCGTGGGTATGGTCCCACCTGGTGTATGTGAGCCCTACTAAGTCTGGATTCTTACTTGCAATCAAGAGGCACAGTTCCTCCTGCTTGCTGCCCATACTACGAGCATTGGTGTAGAGGCACTTGAGGCCTCCTGAGGATACATGCGCCTCCCCCCTACTCCCAGGACTGTTGTGGCCCCCTACTCCTGGGACGTTGTTGCTTACTTGGGCGTCCCTTTCTCTTGTCAACCTGCATGCTGGCGAAGCATCCTCTCCGCTTGGAGCGGCACCTTCCCCTGGCGAAGCTAGTTTAAAGCCTGCCATACAAGATCAGCCAACCTAGAAGAAAAAATAGGTTTACCCTTAGGGGAGAGATGAAGCCCATCCCACCCCAGAATGCCCTCCATACAGAAATACGGGTTGTTGTCAAAAAACCCAAAGCCCACCTCCATCCCTTCCACCCCTCCCAACCCCAACAGACTTACCGGCTGGAGGCAGCTGTCTGCTGCCTGGTTAGTCTATGGCCAAATCTCCAACGCAGTGCCGAATCTTTCGGATATGATTTGACCTAACTGAATCAGAACAATGATCCGAATCGAATCACTGTCCTCCAAATCGACTGAATCCTAATCAAATGCATGCCACTTTGTTCAGGTCTATAGCATAGTTTAGGAGATGCTTTTTATCAAGTAGAATGGCTTTCTTAACCAAACAGCAAGCTTGTAAGCAAATGAGAGAGCACATAGACTGAAGTGTAACAGATGCTAGTTCCCCAGAAATTTTCTACGTAACCAGATAACTAAATCATAATGCATTTTTTTTAAAAAATGCAGAGACATAAGAGAGAGAGGTTTTTAAAAATCAATTTGCTTCTAGTTTTTCCACTTATGGAAGTCAAGAGTTCTCTAAGTTGCCTCTGTCCAGGTATTATTAGTAAGAAAGACTCCTAATCACAAGTTCGGGTGTTTTTTTTTTTACATTAAAAAGGCAATCCATTGCTATATCTTCCCTGGAGTTTGCCTGGAGTTTATTCTATCGTCAAGGTGGTAATTATTTCCTCATCCTATAATTTTTCAGTGGAAGAGGGTGAAGCAAACCTCAGACTGGCAAGCAGCTGCTGCCAGGATGGCTAGAAGCTTATTCACAAGAGCTCTAAATTTCTTGATTAAGCAAGCCCTACTGCTTGCCTTTCTGTTTCCTGGTTGTGGTAATTTTTTTTCCTACATCTCTAATATTTGGTAGTATCCTGCAGCAACACAGCAACCCATTCTTCACTTGGAAGGATAGAATTCCTAACTGTTTTCAAAGCAGGCTTCCATCACCTTATTAATATGAATGTGTTGGAAAGGTATGTTGGTTTGCACTCTTTCTCCAAATGCCAAGTCACCTACTTCCTGACAAGTTTAATTCCACTTCCATTTAGTCCATGGTACCATGTTCTTGAATATGAGATTTCAATATGGTTTCGAAATACCCTGAAGTCACCACTGGTTTGGTTAACCAGTACAATGGATTTTTAGTAAGCAATAGGTTTTCAGATGGGTAGATACAAATACATGTGTTGATTCTCTAAGCTTTGTTAGTTAACTGTCGATCTTCTGGATCATGGTGTACATGTAAAAAGTATAGTCACTTTCCAGTAAATCTGTTTGTGGCTAACAAACCCAATTTGAGAGCAGCACAGCTCATTATAAGTTTCGCAGATCCATATGTTGTCTGAGTTGGAGCCCAAATTTACAGCATGTTGTTTTCTTCTTTCTCACTTTGCTTCCATCCTCTGGATCAAAGCCACTTCATGTTAAGCTGCACCCAGTGCCAGATGATCCTTTCAGATAGGACAGAATTCAGTGTACTCCTACTAGCTCTCTACGTTGATGTTGAACAACTTCATATCATTTTTGCACACATTGTGGTACAGCTATAGAGGGTGACACTGATTTTTAGAGTCACCTTGAATCTTGCTATAGAAAATGTTCTTGAGGATATTGTCTCCTCCCATTCTCCTGGCATGGCCGATTTCATCATGACCTCCTCCTCTTGATAGTGGTGTCCAAGTGTGTTAGTTCTGCATGTTCCAGTACCTCTGTGTTTGATATTCTATCTTCCCACTTTATTTTCAGGATCTTATGCAGAAATCTCATGTGGAACCTGTTCAGTCCCTTGATATGCCTAGCCTATGTAGTCCATGTTTCTGTACCATAAAGCAGGGATGACAGCACATGTCTTATAGATTTGCATCTTCACCGTATCTGATAGTTTGCTGTTATTCCATGCATGTTTCTGTAAAAGCCCAAGATTCTTAGCTGCTTTTCCGGTTCTGTTAGTCAGTTCAGTCTGAAGGTCAAGATCCCTGCTGATTGTAGAACCCAAGTAGCAGAAAATGTCAATGACACCAAGAGATTTATCTTCCAGAGTTATGTCAGGTATTGGTTTTTCCACCCCTGGGTACATGATCGCAGTCTTCTTGAGACTAATTGCCATCCCAAAGCTTTTGCATCATGCAGAAACATCATTTTGCATCATGCAGGATGCGTTGGGAAATTTGGTCGTCACACCAGACAGCAAAGCTAACGTGTTTAACGATTTCTTTGCCTCTGTCTTCCTAAGTAGGGACCAGAACAGCCACCTCCCAGCTGGGCCCCCCTCGGGCCCCGGGGGAGGCACACCTGGCCCAAGGGTTAGCGAGGATTTAGTTAGGGAGCTTCTGGAGGGGCTGGACGT
>NW_017729031.1:9649829-9655257 GCF_001723915.1 Gavialis gangeticus | reverse complement strand
GGGATCTTGTGGCCTGTTATAAACTAGTCAGGGGGGATCAGCAGGCATTGGGGGAGTCACTGTTCCCCCGAGCACTGCCAGGAGTGACCAGGAATAACAGTCACAAGCTAGCAGAGGATAGGTTTAGGTTAGATATCAGGAGGCGCTACTTCACGGTCAGGGCAGCTAGGGTCTGGAACCAACTTCCAAGAGAAGTGGTGCAGGCTCCTACCCTGGGGGTTTTTAAGAGGAGGTTAGATGAACATCTTGCTGGGGTCATTTGACCCCAGTACTCTTTCCTGCCAGGGCAGGGGGTCAGACTAGATGATCTGCTCAGGTCCCTTCCGACCCTAGAAACTATGAAACTATGAAAATCTGCCCAAGAGGTTTTGCAGGAAAGATTCGCTGTGGACAACCAAGGCTGTCTCATCTGAAAGCAGGAAGTCCCACAATACCAGTTCTTTCACCTTGGTTTTCTCCCTAAACTTTGCAATGTTGAACAAGCCTCCATCTAATCTGGTTTGAATATAAATGCTGTCATTGCTGTGCTTGAATTCATAAAGACGCCAGAACGAAAAATAGATCTTAAAAAGCACGGGGGCTAAAATACATTTTTGTTTCACCCCATTGTTGGTGTCAAAGGTGTTTGATTCTTTGTTTTCATACATTACTGTTTCCTTCATGCCTTGATGAGCAAATGATGTTCAGCAGTTTGGGAGGACAACCCAGTTTCTTCAGAACAGTAAAAATGCCCTGTCTGTTTGAAGGTCTTCATCAGATCGGTGAAGGCTATGTACAATGATATTAATTTGTTCTCTACACTTTTCTTGCAGTTGCTTAACTAAAAATATCATATAAGGTGGAGTGTCCTGAGTGAAAACCACATTGACTTTCAGGATCAATTCTTTCTTCTAAAGATTGTAAACTAGGCTGCATGGTGCAAGTGACAAATTTTCTGATGATGTTCAAGAGGGAGATACCTCTATAGTTGTCATAGTCACTTCTCTCCCCTTTATTTTTCTATAATTGTACAAACCAAGCATCTTTAAAATCTTGTGGTACCGCTTCCTCTTTCCAACAGAGCAGTATAACATCATGAAGCTTTTAAGTAATTTGGAGTTGGCACATTTGTTGATTTCAAGCAGGCAAACAGTCGTTGCCTGATACCTTGGTTCCAGGAATCAATTTAATGGCTTTCTGCAAATCTTCTAATATAGGCTTATTGTCAAAATGCATCATAACTTTGAACTGTGGTAATCCTTCAAGCTCTTCGTGTTTAATTTTGGTCTCGCTGGAATATAAAATTCCATAATGTTCAATCCAATGCTCAAGTTATTTTTGTTTATCAGTTGTGACATTTCCATATGCGTGGAGCTGTTTTCTTCTTGACTCGACCAGTTGCTTGTTTGATGCTTCTGTACATTCCATGGCTATCACCTGTGTCATCTGATTTCTGAATATCATCACAGAGTTTCAGCCAAAAGTTTTGGGCACACCTCATAGCCTCTTATTGCATTGCTTTTTGACCCTTTCTTGGATTTCTCAGGGTTCTGCTGTTGGGAGATTTCTTATAATTGGTTAGCACTGTCCTTTTGTTCTCAACCAGTGGTAGAAGGGTTTCAGAGTACTCTTTAAAACAGTCTGATTTTTTTCCTGGACTTTTTGCCAAACACTCTTACAGCAGCATTATAGAAGTTAGAAGAGCAAGTTCTCTAGCTTTACTTGTTTAAATATAAATATAATGGACATGAATGCTTCTAGTTCCTGTTGTGAACAAAGAAAATATGCAAGAGATTTGGGGAAGGGCACACAGCAAGCACAGCAGCAGATTGGGACAGAGCAGAGAGGAGGGCAGCAGATCAGGCAAGGGAAGGGGATCAGAGAGCCACTCCAGGAGGGTGCCAGGTCTAATTTATGGCATGCTGGCCAAAAGGGTTGGCCCGTACCGTTTTAGTTCATGGAAGCCACAAATTTCTCTTGAATTGTGCATGTAGGATCATCCTGATCATCACTGGTAGGTGAAGCAACATATTTTATATACAATCGTATATTGCACCTCTTGAATCGTATTTATAATGCAGTAGGACACATTTGATAATCATAACGTGTGCATAATGAATAAACAAGATTGATATGTTTAATAATAATGTTCAAAAAGTAGCCTTTTGTCTTGTAGCAGTTCATTTCCACAAATTCAGAAAGTTACTTTTAATAGCTTAAAGAACTATTTTTGTAGATACATTTTTAGTAAGACAATCATTACACTTTTGAGTTGATATTGCAAAAAAATAATGTGCTGCAGAATTCTTGGTGACTTTTTTAGAGTCATTTTTCACCTAATATTGTTTTCAATTCCAAAGTTGGCCACATGACCCAGATTTGTAAACCTAGGTAGAAGTGTGCTGCATTACTGGTGTTTACTTTCTATCATCTATAGAAATGTTCCTAGAAAATTAGTTCTTCAGTGTGCATCTTGATTAGAGCTATATGGGTAATGCAGGGTATGTACAAAAATATGCCTAATCCTTACTCCTAACTGAAAATGTGTAAGAAATACACCTCGATATGTAATTAAGGAATCATTTTACTGAAGCATATTGCAGTCATAGTATAAAGATGTATGGTTTAATTAATTTGCATATGATACATTTGTCAATGTTTACTTATGCCATGTCTTATAAAATTCTATTTATTTTGTTAGCATAAGCCACTGCGGGATGGGTTTTATATACACACTATAATGCTTTATTTATGTATAGTAGACTTTAAAGACATTTTAAATATTTCAGTTAAAGAATACTTTGGAAAAGATACTTATAGCATGTATACAAAGAATGCTTTTCTTCATAGTTTCACCTTTCAGACATTTCTGTCATTAAGAATTTTTTTAATGTAGTAAAATGTATTATTGTCTGTATTTCAGTGTTTAGGACTTAGAAACGCTGAATGAACTAGAAAAATAACATTTCGTACATTTCCTTTAATAACTAACAATTAAAGGTTAAAGTTAACAGCTAAGAGCTGAATTATACATACCTGTATTCTCCCAACCCTTCATTTGAACTATGCTGTCTGAGATTTGTACCTAGGTCCGGACATGACCCACCTTTTCTGTGTCACACAGCAACAATTGCTGTGGATTAGATTGGTAAATTTATATTCTGAGAATCCCAAACCATTTCTCTAATGTTTAAAAATAGTATGTGTCTTCTCTTTATCAAAGATATTTTCTGTATATATTGCCAGAGTGAATCTCTATGATTTCCCTAAATTTTTATAATAATCTCAAATTATTTCTATTTTAGTGTTCTATTTGATGCGTATACCTCTTTCATGGCATATCTATTTAATATCTATAAAAGCTAAGGAGACCAGACTTTATTGTTTGTTATTTTCTATTATTTATTTGTAGACTGGTCTTTAGTAGATAAGTATTCACATGGGTAGGGGGTGGGAAATAATCTTATTTGATTGATATCCTTATCTGCTATCTCAGTTCTGGTCAGAGGTTTAACAAGTATAGTTTTAGCCTTATAGGTGATCTGTTTGCAAGTATCAGGTTTCAGTTATATTATTGCTTGGGCCTTATCTGCTTCATAAATAAATGGAAGCACTGGTACAAAGACATTTAGCTGTGTGCAACAACTTACATGATGACTTAATTTACTTAAAATACATTTGATTTCCCACATTTTAAGAAAACCCAAATTGCAAACAAACTATAGTATTAAGTTTACTATCCTTATGAGGTGAACAGAGTAAATTTGTTTAGATTTAAAAAGTGGTAATAGTTAGGAAAGTGCTCTACTAGGTTATACCTTTTAATCCATTTTCAGCACTCAAGTCAGTAAAATCTAAAGATGAAATAATCTCCATATAAAAAGAAAAAGTGTGTTCATGCTTTATAAAATGGATTTAGGTGGTAATTTATATAGACATTCAAAATATGGTACTATTGTATTTTTGTAAGTGTCATCATGTGGCAACACATGATAAATATAGGTTGTGGGTTTTGGGAGGTTTTGGGGGCTAGGAAAGGTGGTAAAATGAATTGGAGAATAAAAGAAACTGTTTGTTAACTATTTAAAAATCCTAACTAAGTCGTCAATATACGAGAGCCAAATCAACAAAATTTTATGTAGTATAACAAAATATCTACTAAGGGTGTGTCCAAGTGAGTGTGCACAGGAGTTTCCTCAGGAGCTACTTGTCACCGGGGAATGCCCCTGCACATGTACTCTGGGGCATGTCCACACATGCAAGCCTATGTGCTTGCAGCAGCTCAAATAGAAGCGGTGCAAATTTGAGCCTGGGCTTTTTGCTTCAGCGCACGTGCTTGGACATGCACTTTGTTGTGGAGCAAATTGTGCCACTTGGAGCAAAATAACCCTGCCTGGCTCCTCCCGGATCTTCAGCTAGGGGGAGCTAGAGCTCAGGGCCAGCACCTGTGCTGTCCCCAGCAATATAAAATGCTATCCTGTCCTGGCCCCACCAGTATAAAAAGCCATCCTGGCAAGTGGCTCAGGGCTACTAGTTCTCAGGAGCTTCTGGGACCCAGCCAATTGGTACCTGGGGACACTACCCCTTGTGCCAGTTGGACCCTGCACCCTCTACCCACTGCAGCAGTCTGGCAGTGGGAGCTGCTGCCTGGCTGTGACCTGCTGTGCATGTGTCAGACTCGGATGAGACTGCAGAGGCAGTAGAGGCATCTTCTCCTCTGGGCCCGCTGCCAGTGGACTGTGGTTGCAGGGTTGGACCTTGTGAGGCACTACTGCCATTTGTGCCCCCTGCCCGGCCATCTGTTGTTCTGGGTGTGGTGGCCTGCTTTGAACTGTCAAAGCATGTGGTCCTGGCCCCATTTGGCCAGGAGGTCAGCCACAGCCAGATGGGTCCAAGGTGCCAGCTCTGAGCAAGCAGGGTCCTGCCACTGGCCTCCCTAGAAGGAATTCTGGTGTTCCCTATTGGAAAACTGAAAAATCTCTGATAAAAAAAATCCCAAATTCACTCTGTAAAATACCCCCAAATCCATGTTCCTCCACAAGTAAAGCAAAAGACCACTATAAAGACAGCAAGAAAGAGACAGTGATCAACTGGACAACGTTTTATTGATATATCTTACAGTGTTAAAGCAAGTCTCTTATAATAAAGTGAACTCTAAATAGATGTTTCGTGAATACATGTTTTGCTGCACTCCCACAGGGTGATGGCCCCCACACAACTCTATCATGGACACACTTACATTGCTTAACAGCTTGCTTGTTTCACTTCATAGTTTCATAGTTGGTAGGGTCGGAAGGGACCTGAGCAGATCATCAAGTCCGACCCCCTGCCATGGCAGGAAAGAGTACTGGCGTCAAACGACCCCAGCAAGGTGATTGTCAAGCCTTGTCTTACAGACCCCCAGGGTAGGAGCCAGCACCACTTCACTTGGAAGTTGGTTCCAGCTCCT
>NW_017729031.1:9641013-9649507 GCF_001723915.1 Gavialis gangeticus | reverse complement strand
GCAGCTCTGGCATGTATTACTATTCAAATTATTCAGACCGCTAAAGGAGTTAATGGACAATTAATGCCCCATTTTTCTTAACTTACATCTCCCTTAGCTCCTTTAGCTTCCTGAGCTGCACCATGCCCCCCCGCAACCCCAGGCACCATCACTTTAAAAAAAACCAGAAAAAAATGGGGGAAAAAAGCCTTGGCTTACCTTAGAAGGCATGGGGGGCTCCAGAGCCTCCTGGCAGAGCACCCCCAGGCAGCACAGGACAGCAGACGGGCAGGAGGGCTCAGGCTGGGGGAGTGGGCAGAGCCATTGGGGATCCCCCCATGGTCCCCTCCCCCCTCCTCCAGCCCCCCAAGCCCTTTACTCACCAGCACCGGAGCCCTGGTGCTGAACATGTGGCCTGTCCAGCTGCGTATTTCAGCACTAGGGTGAGGGCCAACCATAGAGATGCTCTAGTAGCCAGAGCGTCTCTGTGGAGGACCTAGCCTCCAGTTGCCTCAGGGCATGGTCAGGGACCATGCCCTGCTCCACTTCTTTAAACATCAATTGTTTTAGACCCCTGGATATCCAGTGATCTAATTTTCTCCCCACACTGCAACTTTGCTGTGCGAGGAACATTTTCTTGTTCCCACATGTGCCTGTTGCCCCACCTCAAAGGGGCTTGAGGAGGGGCAAGAAGCATGTGCGCGCTCATGTGGACGCACCCCTGGTATGCAGTAACTTGCCCTGGGTGTGGGGTAAGGGAGGCTGTGGCCAGCATCTGAGCTGGCCCCAGAAGCCTCACCTGGGGTTCTAGGGGCCTCCTGGGCCTGCAGCAGTGGTGATCTGGGTATGCAGACCCTGTATGGCAGCCAGATTGTGGCTCTGGCCAGCCAGGCTCTGGTTTGGGGAGGTGCGCACTGCAGCCATTACCCCTTTTTTTTTTCCACCAGTTTTTTAGATACCGGGATTTCCTGGTATCTACATTTTGCCACCTCACAACAAATATGTAGTGTGGCAAACAGATCCAAAAGGCTTTGAGGTGCCAGAAGCTGAACATTCCCATTTGCATGGACACAGCCTGAGTGTTGCACCTATTTAAAGCATTTTTAATAAGTTTGAAGGTAAGCTTGAATAATCTGTTGGGCTTCAGCAGTTTATTTTTTAACTAGTCTAATAATTTTGTTGACGTTAAATTTGTAAGTTCCCCAGTACTCAGACTTATGACACAATTGGTTCCTGAAAACCACATCTTAAGTCAAAACATTATAACTCGGAACCAAGTTTCTCATAAGAAACAATGTTGTAAATGTGGGATTGGTTCCTGAACCAAGGCCCGATACCCTATTTTCACCAAAAATACCCCAGAATTTTGTACTTGATCAATTATAGATGAGTAATATAGCTACATTAATGTACTTATACTGTAAATAGCAATCATATTGATTTGGAAGGACTTCTTTGAGGTGACTTTGCTGGCGTTTTTGAAGGGCTCTTGGTTGGACTTTTTGAAGGGATCTTGGCTGGAGTCTTCTCAGGAGTCTTGGCTGCAGGTTTTCTGGAGTTTTGTCTGCTTTCTTAAAGAAAGTGTCCAAGGAAGTTTGAACAGAAGTTCTCCAGGGAGACAAGCAATACAGCAAACTTGTTCGCTGGCATGGCATGGCATCACATCAGATCAAAGTTGAAACGGTGTCAATTTATAAATGCTGCAAGTGCAAAACGTTGTAACTTGAAATGTTGTAAGTCAAGGACTGCCTGTATTATGTTTTGAGGGAGTATATCAGCTATCTATTACATGGGCCTTCCAGATAAAAGGTACAATGCACTTCACCTTTTAAAAAAAACTAAATCATTGATTAATTGATTTAAGGGCCCTGCAAAGATTCCTGGCTTTTCTCCCTGTTCAAGAAACTGAAATTGCCACATATAAAGCATGTCTCTAAAAAACTAAGGACTGTCCCGCATTTTGATGTTGCAACAAATGTAAATGCCTGAATGACAGGTAAGCACTGCTAACTTCAAAAGGCAATAGTATTTAGTGCTGTCAAGGCCCTACTTCTGCAAAAAGTTTTACCAATATTCACAGCCCCATGTGGTTGTTAAGTGACTTACACTGAAATATCCTTTTGCAGAACTGAGGCACTTCAGTTAGTAATAGAAAGGGGGAGAGAGAGGAAGTACTACTGTATGTTGCATTTTTTATACGTTAGTTATAACTACAGTATTTGTATTTCTTTAAAACATAAGATAATTGCATTGCTACTTAAAACCTAGAGTACTTTAGCATGACAGTTATGCGTTTGTATGTATACATGTTGATATACTTTTTACAGGCTGCTTACAGATGTTAAAAAAAAACACAAAAAAAGCTCTTTAAACTTTGCGCATCCTCACACCAAGCCCAGTGCATGCCTATAAGAGGTATCACAGTTTGACCCAGCTCACCCAACTTCTGTATAAACTGGGCGTTTCAGCAAGGCTTTTTGGCACTTTTATCTAATAGCTGATTGAATGTATAGATCAGCTATTGAATGAGCTATTAGATAAAAGTGCCAAAAAGCCTTGCCAAAGCACCCAATCTATACAGATGCTACAAAGCTACATCAAACAACTAATGCACTCTCTTCCAGTAGAGCGCAGGTTGTTTGGTTTTTTCCACAGTTGTCAGCAGCCACAGTTCCCAGCTGTACAAAAATCTAAATTACTTATGTATATACAAACCAGTAGTTCTAAATTTGGGGAGCACATTGAAATTGTTTTCTCAGTTCTAACTCCCCTTTCTCTTTACATCAATATACTGAGAGTACACAGTAGAAACTAGTTTGAGCAATCAAGAAAAGCAAAAAAGTGAAATAAAAATACTTGGCTTGAGATTTAATTTAAAAAATGTTGCTGACTCAACTGATGTAATTAAGGGTGCTAAGAATTCCGCAGATGAGGGGCATAAGATAAGGACTGAGCTCTAAAGTACTTTAGGCCATGTATGGGCATTATGTTTCTTCTGGGAGAATCGCCACTCTCCCAGTACAAACCATGAGCATACAAGTGTTCATTCAATTTTTTCCAGGGGAAACGTGGCCTTTTGAAAGAGATCTTCCAGGGGTGAGCCTGGAAGATCTCCCCTATGAGAGAATCTTTCTCACAAGAATGAATCTCTGTACATTCCCCTCATCTATAACCAAGCTACAGACAGGAGCATCTCTGAAGAAAAGCTGAATGTGCACCCAGAATTTTAAGAAACCAAAAGGTCCCTAAGGTAACTAGAAGCAAATTAATGAAGACCATTATAAGAATTTTTTTTAAATCAATGCATTTTTAAACTGATAGGTGTTTCTTTTATTTCGATTGTGGTAGGCTGTAGTGAGGAAAATTGTTGCTGAATGCATCCCAGGCAATGTAATCCTACAAAAGATTGAGGCAGTGTTAGAAAACTAATCAGAAGACCAGCAGACAGCAAAGAATTGCAATATTTAACCAGAATGAAATAAAAATGTAAACAATTTAGCAATCTATACCCTTTGTTCAAGACAGAAAGGGCACTTATGCATGTTTTTGCTGCTAATTGAGAGAAGGAAAAGAAAAACCATTTTGACTTGGATTTAACTGCTTGCACTCAAACAGCATACAAAGTAAAATATTTAATGTTATAGAATTTACCATTTTTAGAACAATGTGATGCATATTGGGCATTAGTCATAAATAATGATGATATATTTTGACATAATTAATTTAAACAGTGGAGCTCTACTTATTTACATCAGAAAAAATTCACCATTCCTGACCTAGATTATATTTTAGAAACCAGAGTAGCTGACTTGCACTAAAAAATGAATTTAGCTACAGTACAATGTAAAATAAAATGTTCTAATTTTTGGACATTTTCATAATATATAAGGTTATACCATATCGACAACCAGCAGATGGAGAAAAAGAACATGTTAGAAAGCTCAAAGAACATATGTGGAAGCTAATCTATAAATATCAGGCTAATTCCAAAGCTTCAAGATTTCTCCAAAGCTTTCTTAAACCCATCTAGAAAGATTTATCTGTTTTATCTGGAGCATTCCATTAAAAAAAAGTTTCCTTTTTAAACAGAATTGCCTCAGTCCACAGTAGGTTATATAGGGCAACTTAGATCCTTGAGGTTTTATCTATCTGTCTATCTACACACACACACACACACACACACACACACACACACACACACACACACACGTATGTGCATATGCGTGTGTATATAATGTGTACTGTGTGTATATGTATGTGTATATGTGTGTGTATCTAATATACATATTTGTTCAGTCTCTTTCATTTTTCACCAATAGTTTCTTTCCTTTTTAGTTTGAATCAAGAAAAACTTAAAAATAAGGGAAAGAGGAAATAGCAAATTCTCTGACTGCCATGCATAAATATGCATGAATATACTTATATGGAATGCTGCTTATAGAACATCAGAAAATCAGGAAATGCATTTTGAATCTGCATTTGTAGTCAGTCTTTCCCTTTGTAAGTTAAAATAGTAATTGACTTTTTGTCTAGGTAAAATTTAAGATTTGGATGGCCAGCAAAGCTGTGCCATTTTCTGGCCTGAGATTTGTAATAAACTCTAGCATTATTTTGTCTAATCTCAGAACAGCTGCTTTGTTTTCAGGTTTCTAAACTTAGAGGCCAATGAGTCCGTGTAATGTAACATTTTGAAAGACAGCGCTTGCCTTGTCCCATTATAAGGGGCAACTTAAGAAAAAAAATGGTTCACTGTTGTAGGAGATTTGACCACTTGTCTTTTAATGCTCCTGACTTGAAGTTAGCAAAATATCCTGATCACAGTGTAACAGTTCTTGTACATTCTAACTTTAAAAGTGCTCTATTAATCAGAGTGTCATATGTAAGACAGAGCATGTAATTATTCAGGTCTTTTCTGTGTTGGATAGGCCTCATCTAGAATACAGTATTAAGTTTTGGGCACCATATACAGTAAAACCTGTGTAAGATGAAATCTGTAAAAGCTGTAAACCAGCTCAAGCTGGAAAATTTATATGGTCCCAGCATGCCTTATGGCAGGGGTTGTTAGCCAGAGGTATGTGTACCCCTGGGGGTACTTGGGAAGGCCCCAGGGGGTACACGGCAGCGGCAGCACAGAGAAGTGGGGGTACTTGGGAGGGACCACTGTTTCATGTTTGGCCACCAGGGGACCCCCCTCTGCTCAGTGACCGGCCTCTGGAGAACCCCCTTCACCTTCCCCCTCCACCCTTGCTCCACATCCAGAAGGGGTACTCTCCTTAAAAAAAGTTTGAAAACCCCTGCCTTATGGGGACTATGTATATTTGGTCTATGTAAACTGGAAACTCTTATGTAGAAATGGTAAGCAAATTTGGGGCCCATTTTCTAGAATCATCCTGTATATCACAAAAACCCATTCTATTTGCATGTATGCATGCATCTGTGCAAGATATGAGCAGCTAGTGCAGGGGCTGGACAGAGATGCTGAGGGGGATGGAAAATCATGGAGCAGAGAGACAGAGACATGGAAGAGAGTATGGATCAGGCAGAGCACAGAGAGAGCAGAGGGGCTGGAAAGCTTCCCCTATAAGATGAAAAAAATGTTTAAGCAAGAACTTTTTCATGGTCCCGTGTGATTCCATCCTAGACAGGTTTCACTGTATTAAGAAAGATGTAGACAGGTTTCACTGTATTAAGAAAGATGTAGTCATGTTGGAAAGAAAACAGAGGAAAGTAAGAAGAATAGTAAAAGGCTTAGAAACGGGCTAGTTGAAGCAACCTCATTTCCTTTATCTAGGAAAGAGAAGTCTGATAGCACACATGATAAGCCTTCTAACAAGCAACAAGCTATTAAAAAAGGGGCCAGTGTAGAAGGATCAAAAATAAGTGAGTGTTTATTCATTCTTGCTTATTTATAGCAAGAGTGATTTTGGATAGTAGAAGGATGAAAAATACAATTATAGGTTATGTAGGGCTATTGTGTAATCTCCTTCACAAGAGGTTTTTAGGAATATGTTCAACAAATATCTTTCAGACACAAAAGGTGTACTTGATCATGCCTAAGAGGTTTAGATGAGATGGTTTCTTGATTTCAAGTCAGTCCCAAGGCCGTACCAACCATTGGGGCACCTTCAATGTAGCAATAACTTTCCTGCATTCTTCTCAGTCTTTTGCAATCCTTGTTTCTTAAGGTACCTTCCATAACGAATAACTGTATTTTAAACTTAAAACATAGTGAAATTTTGGCTTCATGGAAGCTTAGTCCTTCAGTGAAGACAGCATTTCATGCACAATGCTGGCATATCTGTAACAAATGTAATACATTGCAAGAATAACACTACAAGTTACTTTACTTGTTAGTAGACTGAGTCCAGGACTCTTTGTTTTTCTTGCAAGTGATGATGGCATCACAAACATTGGGAACTACGTGTTACCTTGTTTGTGTCCTATAGAATTCAGTTACTAAGTTAATATCTTAATAGTGCTCTAAAGACCCAAATAGGCTTGATTCAGTTTTTATTTTCTTTGCTAAAACAAAGTCCTTTAGCCATGAAAAGCAGTCAAACTCCCAACTTCCCTACCTCTTTCAGGAGAAGTTTGGTCTGCTATACTCCTGCTGCTGTGTAGTGGGACCTGGGCCAAAAGGCCACAGTGAGGTGGGGCCTGGGTGCTGCACTCTCAGTGGATGTTTTGTCTCCGTATTTCTATATCCTACCTGCCACAGCTTGATGTAAATATGAAGGGTATCAGGAAGTGGTACCTGAATTCATAGATTCATAGATTAAGGGTCGGAAGGGACCTAGTAGATCTTCTAGCCCGACCCCCCGCCAGGGCGGGAGAACAACAAAAAACCCCAAAAAGAGAAATGGGACTCAAACGAGTCCAGCCAGGTAGGCATCCAGCCTCTTCTTAAAGACCCCCAGGGTAGGGGCCAGCACCACTTCCCTTGGAAGTTGGTTCCAGCTCCTAGCCGCCCTAACTGTGAAGTAGTTTTTGCGGATGTCCAATCTATACCTCCTCTCCATCAACTTGTGCCCATTACTCCTTGTTATGCCAGCGGGCGCTAGGGGAAACAGCGTCTCCCCCAAACCCTTCTGGTCCCCCCTAGTGAGTTTATAGACGGTCACCAGGTCCCCCCTCAGCCTTCTCTTGTGGAGGCTGAATAGGTTCAGGTCCCGCAGTCTCTCACTGTAGGGTCTGCCCTGTTGTCCCCGGATCATGCGGGTGGCCCTCCTCTGGACCCTCTCCATGTTGTCCACATCCCTCTTGAAATGGGGCGCACAGAACTGGACACAATACTCCAGCTGTGGCCTGACCAGCGTCGCATAGAGGGGGAGGATCACCTCCTTGGCTGTACTCGAGATGCACCTGTGGATGCACGACAAGGTCTGGTTAGCCCTGCCAACCATGACCTCGCATTGTCGGCCCATGTTCATCTTGGAGTCATTAATGACTGAATTGACTGAGATGAGCACAGGTCTCAGTTTCCAGGAGTCTTCTGTGGGGCTCCACCTCCCCTGCACCCCACCCCTTTCCACCCAAGAGTTCCATTGATGATTGGGCTGGACAACTACATGTGCTGGGCAAAAAGGTCTGTCGGGAGAAGAAGACCAAGCAGCCTATAACCAACATGAGTTGGCCGAGCCCTGGGATCCTGGGTGAGGGTCTGTGGCCAGTGGTATCCAGGCTGTGTAGAAATAAGTAAATATGTATGCCAGCCACTTGTTCTCTTTCCAGGCTGGGCTCCAGGCCCAGAGGGAACGCAGCTTCCAACTCTCAGCCCTGCCCGAGTAATGGGCCCATGGGGAATGCGTTGCCCTCTTGTCTTCCTGCCTTGCCTGGGAAGCAGGAGCATAGGAGGGCATGCTGTTGGTCTGCAGGCTCACCACTCCTTCAGGACAGTCCAGGGATCCACAGACTGTGGGGCATTCCAACAGCCATCACCCTGGTGAGTGCAGGGCCCAACTGGGTCCCTGCCACACCCCGTTATTTCCCTGGAAATAATGGCAGTCCACTTCAGGCTCGTCTTCATGGCCTTACACTCCTTGCCCTCCTCTCCATTGCCATTCTGAGCCCAGGTGTAATCTTTTTCAGTTATGACAATAAGCAAATTCTCTGGGCTGAATCAGTCCCCTCTAACTGTTTATCTAGGAAGAGAATTCAATTCTTCTTTTCCTGCCTTACAATATATACCCTGCTGCACAGGTACTAAAAAAAAAAATCTTCCATTTATTCAGCAAAATTTATGCATGCCTTGGCAGGGGAGTTGCATCTAAAAGGACTGTGGTTACAAAGAGGTAAAACTGAATATCTTGGTCTTTTGCAACATGTACCTATTTCAGGGAATTCATAAGTAAGTGCTAAGTAGTTCCTTAGGATGTAATAAAATAGTCTGCATTTGACCCTTTATTACTGAAATTTCTTTTATTTGTTTACGTATGACACTTGGATATTCCATCTTTTTAGGGCACTATATTGTCCCATAGTTTCATAGTTTCTAGGGTCGGAAGGGACCCGAGCA
>NW_017729031.1:9635453-9641002 GCF_001723915.1 Gavialis gangeticus | reverse complement strand
TGGTCCTTACTGAGGAAGACAGAGGCAAAGAAGTTATTTTGACCAAGTTCAAAGCCTTTGTTTTAGATTGTGAATGCTTCTATTAAAATCAGAGCTGTATGACTGACTGGCTAGCCAGTTCTGTAGAGCTGGAAGGGCTATTACACAACAACTCTTTATTCACCCATTAAATCATTTATAACTTTTGTGGTTTGGTGGTTCATAATCTGAAATGAGAAGGAAAATAATATTTTTGGTTCCATACCCATAATTTCCACCCTCCCAGTATTTTCTGCAATCATGCCCCTGAGTATTCAGCCTGAGTATTTTAATAAAAAAACATACTTCTAGGTCAGTTCAGGTGGAAAAATAATCTCAAAGCAAAGATTCACTGCCTACTTGTGAAGCGGTGAACAATGTGCTTGTATCAGATAAGAATTACCTTCTTAATGTATAAACAAAGACTTCATTTTCCAGTGCAGGATTTCAAGCTTTGCAGTTTAAAGGGTGAGTGAGGTTTGACCTGCAGGTGAATCAGTCTGGTAATTGTTTTCAAAGTAATTCAACTGAAAAATATTTTTTGGATTTATTTAGATTTTTTTTAAAGGTTCATTCCCTATGATCATGTTAGATGGCTAGAACTTGTTTGCATTTTTGTGAGCAAAAATGTGTAACTTTGTGTAACTTCGTCATTAAGTAAAGGATTTTTATTTAAAATATATTTTGTGACCTCGTATAGTAAGTATATTGACAGTACAAGTTGTCATGGTTTTTTTAGAAATACAGATGAATAAAGGCTTTATTTGCTAAGGTATGATCCTCTTTCTGTGACCTCCATATACCTGTTAGGTTCAGGAGAATCACAGAAATGGTAAGAGTTTTCACAGGAAAAACTGAGCATTGAAATTTGTCTGCAGAGATGCAGTAATTCTCCACTTGAACTTTTCGTATAGAAATCTCTTCTTTTCTGCTATCTCAGTAAATGTCTAATGTCACATTTGCAAAGTTCCATTTTGTCTTTGAGGCTTTTTTTTTTTTAGTATTTAAAAATGAAAAAGTGGTCAAGTGAATTCTCAGGTTTAGTTTTTGTGTGTAAAATCCATGCCCATGCAGAAGACTAGCAGATGCCCCCTCAAATCCTGAAAATAAGACATTTAGGGAGAACTGAATATTGGATGGGACCTGAATTTGTTTTCTGCACATGGGTAAATTATATCTTAAAGAAATAGGGCAAATTTAGAAGAATTATTTACCCCATGATCGTATCCCAATATGTAAATAACAGTACTCTGACTGATAAACCTGCTTATGAGTTTTCATAGGTTGTTTAAAAAGAGTATATGCTTAAATCAGTGACATGTCTGCCTCTTTGAGTGTTTACGGATTGGATAGAGTATGTGTCCATAATAGGCCTCATTTTGAACTGACACATAGGGATGCAAAGAATACTCTTATGCTGGCTGCCATATCACAGGTAGCAGTCTGGGAGGAGAAGTAGTCTTTAATGCTGCTGCATGTCTCTCCTGCATGGTGGCCAAGAGAAGGAGGTATGAGGAGGTAGTTGGGTGGAACTTTGCTTTTTGTTGTACCTAGTTGCCTGGCAACTGGGAATAGGAAGAGACTTGATACAATCCTGATCTCTTCTTCTCCCTGAGAAGCAGGGCAAGCAGAATGAGGTCTCTAACTCAGATAGTGCAACAGTATTCCTACCCTTAACTCCGAGCTGAGACAAAGCCACCATTGATGATTTAATTGATACATAGGTGAAATAAGACAGTCTTGAGGAGAGCAAGTTGTACACTTGCCTTCCCTTAAACATCAATTTGTTTTTTCAGTACTCATGATGGTTTAAAAAAATAATCTCTGTATAACAGAACAAAGCTTGACAGTTGTTCTAAAGTTATTTCTACTGAAAGCAGGACACTGAGAAATGTATCTGCATAAATGAGTTTATAAAAAATAAGGAAACTAATAAGGATAAACTTTTACTTTAATAAGAGGTGCATATTACACATGTTTGTACATCTTCTGTATCAACTAATACTTTGTTTTTCAGCTTGGAATGAACAGGATGAATTTACCCACGTTAAATCTAAACCTTAGCAAGGAAAAAGGTCAGTTTTTTGCATCTTGATGTAACTAAATATTGTACTGTAAATTAGTCTGTTAATTAAAAAACACCACCACCACATTTCAGGCTGATATAAGGATACAGGCTGTACATCAAGGATGCCCTTAATATTGATGATAGCCAAGTGCTTTAATTGTAAACAAATTTTAAAAAGAGAGAGAGTTCCAGAAGAAGTTACTAGTATGCCTCTTAGCAGTATCTCTCTTTGTTGGCAGAGGGATAAAGAGATTGTGGCATGAATAACTTGAAATCATTTTTGCATTTTACTAAACTTGTGACCACCCTAGACCTGTTCAGTCTCCAGCACAAATAAGAACAGTGTAAAGGCTGCTCAAATTTGTGCCATTGGCTATAAAGGGCAGTTTCAGTAGGTCTGGATCAGCTGGGCATGCCCTATTTTGCACAGCCACAGCTCTTTCAAAGGCATCTTGGGAAGGAGGTAGTAATTTTAGTGTGTGGACATGTACAGTTATTAAAACATTTGAAACACTTCAAAGGGCCAGCTGGCCACATACCCAAAGGCTTTGAAAAATTCTAAAAGAGCCTGAAACATTTGAAGATAGCACCTCCTTATGGGAAGTACTATTTTGGAGCATTTCACTTTTTTCTAGTGTGGATGGGGGACAGTGGGTAGACAGACTGCCAGTGCCCCACTCCTAGAGCACTTCTGGGTCTCCACTAGGACCCGTGCTGCAACCCCTCAGCCCACTAGACCCAGAGTCAGGCTTACTGCCCCACATGCCAGACTCTTCCCAACTCCTAGGATCCCCTCAGTATGTCGGAGCTGGGCCCTTCAGCTCCAGTCCTTCTACGTCAGCTGAGAGAGATAGGGGAGGTAGAGGAGATTGGAGCTGGAGAGTCAGATTCTCAGCTCTCCCCCCCCATGACCCCTCTTATCACTCCGCTGTGCCACCAGCTCCTCTTTACTTCCCTTCCCTGTGAGGGGAGTAGGAGAGTAGAGTGGAGCCACAGTTTGCTGCAGCCTGTTTTAGCACCCATGGCAGACACTGGGGAGACTGCAGGATTCAAAAATGTTCCAGTTAAGAGGCATGTGCGTCCCCCAGCTATAATGTTTTCCTTATGAATCTGTTCCGAGTGTTTCATTTGGAAATGTTTCAATGGTTATTTCTTTCCCTATCCTTACAGTCCCTGCAGTAGTACTATACTGCTTAGAGCAGGGGTGGGCAATTGTTTTGGGCAGAGGGCTGCTTACTGAGTTTTGGCAAGCCATCGAGGGCCACATGACAAGCAGCCCAGAGCAGATAAATATTAATTTTCTAAATTTTTTAGGGGCCCCATGGGCCAGATAGAATGGCATGGTGGGCCGCCAGCCCCCAGGCTGCATTTTGCCCACCCCTGCCTTAGAGTTTCCCAACGTGGGAGGAATAAGAGTAAAAAGATTTTACATGTCAGTCATTTATGTCCAAGGACAGAAGTTAGGTTGAAATTAGTATGTGATATATTACTTGCTTGGTTTATTGCACAGTTGACTCAGATTAGGCAGTTTGTTTGCTTTTAATTGACCTCTTGTGAACCAATCCTTCACACCTTTAAACATGAGAGTAACCTTTGATAGCACAGACAATCCTGTTGAAAAGTGTGGATCTTTTATGTAAGCAAGAGTATGCAGGATTTAGTTGAAAAATTGCTAATCTCTCTACAGGCTTCATGAACACACTAATGTAAAATATAAGAAATAAGTTTAACATCTTTATCCATTTAAAGTATAATCCTAAATGGACATTATTTTTGTTCATGGTAATTACAGGTTGGCATCAAAACACCATTACATTTTATCATAATGTATTTCAAAGAATAAATGTAAAACCCTCTCTACAGGTTGTGGCAAGCTTTAGTTGTAGCTTATAATTAGCTTATCAACCACACTGAGGAAATGAAATTGTTGAAAAAAATAGTTGAATGCCAGATTTTTTCCCCTCCTCTTAAAAGAAAATCAAGTCAATAGAAATTTTCCCTGAGGGGAAAAGCACTATGGTAATATTCTTATTCTTTCTATCAAAATACATCATTGATTTGGTATCATTTATCTTTACAAATAAATTTAAGAGATGGCTTGAATATAATTTTTCTTCCCTATGCGCACACAATTCCCATAAATGCTAAAAAAAAGTTGTGCATGTGCAAAAAAGAGAAAAAAATCACCCTTTGGAGTTACCAGTTTGGTTGTATTTTTGACAGAGTGCAGAAATGAATACGTGAAAGAAACATTTATTTAACTTTGCTAATGCTCCTGTCTCATAAAAGTTTAAAATAACCAAAAGACGCTTGTGGCTATGTAGTTAATATCTAGCTAGCTAGCTAACTGCTGGCTATCTGTATTTGTAACTCAAAGCACTTCCTTCATTTTGGTGCTTGCTGCATGGTAACACAGAACTCCATGCTTTCTAAATACTTGATAAACTTCTTCATATACAGATGCATTGAAAAGAAATGCTTAATTTTTTTTTATCCAGTGTGACTGAAATATTAAGATCTTAATGTTGTTGTCCTTCAGCAGCATTTAAACTGAAAAACTCAATAGCACAGTTATAATCAGTTTTTTCTAAATCTTTTTATAATAAAAAGTGGTTTGATCTTCAGGGCTAGGGACAGACGTTGCACACACATTGGTGTAAATGATCAGAAACTGGTTTAAGCCTGTAACAGAATAGATGTTCAGGGCACATAAACCAATTTGAAAATGGCTGAAACTGGTTTGAGTTAAACCTGGATGAACGTAGGATGAGACTTAACTGATTTGGGTCAAACTGGTTTATGCAATATGTGTCCCAGAACCCTTGCTGGTCTAAGTTAAACCAGACTCCCCCAGCATCCCGGCATGCTGTTTGGGCTGGGCAGGGCTCTGTGCTCCACAACAGAACTGGCCCCTCCCCTCTGGTCCTTGACTGCAGCTCCAGAAGAGACATGCAGGCACAAAGCGTCTGCCTGGCTGCTTCTGCTAAAAAGGGATTATTTCCCCTGCTCCTCTGGTTTACGCAGACACCTTAGCATTAGCTAGCATAGCACATGCTGGCTAAAGTCAGTGCTGTGGGAGACAATAAAGGTGCACAGGCTTTTTGGAGCTAATCAACAGGTAGTTTAATGTCCTTCCTGGGAACAACTGTTTAAGAAGAGCTCCATTAGTCAGTGGAGAGAGGCTTTGTTTTCTTAATGGGTTGATAAACACAAAGTTATGTATAAATGTTCCCTGTTGGGCTGCTCAGGAGCGGGGCAGGATAATCAGAGCATCCTGCTGGGGCCTGGCCACGCCCCCCTCAACTCAGCCTTGTGAAAGGAAAGGGAAAGCTTCTCTAGCGCCCCTGGCTTCTAGCCTGAGCCACTTCAGGCACATGCTGGCATTTCCTTAGTCCAAAGGAGATGTCTGCATGGTTACAAAGCTGTTCAGCCTAGCCAGGGTAGACTAACCTGCAAAGATTGC